>NW_027142377.1:489515-924515 GCF_026170545.1 Melanerpes formicivorus
TTGGGAGCGTGCGTGAAACGGGGGGTTGGCTTTGACAAAGGATGGATCCCTGCTGCAAGGAAAAGTGGGGGGGGGGAGGGGGAAAGAAATTCACCACCTGAATTAGATAGAGATTTATTGCAGAAATCAGGGATTGCCTTTCTCAATGAAATGTATTTATTAAACAGAAGAGGGACTTGGGATTTTCGCCCCCCCCCCCCCAGCTTCCAAGGGGTTGCATTTCTCAATCAATATACTTATTAAATAGAAGAAGGACTTGGAATTTTTCCCTCCACATCTTCCAAGGGGTTGCATTTCTCAATCAATATATTTATTAAACAGAAGGAGGACTTGGATTTTTACCCCCACATCTTCCAAGGGGTTGCATTTCTCAATCAATATACTTATTAAATAGAAGAAGGACTTAGAATTTTTCCCTCAACATCTTCCAAAGGGTTGCATTTCTCAATGAAATAAAACAGGGACTTGCATTCTCCCCCACCCCACCACTTCCCCAGCTTTAAACACTGTGTGTTTCTAGGAGGCTTAGCATAGGCAGACAGAGATCTGTGGGCAACTTACATCAGGTCTGGTCTAAAGTGATGCAGTATTGCACAAAAGGATAAACCGTTCCTCCACGAGGTGGTAAAATTGGTGATTTTCACTCCCCTGTAGTTTTTGGTGACTTCTTTGCACCACACCAGCAGTGACTGACTAGCATTTGGCTTCTTCCCCAGCACAGGACTCGGTATTGGGCTTGGCTGCAAAAAGAAAAGGAGACACACAGACCCACACACACACAAAAAAGAAGAGTAAGAAGATAAAAGAATTTAATGGAAGATGAGAATTAACATTAATTGACCCAACTGGATGATCTGTCTCCTTTGATGTGAGTTTAGGTCCTCCACAGCTGTCAGTTTACAATGACTGCAACTAGCAAAAGACACAAATCCAAGTTATTATCCCCAGCCGTCGCCCTGGGCGCTCGTCTCCAAGGGCCGGAGATGTTCAGGATTCCAGATCTGCACCGCCAGCAGGCCAAGAGCCGCGCCGCCGCCAACACCGCGCCTCACGACCGCGGCCACGGCCCCGCGCTGCCCCTGACCCACGCCTCGGGAGACAAGGCCCACGGTGCAGCCCTGCACTTGTCCCAGTGAGGCTCAGCGAGGACAAGGGCAGAGTCCTGCAGCTGGGGAGGAAGAATAAACTGCAGCAGGACAGGTTGGGAGGGGATCTGCTGGAGAGCAGCCCTGGGGAGAAGGGCCTGGGAGTGCTGGTGGGCAGCAAGTTCTGCAGGGGACAGCGATGTGCCCTGGGGGCCAAGAAGGCCAAGGGGCTCCTGGGGTGTATTAAGCAGAGTGTGCCCAGCAGATCCAGGGATGTTCTCCTCCCCCTCTACTCTGCCCTCCTGAGACCTCATCTTGAGTACTGTGTTCAGTTTTGGGCTCCCCAGTTCAGGAGGGACAGGGATCTGCTGGAGAGAGTCCAAGGGAGGGCTACAAGGCTGCTGAAGGGACTGCAGCACTGCCTGGTGAGGAGAGGCTGAGAGCCCTGGGGCTTAGTCTGGAGAGGAGAAGACTTAGAGGGTATTTAATAAATGTTTATAAATATCTGAGGGCTGCGGGTCAGGAGGGAGGGGACAGGGACAGGCTCTGCTCAGTTGTACCCTGTGATAGGACAAGGAGCAATGGATGTAAGCTGCAGCACAGGAGGTTCCACCTCAACATGAGGAGGAACTTCTTCCCTGTGAGGGTCACAGAGCACTGGAGCAGGCTGCCCAGAGAGGTTGTGGAGTCTCCTTCTCTGGAGACTTTCAAGGCCTGTCTGGATGTGCTCCTGTGTGACCTGAGCTAGACTGTATGCTCCTGCTCTGGCATGGGGATTGGACTTGATGATCTGTTTGGGTCTCTTCCAACCCCTGACATCCTGTGTGATCCTGTGAAAAGCATCCCCAAAAGCCTTTTTGCTTTTAAGGAAGGTAAGATCCTTACTGGAGCAGGCAGCAGGCAGAACAGAGCTTGCTGCCAGGTGGGACTCCCCATGGCAGCACAGGACTGAAGGCACCGTGGCTGTGACGTAACACTGATGTGCTCCTCTCGTACAGCTTCCAGCCTCTGGTCCCTGGCTTTCAGCATTGCAAGCCTCCCTTCTGCTACACCAAGAGCAATTCACAACGATTCCAGACCTCTCAGCTTCTACCCACTTGTACAACTACTTCCTTTTTACTAATGACCAGCATCAATGTCTCTAGGAGCTCTGCTGCTTTGGCCTGAGACTGCACGAAGGTGACTTGAGGAGGGCAGATCGAGACTGGAGATGAGGAAGACATTCTTGGCAGTGAGGGTGGGGAGACACTGGCACAGGTTGCCCAGGGAGGCTGTGGCTGCCTCCTCCCTGGAGGTGTTGAAGGCCAGGCTGGATGAGGCCTTGAGCAAGCTGGGCTGGTGGGAGGTGTTCCTGCCCATGGCAGGGGGCTGGTACTGGATGATCCTGAAGGTCCCTTCCAAGCCAAACCATGCTATCATTCCATGAGGTTTCTAAACAGCCACTTTCAACTGCACCCAGAGAGCTTCCTCTTCCAGGCTGCAGTTTTTCTGTGTGGGAAAGGAGTCTGGGCCATCAAGCACTGTCAGGAGGTGGTTTCTAACAAGTATCATTAGCTAATGATGGCCATTTCCCCACAGGTTACTCAGACATTTTCAATAACATTTTTATGAACACAAGGCCAAGAATTAAATGTTTTGGCTGTTTGTTGTTCAGAGATTGATAGAAGGCTTTAGGTTGGAAGGGACCCCAAAGATCATCCAGTCCCAACCCCTTGCCATGGGCAGGGACACCTCCCACCAGCCCAGTTTGCTCAAGGCCTCATCCAGCCTGGCCTTCAACACCTCCAGGGAGGGAACATCCACAGTCTCCCTGGGCAACCTGTGCCAGTGTCTCCCTACCTTCCATGTCGAGAGTTTCTTCCTCATCTCCAGTCTCAGTCTCCCCTCTCCCATCTGTATGATGTTTCTCTCCTTCAGCAGGGAAATTACTGATTGCAGCTGATATTTCATGAACCAGACCCCCATTTCATCCCCCAAAAGCTCCCTATCAAAGGCTCTGTGTCACGAGGTGGCTGACACAAATCCAAGCTCTGAATGAAAGGGCAGGAACCCAGCCGTCTTGCTTTTGCAGTGTCACATCATTAAAAGCAAAGACACCCCCTTCTACCTCCCCCAAACGTGCTGTTTATGCACCTTATAGCTAGAGAGCCCCCACATGAAGCTCAAAACAGAGTAACTCATTTCCTCCCTGCCAGCCACTTCATCTGGACAAGCAAAATCCTTCTGGCCACACTACCTCTTTGTGAAAGACCAAGGATGCCCCCACTTGACTGAAGGCAGTCAGTACTGAGCCACCAGATGCTCCCTAACCCACTGATTTATGTTCTCCCCACTGCTGCTGGGGAAGGAAAAGGCACAGGAGCAGGGAAGTCATTTTTCACCTTACCCTGACAGAGGTGTTTTAGCAGCACACCTCCCTCAGCCCTGCCAGCTCACCAGGAGAGTGCAGAATGTACCCCTGGCTGAAATGTTCTCCAATACTGCCTCATAGGGACAAAAAAAAAGGGTTAAAAAGTACTTTGGTTTTGTTGGTTTGGGGGTTTTGGATGGGGCTTGGCTTATTTCTTGCTTATTTTTAAAACTCCTGTCAATGAGTCAGCCCAGCAGGGATAAATCCCTTAAGGACAAGCTGGTATCTCCAAGCACTCTGAGGTAACAGCTGAGCAGGGATGCAGGACAGAGGGAAGGAAAAGCAGCATGACATGAAAACCTTCCAGAGAAACAAATGCTGCTTAGCAGCTGCCAGACACTTACTCCAGGCTCACACTGATGCCACTTAAAATCAATGTTTGCTCCTGTTCTTCCATAGCAGGAAACAAAGGCCACTGACTAATCACTGGTCTCAGCTTCCAGGCACCACAGGACCATGGAATCATTACAGCCAGAAAAGCTCTTGAGGCTCACCCAGTCCAACCATTCTCTAACTCTACCAAGGCTGGGGTTGAACCACGGCCCTCAGCACCACAGCTCTTCCTCTCTCAAATACCACCAGGGATGGGCATTCAAACACCTCCCTGGGCAGCCTCTGCCAGGCTCTGAGAACCTTTTTGGGGAAGAAGTTTCTTCTGAAGTCCAACCTAAGCCTCCCTTGGCACAAGCTGAGGCCATTCCCTCTCCTCCTATTGCTTCCTCCTCTAGAGAGAAGAGGTCATGAGGATAATCAGTGGGCTTCAGAACCTCACTATGGGGACAGGATGGGAGAGTTGGGATTGCTAAGCCTGGAGTAGAGAAGGCTCCAGGGAGACCTTAGAGCAGCCTTACAGTACCTGAAGTGACTCCAGGAGAGATGGGGAGGGACTTCTGACAAGGGCTGGGAGAGACAGGATGAGGGACAATGGCTTTGAGCTGGGAGAGGAGAGATTGAGACTGGAGATGAGGAAGAAACTCTTTAGAGTGAGGGTGGGGAGACACTGGCACAGGTTGCCCAGGAAGGCTGTGGCTGCCTCCTCCTTAGAGGTGTTCAAGGCCAGGCTTGATGAGGCCTTGAGCAAGCTGGGCTGGTGGGAGGTGTCCCTGCCCATGGCAGGGGGTTGGAACTGGATGATGCTTAAGATCCCTTCCAAGCCAACCCATTCTGTGAATCTGTGACCAACCCCTTCCTCACTGACACCTCCTGTGTTACTTAACATCTATTTGCTACCTAAACTATCTCTGTGGATATCTCACTGCTGGGAGGAAAGGTCTGAAACAGCACTCCAGAGACACAGGAAAATCATATCTGAGCAAAGTTTTAAAGCTCAGAGCTAATTGTCCAACCATAAAGCACTCCTGACCCCAGAGATCAAACATCAGCTACTGAGTCTGAACACTTGGTGTGGAAACTCTCTACAGAAAGGTTAAATGTTGCAGTCACCACCTCAGCACTTTCTGGTTGTCTCTTAAATGGTGTCCTCCAGATGCCTTCAGCACACACCTAACAAAAGGTTCTGCTTCAACCTGGTGCCCAGGGAAGGAAGTGGTGGTGTGGGCAGGAACAGGGCTGTAGTCAGCACTCGCAAGGCTATGCCTTGAGTGCTGGGTTCGGTTTTGGGGCACTCACTGCAAGAAAAACACTGAGGGGCTGGAGCAGGTCCAGAGAAGGGCAAGGAAGCTGGGGAAGGGTCTGCAGAACAGGGCTGGGGAGGAGCAGCTGAGGGAGCTAGGGGTGTTTAGTGTGGAGAAGAGGAGGCTGAGGGGAGACCTCCTTGCTCTCTACAGCTCCCTGAGAGGAGGCTGGAGCCAGGTGGGGGCTGGACTCTGCTCCCTAGGAACAAGTGATAGGAGGAGAGGAAATGGCCTCAAGTTGCCTTTGGGGAGGTTTAGGTTGGACATTAGAAGAGACTTCTTGACTGAAAGGGTTCTCAAAGCCTGGCACAGGCTGCCCAGGTTGAATGCCCATCCCTGGAGGTGTTTGAGAGAGGCAGAGCTGTGGTGCTGAGGGCCATGGCTCAGCCCCAACCCTGGCAGAGTTAAAGAATGGTTGGGCTGGATGAGCTGAAAGGCAGCCCAAATGGTTCTGAGATTCTAATGAACTGAAGATACAACTGATTTAAAGCTAGGTTTTACCAAAAGACATCCAAGGCTATTAAATCCATAAAATTAGCAGATGTTTGCATTTTACTTACAAACTATACATGTCTTAAAATCCCAGTCACAATTCCTGGATAATCTATACCTAGTTGGAGCTTTTTTCCCCCATGCTGGTCCTTCCATTTAGTTCAAATTCTCTAAGAATGTGTATGATGCTCTCACAGCATCACAGAATGGTCTGGGCTGGAAGCTCACCCAATCCAGCCCCCCTGCACTCAGCAGGGACATCCTGCACTAGATCAGGTTGTCCAGAGCCCTGTCCAGCCTCACCTTGAGTATCTCCAGGGATGAGGCCTCAACCACCTCCTTTGGGCAACCTGTTGCAGTGTTCCAGCAGCCTCCTGGTGCAGAACTTGTTCCTCACATCCAATCTCAATCTGCTCTGCTCTAGTTTGAAGCCATTGCCCCTGGTCCTGTCCCTGCAGGACTTTGGTCCCTCTGCAGTCTTCTTGTAGCCCCTTCGGGTACCGGCAGGCTGCTATTAGGTCTGGCCAGAGCCTCCTCTTCTCCAGGCTGAACACCCCCAGCTCCTTCAGCCTGTCCCCATAGCAGAGGTGCTCCAACCCCCGTGATCATCTTCATGGCCTCCTCTGGACCTGCTCCATCAGGTCCATGTCCCTCCTGTGTTGAGGGCTGCAGACTGCATGGTGAGCTCAGAGTTTCCAGAGTCACAGAGTGGCAGGCTTGGAAGGGACCTATGGAGATCATCCAGTCAAGCCCCTCTGCTAGTGCAGGGTCACATCCAGAGGAACATCCAGCTGGGTATGGAATGCCTCTGAGAAGGAAACTCTACAACCTTTCTGAGCAGCCCTTCCTAGTGCTCTGCCACCCTCATGACAAAGAAGTTTCTCCTCACATTTAAGTGAAACCTCCTGGGTTCCAGTTTGTGCCTGTCACTTCTTGTCCTGTCCCTGGGCACCACTGAGATGAGTCTGGCTCCAGCCTCCTGCCGTTCACCCTTCAGCTATTGATCAGCACTGCTCCTCAGGCTGCTCCTCTCCAGGCGAAGCAGCCCCAGGGCTCTCAGCTTCTCCTCACAAGGTGATGTTCAGTGACCTCAGCAGCTCAGTGGCTCTCTGTTCCAACATGGGGGAAAAAGCTCCAACTTAGTATAGATTATCCAGGAATTGTGACTGGGATTTTAAGACATGTATAATTTGTAAGTAAGATCTTGAGGGTCCCTCCCAACCCACCCCATTCTGTGAACCTATGAACCAAACTCACCAGCTGAGGAGTCCACTCTACACCTCTGTTGGTCCCTAGCTTCACAGCATGGTGTTTGAGCAACACAGGATGTCTCCACTTGCTGCTGCCCCTAACCACTAAGGATATCTGCAAACCCAGCTGCCAGGTAGGAGTTCACATTCAGCTAATTTGTTTCCTATACATGATTAATGACAAATCTTTAGGTAACCTCCAGGTTTCCCCAGCACCAGGCACCTTAAAACTTTGCCTCCCTCACTTTTCTGAGTGTGCCTACAGCTAATGTGGACATGAAACAAAGTCTAAACTTGGATCTGAGGAGGCTTAGGCATAAGCTGTTAATTGCTTATCATCTCAGAGGTTTAATTTTGGCACATCCACACCAGGCCATGTTCCATCATGGCCTCAGTGTTCAGACATCTGCCTGATCCAACACGATGCTCTCAGCTCTGAATCAGGCAAGATGTGGAGGAAGGGAAAACCCTTGGGACAAGCCTCCAGGTAGCTGTTGGTCAAGTAGGTGAAATGATTTCATTCTCCAGGGCTTGCAGTTGCCTGTTACATATTTTGCTGGCCAGAAGGCTGGAAAGAGCTTTCCCAGACTATGTTTGAGAAAAGAAAGGAAAGCAGCTGGAGTCTGTATGGCTGCTGAAAGTGATTGGGTCACAGAGGTGCTTGGGTTGAAAAGCCCTCTCAGATCCTCCACTCCACTCCACTCCCTGACATGGCTGGGGTTAAACCATGGGCCCTCAGCACCACAGCTCTGCCTCTTTCAAACACCTCCAGGGATGGGCATTCAACCTGGGCAGTCTGTGCAGGCTTTTGAGAGCCTGTTCAGTGAAGAGGTTTCTCCTAATGTCCAACCTAAACATCCCCAAAGGCAACTTGAGGCTGTTTCCTCTCCTCCCATCATTTGTTACTACAGAGAAGAGACAAACCTCCACCTGGCTCCAGTCTCCTCTCAGGGAGCTGTAGAGAGCAAGGAGGTCTCCTCTCAGCCTCCTCTTCTCCACACTAAACACCCCTAACTCCCTCAGCTGCTCCTCCCCAGCCCTGTTCTGCAGACCCTTCCCCAGCTTCCTTGCCCTTCTCTGGATCCTCTCCAGCCCCTCAGCGTTTTTCTTGTAGTGAGGGCCTCACAGGTGAACCAAGGACTCCATGTTTGTCCTGCTAGATTTGGTGAAGGAGGATAATGGTTGGACTCAATAATCTTAAAGGTCTTTTCCAACCAAAATGATGCTATGATCATTTGTAGTCTCACCGAGTGCTCTGTGCAGTGTGACACAGCAGCTCCATGTCATGAGCTCCACCCAGGCTCCCCATGACAACAACCTGGTCTAATGAAGAGACTCTTCTCCATTAAGCATCTCCCAGCTGCTCCAAAGAAATCAACTGGCAGCCCTGCAGACAGCTCTGACAGGCTCTGGTTACTTCAGCTCTGAGCACTGAGGAAGTGGTTGGGCAGCAAGCCACGGTGTGGAGTCATCCAACTGGAAGGTGCACACAGCCTCCAGAGCACAGCCACGGCAGAGCTCATGGGGGCAGAGGCTACCTTAGATCTGGCAACTCCTAACTGCCAAGTTGTTCATCCTGCATTTTTGGTAATCACCTGGCAGCCTCCTTTCAGCTTTTCCTTTGTCCAGCCACGAAGCAGCTTTTTCTTCACAGGGGCTTGCTTTGGTTTTCATCGCTGGCGATTAAATGGATACAAAAACCCCAACCCCAACCCCAAGTCTTTGGGAACCGAACTCTAAACCTTCAAAACCACACAAGCCACAAGACTGCAACTGCTGGACCATTTCCTCACTTTGGGCAACGGGACATGGAGCCTGGCTGCTCCTGGGAGTTAATTAAGCAGAAGACAAGAGTGCTCATTTCGAGGCGAGTCCCTCCCTCCCTCTGCGGACCTTCTGAACGCAGCACAAAAGCACCACAGAGCAGTGAGGGGAGTTCAGCCTCACCAGGTTGAGAAGCCCTAAATCTGTGAGCTAATGGCACAGAGAAGATTATGTTAATGAGCTGGGAAAGGAGAAAGAAATCTGAGCCAACATAATGAACTGCTTCCTTAGGTGCAAGGAATGTCACCTGATGGTCAGTGCAGCCACGAGAAGGGGGCATAGTGAGCTCCTTCTCTGATTCAACTATCATAAAAGGCTTGGCTGAGGCTTGTCTAGCTTCTCTTCCCTGAGGTCCCACAATCTTTGCCTTGAACGAGGTGTTTTCAATTAAAAAAGGCCTGGGCAAAGGTTTCTAATTGGCCCCATTAAGCAGGAGCCAACGCTGAGCTCAGCCTCTGATGCTCCGGCTGTCTGCAAGGGAACAGTGTGAGCAGGTCGCCCGCAGGGACGGGGCTCATTTCCCTGCCCTCCCAAGATGGCCAATTTCCTTCTGTCCACCTTCCTTTCCCCAGCTGCCCCAGCAGCACGAGGGTAGAAGCCTCCACTAGGGTGCAGCCTGTGCTGGAAGCCCAGAGGAGCCACCGGGATGCTGCGGGTTGACGATCCCTGGCTCCCTGCCACGCCAGGAACCTTCAGTGCTGTGGGCAGCTTGCCAGAATGAAGCAACTTCAACCACAGAGGAGAAATAGCAATTTTCAAAGCTTTTAACTTTGTTAAATGTGAACTGAACTAGCAAAATGCACCTCCCTGGGCCCAAGGCTATCTCTGCCACATTTCAAAGGCCTGCAGCAAACAATGGAAGTGTTGGAGCTTGTCAGGAAAGGTCACGAGGAGCTCTGCTGAAAGCAAGCACAAGGCAGACCGAAAATGAGAGGCGCTGCCAATTCCTCCTCAAACCAGGGAGCTCTTCTGGGTGCTTCTGCAGGAATCTCCTCTGCCCCAAGCCATTAAACAAAGCCCAGGGCTTCTCCCCCTCTTCTGGAGGTGCCCCCTTTTCTCAGGCAAGCTTCTGAGCTGGTATCATTAAGGTGCTGTTGCTCCACAGAGATTTATGGGTAGCTGTTTTGTAAATCTACTGCCTCATGTCTGCTGGTGCCCAGCCACGGGCAGATTTGTGGAAGGGAGAAAGCTCTGCCCATGAGAACTCTTTGGTTCCAAGACTTGAGGACAGAGCCCTCTCGCCAGACTTGTGCAGGCATTGCACCACTGAAGGAAAACGACCTCTGTGCGCGGAGGGGCTGAGGGCACTCAGGGTTTGTAAGCCTGGGGTAGATGAGAGAGAGCCTGATGTGGTGCCTCTGAAGGCCAGGGGAGACCTCTGAACTGAGGGGAGAAATAAAATGAGCCCACTCTACAATCCTGCAGGAGGTGGTGCTGTCCATGAGCTCACAACAGGCATGACGACCCTCGCGTGAACACCTTCCAACAGCTGGGCTTGGGTGGGAATTCGGTGGAAACAAGTGAGTCCCAGCCTTCATCAGCACTCTGTGCAACCACAAACAAGATGGAGATGAATAAAATATTGCTGCACTACTTGGTGGTAAGGAGGAGTCCCCCACAGACGATGGGGAGACTCCTGAAATGCTTTGTTGTGGAATCACAGGAGGCACTGGGTTGGAAGGGACCCTTGAAGGTCCAACCCTGCTGCAGTGAGCAGGGGCAAAGAATCAGAGAATCACAGAACTCTTGAGGCTGGAGGAGACCTTTGAGACACACAGCAAAAATCAGGATGGAAAACTGCTCTTGGGATTATGCATCAAAGGCTCTGCAAGAGTATTTCTTAGGTTTGGTGTTGAAAGTCTGCATTAGGAAGGTGGATGACAGACTAGACACGAAGCGAGGTTTGCACATCAAATGCACTGGAATCCCAGAGTGGCTCAGGTTGGGAGGGACCTCAGAGACCATCTGCTCCAACCCCCTGCCATGGGCAGGGACACCTCTCAACTAGCCCAGGCTGCTCATGGCCTTATCCAGCCTGGCCTTCAACACCCCCAGGGAGGAGGCAGCCACAGCCCTCCTGGGCAGCCTGTTCCAGAGTCTCACCAGCCTCACAATGAAGAACTTTTCCCTTAGCTCCATTCTAGCCCTGTTCTGCCTCAGCTTCAAACCATTCCCCCTTGGCCTGTCTCCAGACACCCTCAGCAAAAGTCCCTCTGCAGCCTTCCTGCAGGATCCCTTCAGCTATTGCAAGGCAGCTCTAAGGTCTCCCCAGAGTCTTCTCTCCAGGCTGAACACCCCCAGCTCCCTCAGCCTGTGCTCACAGCAGAGCTGCTCCAGCCCTTGGCTCATCTTTGTGGCCTCCTCTGGCCTCACTCCAGCAGCTCTGTGTCCTTCTGCTGGGGACAGCAGAACTGGAGGCAGGATTGGAGGTGGGGGTCTCAGAGGAGAGTCTCACCACCCTCATACTGAAGAACTTCTTCCTAAGATCCAGTCTAACCCTGCTCCCCCTCAGCTTCACAAAGAGCTCTGAGCCTAGAGAAAGGAGCAAAGGTCTGAAGAAAACAGGGTGAAATTCAATAGGTGCAGGTGCAAGAGCAACATAGGAGCAGGCAATCATTTACATAAATGCAGGACGAGGAAGAACTGGTTAGGTAACAGCTCTTCACAAAAGGATGTGGGGGAAAGAATCTCTGCAGGCTGAACCTAAGTCAACAACAGCAGCTTGTTGTGAAAAAGACAAACACCTCCCTGAGACACACAGAAAGCTTGCAAGACATACCCTGTCTCTCCCACTCCATTCAGCATCCCTAGCAGGGTCACAGAATATAGTTGGTTGCAAGAGACCCTCGAGATCATCCAGTCCAACCTTGGACCCTGCCCTGAAGGCTGGACTGGATGATCTTGAAGGTCTTTTCCAACAGAAGAACACCATGGGAGAAGGTGCATGTTGAGTTTGCCCTGATCAAGAGTGGAACACTGGACACCATGGAAGAAGGTGCATGTTGAGTTTGCCCTGATCAAGAGTGGAACACTGAACACCATGGAAGAAGATGGATGTTCAGTCTGCCCTGGTGAGGAGTGGAACACAGAACACCACAGAAGGTGCATGTTCAGTCTGCCCTGATGAAGAGTGGAACAAAGATGGACCCAACACAAGACCAGGGATGGGGGGAGAAAAAGACCAACAAACAACCCAAAAGACAAAGAAAGCTGGAGCAAATGTAGGTCATTTCTGTTAGGAAGAAATGATAAAGGGAAGGAACTCGGCAAGTCCACTGGCACATAAAATGGTGAAGAAGACAGCAAGCCCTTTGTCCCCCAGGCCAGTGTTTAGCAGGATGAAGTTGCAGGCTTTGCTTGCAGCAGGTGAGACCAGGAGGTGCAGTCTCTGGGCCAGTGAAATGAAGCATTCAGCTGGCTCAGAAAGCCCTGCACCATCTGTGATTGGAGGTCTTTAACAGCAGCTTGAAGAAATCTTTGGTTTCGTAAGGCTGACCTTGCCTTTGAGCAAGCAGAGGGATCAGGTGAGCTTCTGAGATGTGTCCCAGACCTACCTTCTCCTTGTTTCTTAACTCCAGGTCCTACAAGGACACAGCTGGCACAGGCTGCTGCCACCAGCAACAGGAGCCCAGCAGAGCTCCTCTCTGCTTCTTCGTAGCAGGGCAAGCAAGCTGAAAAACCCCAGCAACACTTCTCTCTGGCCTCTCAGTCCATGCCACCAACCAAACTCCCTCAGCCTCAGCTCCCCATTGGAAAATCTCAGCCTGGGGTGGGGGTCTTGATCTGGGTTGTTTCAGAAGCAACTCAAGCCCCAGTTCATGAGTCAGAGCTCCTTGCACAGCACACTGAACTTTGCTTTCCTATCCTGGCACATCCTATTTGAATAAAGCCAGAGTGCAATAACCACCACCACAGCTCTCCAGATGAGCAATGGCATAGAGTGGGCAGAGAACAGCCCTGAAGAAAGAGGCTTGAGGGTGTTGGTTGCTGAGAAGCTCCTCAGGAGCCAGCAGTGCCCTCCTGCAGCCCAGCAGGTAGCTGTGTGCTGGGCTGCAGCCAGAGGAGTGTGGGCAGCAGGACAAGAGAGGGGATTCTGCCCCTGGACTCTGCTCTGCTGAGACCTCACCTCCAATCCTGCCTCCAGGTCTGGTGTCCCCAGCAGAAGGACACAGAGCTGCTGGAGTGAGGCCAGAGGAGGCCACAAAGATGAGCCAAGGGCTGGAGCAGCTCTGCTGTGAGCACAGGCTGAGGGAGCTGGGGGTGTTCAGTCTGGAGAAGAGAAGGCTCCAGGGGGAACCTTAGGGCTGCCTTCCAGTACCTGAAGGGATCCTGCAGAGGGACTTTTGCTGAGGCTGTCTAAAGACAGGCCAAATGACAGTTCTAGAAGCACCACAAACCAGCCAGATACTCCAAGAGCCAGAAGTATGACCAAATAACCATGGCCATCATAGAAGAACAACCAAGTAAGTAGATATTCCAAGACCAGGAAGAATAAGAGCTCTTCTGTAGATACTCTCCCATCTAGAATGCATTAACACCACTGGCAAGTGCATCCCAGAATCGTTAAGGTTGGAAAAGACCTCTGAGACCATCAAGTCCAACCCTTAATTAGCTGAATTGGCTGGATTCAGCTCTCAGTCCCAGCAGAGAGGTCCCCAACAGACTGAACTGGCAAACCAGAATTATTACTTCAGGGCTTGTTTCCCCTCCTTGCCTTCCTCTCTTTTGAATGAAAGAAAACCAAGGTACAAATGCTTGGAAAAATCCTTCCCTTCAGCCACAAACAGCACACAAGCCCAGAAAGTGCTCCCAGATACATAAAGCAAGGAAAAGAGGAAACAAATCAGGAATGGCAGCCTGGAATGTCATTATTTGAGCTGCCCAGCAGCAGCAGCAGGGTTACTTGAGCAGCACGAAGGCCGACTGCTGTCTTGACCTCTCTGAAGATCACCTTCTCTTGTGGATAGCCCCCATGGCACACCAGCCACAACTCCAGCCTTCAATAGCTTCATGAACAGAACAAGCCTGCCACGATCTGCAGCTTCACTGGCATGCAGTTGGAATAATTATTTTGTTTCCCCTTATATTAATTTCATTTCAAAATAACCCCCCCAAAAAAAGATCCCTGCAAAAGCAAAAGGCCTCTTGGCTTAACAGAGATTTCTCCCACAGAGATTTTCCCCAGGAATTCTTCCTCTACCCAAATTTGCTAAGTGCTGCAAGGAGAAGGAGAATGTTCAGTGAGAAGTGGCTTTGTTTGTTTGTTTGCTAAGGGGTGATTAGCAGGAGCTCTCCTAGCTATCGCTCCGGCAAATCCTTCCCCCTGAAACGAGGCACGCAGGGACTTCAGGAGACCAACTCAGCGCGCTGTGGTTCTGCTTTTTTAGCCCTCAACAAGTAAAAGCTTGTAAAGGGAAAAGCTGAAGCAGAAAGGTACGGCAAAGCCTCCTGCAAGGAACCACAGCCTTTGGGAAGGAGGAATCCTCTCCTGCAGGAGGCGAGGGGAAGCCGCTCCTCATTAAGCGCCGCTTGCCGTTAACACTTTAAGCTGCAGGTCGTTTTTGCCAGCCCTCGTTTGAGCGGAGGGAGAGCTAAAGCAACCCAACCCCCGGCGCCCTGCCTCCCCTGACGGTGCCTGGCTGACAACCACGCAGCAGTTGGGAACTGTCAAAATATTTTACAGCTCAATCGTAATTAGCAGCCGAGTCTAAGCACGCCGGAGTTGGGCGTTAGCCACGTTCTGGGGCTGCCGCGGCAGCCGCTGCCGCTCCTGCCCCTTTGCAACTCCTCGGAGAGCCCCAGCATCTGCTGCACAACACTTGGAAGGGAATAGCAGCACGGCTGCCTGCAGAGATTGCTATTTTTCACACCTCCCCCGCCCCAAATAGACTGTATACATTAGCATGAAAAAGAAAAGAAGAAGTAAAAAAAAAGGCAAACATTTGGAATTAAGAGAATTTGTTCAGCAGCTTTGTTTGGCTCTTTGCTTAAAGTCCCTAAAAACCAGCAACAATAAAGATATATATAGTGACAAATACTCAGAAAATAACACTTTGAGCATAATGTCACAGTAAATGTTGCAGTGCTCAAAGCTTTGAGAGAGAGCTGCTGCTTTCGGCTTGGAATCACTGAATGGGTTGGGTTGGGAAAGCCCTTCAGGATCATCGAATCATAGAATTGTCAGGGTTGGAAGGGACCTCAAGGAGCAGCCAGCTCCAACCCCCCAGCCATGGCCAGGGACACCTCACACTACAGCAGGTTGCTCACAGCCACAGCCAGCCTGGCCTGAAAAACCTCCAGGCAGGAGGCTTCCAACCTGTGCCAGTCTCTCACCACCCTCAGGGGCAAGAACTTCTTCCTAACATCCAATCTGAATCTCCACGCTTCTAGTTTTGCTCCATTCCCCCCAGTCCTGTCACTCCCTGACACCCTCAAAAGTCCCTCCCCAGCTTTCTTGGAGCCCCCTGCAGATCCTGCAAGGCCACAAGAAGGTCTCCTGGGAGCCTTCTCCTCTCCAGACTGCACAACCCCAACTCCCTCACTCTGTCTCCAGAGCAGAGCAGCTCCAGCCCTCTGCTCACCCTTGTGGCCCTTCTCTGGACACCTTCCAGCACCTCCAGATCCTTCCTGGAAGAGAGGCTCCAGAGCTGGACACAGTGCTCCAGGTGGGGTCTCAGCAGAGGGGGAGAATCCCCTTCCTGGCCCTGCTGGCCACACTTCTCTTGCTGCAGCCCAGGCTCTGCTTGGCTCTCTGGGCTGCAAGTGCTCACTGCTGGCTCCTCTTGAGCTTCTCATCCCCCAGCACCCCCAAGGCCTTTTCCTCACAGCTGCTCTCAATCCAGTCCCTGCTCAGCCCGACCATTCTCTAACCCTATCAAGGCTGAACCACAGATTCATAAAGTCATACATTCACAGAATGGTTTAGGTTGGAAGGGACCTTAAAGATCAGCCAGTTCCAACCCCCTGCCATAGGCAGGGACATATTCCCCTAGCCCAGGTTGCTCAAGGCCTCATCATTGAACACTTCCATGTCCCTCAGCACCACTTCAAGGAACAAGTTTTATAGATCATAAATAGAGGAAACAATTCCAAGGTTCTGATAGAGAACAAAAAGTTCTGCCACTCAAGGAACCTCAAAAGGTTCTTAGCATCTGCTGTTCTGGATGTGATGGATGTCATGCTCTGGAGTATTTCATCCAGACCACAGGTTCTCCTGGGGAAGCAAATCTACAGAGGCTTCTGAGTGTTTAGAACTGGTGTTTTTAAGGCAGTATCAGGCCCAGGGGTTCCTGATTCCCTGCTCTTCCAACACTGGCCCAATCAGTAGAGAATCAGAGAATGGTAGGGATTGGAAGGGACCTCAGGAGATCATCCAGTCCAACCACCTGCCAGAGCAGGGTCACCCATGGCAAGGCACACAGGAACACATCCAGGTGGGGTTGGAAAGGCTCCAGAGAAGGAGACTCCACAACCTCTCTGAGCATCCTGTTCCTGGGCTCCAGCAGCCTCACACCAAAGGAGTTCCTCCTCATGCTGAGGTGGAACCTGCTGGATTCTGGCTTGTACCTTTTGTGTCTTGTCCTGTCCCTGGGCACCACCAAACAGAGCCTGGAACCTTCATCCTGACCCCCAGCCCTCAGCTATTGATAGACATTGATCAGATCCCCTCTCAGCCTTCTCCTCTCCAGACTAAGCAGCCCCTGGGCTCTCAGTATTTTTTCACACCAGAGATGCCCAGGTCCCTTCATCATCCTCACAAACCTGTTGGACTCTCTCCAGCAGATCCCTCTTGAACTGGGGAGCCCGAAACTGGACACAGCATTCTGAGTGTGGTCCCAGCTGGGCAAGGTAGAGGGGCAGAAGACCCTCCCTAGACCTGCTGGAGACACTTTTCTTGCTGCACCCCAGGATACCCAGGCCCCCTTGGCCACAAGGACACATTGCTGTCCATGAGTTAACTGTCACCAGCCCCATGGTGACAAGGCAGACAACACCCCTAACACATGATTGAAGCCCTAAACAGACCTCCTGCCTGTGAGCTGGCACGTTTTATATAGAAGGAAAGTTCCACCTGAAGTGTCCTTTGGACTTCATTTCCACAGATGGGTCAGATAAAAGGAAGCACTCTTGAAAGCAAGGCCCTCAGCTCATCCCAAGGTGATGCAATGATTAATGTGCTTCTGGGGTGAGCTGCTCCTGACTCCAAACACTCATCTGCAGACAGCACTAAGAGACAGCTCCATGGAAAGCCTGCTCCAGAAGACTTCAGCCTTCCAACCAGTGGTTATCAGCCCTATGAGAAGGGGCTGTGGGAGGAGGTATCGATCACTCTCCCTTAGACTGGGTGATGAGATCCCAAGGAGCTACAAAGGGGGAAAAAATGTCAGCCAGCCTGAGTGCAGAAAGCTCAGACTCAAGCCTCATACATCACCTTTAACAAGTCTGATCCCATCCAGGTGTTGCAACCTGCACAGCATTTATCATTCACACATCTCAGCCTCCTGCAACAACACTTTTCACTGCACGAGCACCTCAGGATAGGTGTAGGAGGGAGAAGAAGGGAGCCTTCACTCCTAAACAGGAATTTCCATGCTTTGGGAAGTGTAAATTAGAGCATTACTACTCATCTGACAGTGAGCTTGCAAATAAATGTGTAGCAACATAGCTAATTGCATAAGGGGAGATGAAATGATTATGGCAATCTTTGAGACGAGGAGCATCAAGAGAAAGGGACAAAGGCCAAGGGGTTTTGTGCTTGGTTGGTACTGTTCTCAATCAGCTCCCAGTGGAATCTGCAAGGTTGGCTCTGATGTCTAGCTCTCAGCTAAATGAGGTGCTAAAAGTGATCCCAAATTGCAGGATCTACCACCTCGCACACAGGGGTTTGGCAGAGTGCTGAGCAACCCTCTGCAGCAGCAGCACTAGGAAACAAGCCTGGTGAGATCACTGTGCTGAGATCCACCTTGCCCTTAAAGCCTCCAGCACCCAGGGCTGTGCTCTTCCCAGGTGACAGCTTTTTTATGTAATACCTGTTGGAAGACTCCCTTCTGGGGGCAGGGCGACCTGTTGTGTCTAGCAAGTTTGCAGTGGTATGGCATCAGCTGGTGGGGAACTTGCAGCTTGCCTCCTCAAGGTCTGCTATCAGTGAGTGCGGCGAGGGCCTGCACCTAGGTCAGGGCAACCCTCGGTACCAATCCAGGCTGGGGGGGATGAGATTGAGAGCAGCCCTGCAGAGAAGGACTTGGGGGTGCTGGGGGTGTGGGGGAGAAGCTGGAAAATGTGGGCACTGGCAGCACAGAAGGCCAAGGGCAGCCTGGGCTGCATCCAAAGCAGTGTAGCCAGAGCCGGAGAGAGGGGATCCTGCCCCTCTGCTCTGCTCTGGGGAGACCTCACCTGCAGGGCTGTGTCCAGCTGTGGGCCCCAACACAAGAGAGACCTGGACCTGAGGGAGAAGGTCCAGAGGAGGCCACAAAGTTGGTCACAGGGCTGGAGAACCTCTGCTATAGGGACAGGCTGAGGGAGCTGGGGCTGTTCAGCCTGGAGAGGAGAAGGCTCCACAGAGACCTTAGAGCTGCCTTCCAATACCTGAAGGGGCTACAAGAAGGCTGCAGAGGGACTGTTCCCAAAGGCCTGCAGAGACAGAACCAGGGGCAATGGCTTCAAACTAGAGCAGAGCAGATTGAGATTGAATGTGAGGAACAAGTTGTGCACCAGGAGGCTGCTGGAACACTGCCACAGGTTGCCCAGGGAGGTGGTTGTAGCCTCATCCCTGGAGATGTTCAGGGTGAGACTGGACAGGGCTCTGGGCAACCTGCTCTAGTGGGGGATGTTCCTGCTAACTGCAGGGGGGTTAGACTGGATAGCCTTTGGAGGTCCCCTTCCAACCCAAACCATTCCATGACTCTGTGTTCTACTATGCTACATCCTCTGAGTCCAACTGGTTTCCCACACAGGCTGTCCCCTCAGCCGTGGAGCTCGCTTGAATGCTGCACTGCAGTGGGTGCTTAATCAAGCTCTGCCAATACAACAGCTCAACTTCCAATATATGAGGCTCACCAATATTTTTCATGACATTCCCAACATAATTTCCTTAATTAGTTTCTAGCTAGCTCCTTCGAAGCCCTTTTGCTGAGCTAAGCCAGGCTGGATGAGGCCTTGAGCAAGCTGGGCCAGTGGGAGGTGTCCCTGCTCATGGCAAGGGGTTAGAACTGGATGATCTTTCAAGTCCCTTCCAACCCAACCCATTCTGTGGATCTATGATTTCATTCACAGTTTCAAAGCTTCCCCAGGCCTGCTTGTCATGATTTGCCTGAATTATCCACGTGAACCCTGTTTCAAGTGTGTGCACTGTTCATTACCCCAACTCTAAAGGACCACTGGAGGGATTAACACAGCTCCCTACTTGTCAAGAATGAAACCAAATGAGTTCCAAAGAACTGGCTGCATGTTAACAGGGTACCCACAGATTCTATCCAGGTACAAAAATATTCCTCCAAATTTACCATTAAACCCACAAAATAAAACATCCTTACACTGAGGACACCAAGCTGACAGCACCAAGCTGTGTGGTGCCGCTGACAGGCTGGAGGGAAGGGATCCATCCAGAGGGACCTGGGCAGGCTGCAGGGCTGGGCCCAAGCCAACCTCATGAGGTGCAACAAGGCCAAGGGCAAGGTCCTGCAGCTGGGTCAGGGCAATCCCAGGCACTGATACAGGCTGGGCAGGGACTGGATTGAGAGCAGCTGTGAGGAAAAGGCCTTGGGGATGCTGGGGGATGAGAAGCTCAAGAGGAGCCAGCAGGGAGCACTTGCAGCCCAGAGAGCCTAGCAGAGCCTGGGCTGCAGCAAGAGAAGTGTGGCCAGCAGGGCCAGGGAGGGGATTCTCCCCCTCTGCTCCACTCTGCTCAGACCCCACCTGGAGCTCTGTGTCCAGCTCTGGAGCCTCTCTTCCAGGAAGGGTCTGGAGGTGCTGCAAGGTGTCCAGAGAAGGGCCATGAGGGTGAGCAGAGGGCTGGAGCTGCTCTGCTCTGGAGACAGACTGAGAGAGTTGGGGTTGTGCAGTCTGGAGAGGAGAAGGCTCCCAGGAGACCTTCTTGTGGCCTTGCAGGATCTGCAGGGGGCTCCAAGAAAGCTGGGGAGGGACTTTTGAGGGTGTCAGGGAGTGATAGGACTGGGGGGAATGGAGCAAAACTAGAAGTGGGGAGATTCAGATTGGATGTCAGGAAGAAGTTCTTGCCCATGAGGGTGGTTGGACACTGGCACAGGTTGCCCAGGGAGGTGGTGGAAGCCTCCTGCCTGGAGGCACAGGCACAAAGATATAAAATCTACTTGAGACACATATCAGGCAAAATCCTTGCTTTAACTATGTTTATGTTCTTTTTTTTATGCCCTCTTTTGTAGTATCAGGAACAATTACTGGTTTAAATATGTTCTCAACCTCCTTTTTACACCCTCTTCTGTTATATCAGGCAAAATTCTTGGTTGAAATATGTTTCCAACCTTTTCATATGCCTATGAGGAAAATTTATTGGCTTAAATATGTTTCCAACCTTTTATTTTTAATGCCCTTTTGGGCTATTCAAAATTAGTGGTTTAAATATGTTTTCAACCCCTTTTTTTATGCCCTCTTCTTTTTATTCCAGGAGGAATCCTTGGCTCAAGTATGTTTTCAACCCTTTTTTTTATGCCTTCTCCTGTTATATCAGGGAAATTTCTTGGTTTAAGTATGCTTTAAACCTTTCTTCCCCTCCCCCCCCTTTCTGTAACAGTTTCTACACAGACTGCCTGCACTGGCTGTATCTGAGATCCATTTCTGTGCTTCTGCATAGGATGAGGCAACTAAAACTCTGTCAAATAAAACAAACCATTACCAGGTTGTAGCTGAGTGGCTGGGCTGAAGCTTGGGACTAGCTGATCTTCAAGGTCCCTTCCCACCTAAACCATTCTATCAATCTCTGAATTCTCCAGAGGAACAACACCTCCTTCCCCTCCCCTCCCCCCCCCCCCCCCCCCCCAGGCTTCATGTCTGTACTTTTAAAAGAAAATCACTCAGAAAAAGTGAACCTATAGCCTGTTCCACCACACAACCCCCTCAGAAAGCGCCAACAGGGATGGAGAACTCTGAGAGCAGGGGAAATAAAAAGGAACTGGAAGGAGGCAGCAAGGCAAAAACCCATGCAGGCAGCTTGGCTGCAGTAAAAGCTGAGCTCACTTCAGGCCTTTACCTTGGTTTCTCTTTATTTTCTATTGTGTTGAATTTTGTTGGAAACTGTTGTGTTTCCCACTCCCCCAATCCCCTTTGTGTGTGTGTGTGTGTGTGTGTGTGTGACCACAGACACTCCCTTTAGGCAACCCTGCATCAACAATCCTCCCACGTCCAAAGTCGGCTACATCTGTTGCTCTTTCCCATTGTTGGAAATTCCTGCCTTAATCCTGTTTGACTTTATTCATGCAAAGGTCATCCTGACTTCAGCAAGTGGAGGAGGGAGAGCGAGCAGGCTGCCGAGCAGGGGCAGCGAATGCTGGTGAAGAGCACGGAGCCAGCGTGCCGGCACTATCGCACCAGCCCCTCGCTCTCATTAGGCAGCTTCTCCTTCCTGGCAGCTCTCTTGCAATGTGGGTTGGCAACAGCTTGCTCCTAGCCACTCAGGAGTGCAACAAATTCCCTTCTAACCAGGCTTGATTCCCTCTCCTGAAAGAGCTTGGAGCTGCAATCCTGTTTGTAGTGAGGGTGTGTAGGACATACGTGTGTAACACCTGACTCTTTCACCTGGCTTAGCTGCTGTCATCTCAGCCTTCCCTGCTTCTCCTGGCTTCACACCTTGAGTTCATTAACCAGCCCACCTAAACTGAGCTGGTTAATTAACTCTACTAAAATGAAAGCTGATTCCTGTTTTAAATACACAAAAAGTTCTGCCTGGGCAGCCTGCTCCAGGCCTCCAGCACCCTCACACCAAAGAAGTTCCTCCTCATGTTGGGGTGGAACCTCCTGGGTTCCAGCTTGGACCTGCTGTGTCTTGTCCTGTCACTGGGCACCACCCAGAAGAGCCTGGCCCCTTCATCCTGACCCCCACCCCTCATATTTATAGGTGTTACTGTGTGGAGTGGAGCAGCTGATCCAAGCAGATCATTTTAGGGTCATCACCGTCGTGGAGATTTGCTCTCCTTTGGGTTCAGCCTCGTTCCAACTCCCCAGCAGCAACAACAAATCAAAGCCTTCTGCCTCAGACCTGTGGCTTATTTGTTTATTGATTAATCCCTATCCCTATCAAATCTACTTATTTATTCCTATGCTTAAGCAGCTGACCCAAAGCAAAGAATGATGAGCAGGAGTGGTGAATTAGGAACCAAACCAAAGACAGATTTATAAAGAGAAGAGAACAGTTTTTCCTCATCTATCCAGAACCCATCATGACAGAAGCAAAGGAATATTTCTTCCTGCATCCTTATTTCCACTCTGAGGTGCTTGCCATCCACCATGAGCCTCAAACCCACCCTTCAGGTAAGCAGAGAAACAGGCTGCTGTTAGTCTGGTTCCTTCCCCAAGAGCTCCTCTGCGGGCTGCAGGTGGCAGAGAATGCAGCCAAGGCTTGAGCTACCTAAGTCAGCCCCACACTACAGCTCTAAGTAACAGCTGAAAGTTAAGTGCTGCAATAGAGAAACAGAGAATTGGGTTGCTTGGAGAAGCCCTCTGAGATCATCCACTCCAACCATCCACCCAACACCACCATGGCCACCAAACCATGGTCCCAAGTGCCATGGCCACAGGTTTCTCATACACCTTCAGGGATGGGGACTCCACCACCTCCCTGGGCAGCCTGTTCCAACCCCTGACCATTCTTGCAGCAAAGAAATGTTTCCTCATCCCCAACATAACCCTCCTCTGGCACAATTCAGGCCATTTCCTCTCATCTATCACCTAAGACTTAGGAGGAGAGCCCAACCCCCACCCCTGTCCACTCTTGCAGCAAAGAAATTACAGTACCACAGTATCACTAAGGTTGGAAGAGACCAAGCTTTACTGTTTGAAGGGTGGAATGAAGAAGGGAGGCTTCTTTTCTTATAAGACCTTTTTTAACCTATCTTCAGCACAAGCATCCTCAAAGTCTTCCCAACAAAAACCTGACCAAGCCTATTCTTTTTTTGTCTGTAGAGTTTCACACCTTGTTAGCAGGCTCCTTCACAAGGGCCACACAAGCTCCAGTCAGCTTTGAAAATGAAAGCTCCATTCTTTCCACTCTTCCCTTGCACCTAGTGAAGCACCAACCTCTGTTTGAGTAAGGTGACTTTGTAACATAGGCAGTATTGGCCAGCAGGACCAGGGCAGGGATTGTCCCCCTGGACTTGGCACTGCTGGCTCCACACCTTGAGTGCTGGGTTTGGTTTTGGGGCCCTCACTCCAAGAAAGATATTGAAGTCTCTTCTAACAGGATGTCTTCTGTGATACCAAGCTGGGAAGATAAAGAAACCCACAACCAGAGTCTGAAATCTGTTTCAAGAGCTTAACTTAATGCCCAGCACATGAGGACTTCATGGCAGAAGACAGGAGAATCCCCCTGCTCCTGGACAGCCTTCATTGCCTCAGTGTCAGAGAAAGCAGTGCCTCACCTCTGGCCCTGGCCTCAGCCAGCACACTGCCTGCACTGCTTCCCTGCACAGCAACACAGCCTGCATGAGTCAGGAGGTCTGCTGGAGGACCTGCCTGTGATGATGCTTCCATCTAGATAATGCTACAGCCTCCTGCTGTGTCTGCTTGGAAATGGGATGAGGTGAGAAGGGAAGGGCTGAGGGTGGAAGGAGCTCTGCTCTGCCTCCAAAGCTGTGCATAGCTCCTGCTGCAGGAACAGCAGGGCAAAGGTAGTGACCTAGCTGAGTTTAAACCTCAAATTCACTGATTCACAGGATGGGTTGGATTGGAAGGGACCCCAAAGATCATTCAGTTCTAATCTCCCTGCCACGGTCAGGGAGACGTCCCACCAGCCCAGCTTGCTCAAGGCCTCATCCAGCCTGGCCTTGAACACCTCCAGGGAGGAGGCAGCCACAGCCTCCCTGGGCAGCCTGTGGCAGTGTTTCCCCACCCTCATGCTGAAGAGTTTCTTCCTCATCTCCACTCTCAATCTCCCCTATGCCAGCTCAAACCATTGCCCCTCATCCTGTCACTCCCAGCCCTTGTCAGAAGTTCCTCTCCAGCTTTTTCACAGTCCCTTCAGGTATGGGGGGCTGCTCTAAGCAGCCTTCTGAGGACAGCATCTCTCCTAGAGGAGAACCCTCTGCTCACACTGGCTCTGTGCCTTGTTCCACTTCCTATCCAAAGAGAAAATGTTTCAGGGCTGCATGTAAAGGCAGATTTGTACCAAGGGCTTTCTTTGCACAAGTCCCTGTCAGCAGACACCTTAAAATTCTGTCCACTGCCTCCCAAGCCTTCCTGGGCCTTGATGGGTCTGTCTGCATGGGAAGGGACAAAGATCTTATGGCAATGAGCTGCACGACTCCTTGGCAGTTATGTGAGGCTGGAAAGGAACAAAATCATTCAAGGTGGTCCAGAGAGCCAGGAAGTCCTTATGGGTATGGCCAGCTTTGGATACCAAGGGACAATGAGTGATCTTCACCCCAAGGGACAATGAGTGATCTTCCTTTACCACCTGGGAGTTCAGTGTTAGTCTTTACCTTTGGCTGCACTACTCCACCTGTGGTTTAAGAGAAGCTCTTCCATATGAGGTCACAGAAGGTCAATAGTGCTGGGGTGAAAAAGCAACCAGAGAATCTCTGAGGTCTTGGGAGAGTTTTGCTGAGAGTTGTCACGTTCCTCCCCTTCCACCCAGCTCATCTGAAAGTGTTGGGCTGTATCTCTGTCTAAGCATTTGTTCTGCCTTAGACAAATGAGAAGAAGAATAAAACCCAAACCCTTGGATGTGGCATCAGCCCCCAGAATGCTTTTGGAGCTTGTCTGTGGATGGCCTTTGAGTCACACCTAGCAACTGCTGGCAGGGTACAGCACCTGGGCAGGGGCTTTGCTTAATGAGTAACAGCAGTGTCTGTGGTGAGGAAAGGGAAAAGGAAAGCAGGGAATTTTCAGCACACTTAGACATGTCTCATATGAGAGTAGACTTAAGTCAATGTATTGTGAGACCCCCACCTGCAGCACTGCCCCCAGTTCTAGAGCCCCCAGCACAAGAAGGACCTGGAGCTGCTGGAGCAAGTCCAGAGGAGGCCACCAAGAGGGCTGCAGAACCTCTGCTGTGGGGACAGGCTGAGAGAGTTGGGGCTGTTCAGCCTGGAGAAGAGAAGACTCCAGGGAGACCTCAGAGCAGCCTTCCAGTACCTGAAGGGGCTCCAGGAGACCTGGGGAAGGACTTTTGACAAGGGCTGGGATTGACAGGATAAGGGACAATGGCTTTGAGCTGGGAGAGGGGAAACTGAGAGTGGGAAGTCAGAGAGCTCTCAGGTGAGGAAACAGCTTCCCCCACTGCCTGGGAACGGTAAAACCTTGGATCCAGGCGCTGATGTTTCCCCAGCAAACACAACTGTGCTTATGTGGCAGGGTTCCTACAGCCATGATGCCAACCCTAGGAGGCTTGTGGCAGCTGAACACTGAACAGAGGAGGTTTGGTGCCCAGCCATACCTTAGGGCCTTCATTCCTGGCTGGATACTTGGAAGAACGTCAGCCTTGCCCGCTCTGCTTTCCAGCTGCTGTTTAAGCACCTAGGATCTTCCCTGCTGTTTGCCACAGCTAAGAGTTGGTGTGGGGGGTTGTTGTTGTTGTTGTTTTTTTTAAGAGAGTACCAAAATTTCAAGCATTTGGAACCTGTGTCTTGAGGTGGGACCTGTCATGGGTTAAATAATCTCTCAGGAGCAATTTCCACCTAACAAACTTGCTGGTAAGAGAGATGTTAAGAGCAGCACTGCCAGGTTTTGTGTCAACACCACTGACCTCTGAGGGGATAGTGAGCTCCAAATACTCCAACAAAGATTTGCTGAGGCATTTTATTTTCCCTTCAGCTCTAAAGCTCTGGAGAAGAGGAGGCTGAGGGGAGACCTCACTGCGCTCTACAGCTCCCCGAAAGAAGGTTGCAGTGAGGTGGGGGTTGGGCTCTCCTGCTAAGTCTCAGGTGATAGATGAGAGGAAATGGCCTGAATTGTGCCAGGGGGGGGTTATGTTGGGGATGAGAAAAGATTTCTTTGCTGCAAGAATGGTCAGGGATTGGAACAGGCTGCCCAGGAAGGTGGTGGAGTCCCCACCCCTGGAGGTGTTCCAGAAACGTGTGGCCATGGCACTTAGGAACATGGTTTGGTGGCCATGGTGGTGTTGGGTGGATGGTTGGACTTCATGGTCTTGGAGGGCTTCTCCAACCCAAACAATTCTCTGTTTCCATGATAGTAACAGTGGCTCTGTATAGCCTACAGATCACCACTTCTGCTCTGCAGCCATTTCACAGGATCAGAGAATCACAGAATGCTCTGGGTTGACAGGGACCTCCAAAGCTCATCCAGTCCAACTCCCTGCACTCAGCAGGGATATCCCCAACTAGATCAGGTTGCCCAGAGCCCTCTCCAGCCTCACCTTGAATATCTCCAGGCATGGGCTCTCAGCCACCTCCCTGGGCAACCTGCTGCAGTGTTCCAGCAGCCTCCTGGTGCAGAACTTGTTCCTCACATCCAATCTCAATCTGCTCTGCTCTAGTTTGAATCCATTGCCTCTGGTCCTGTCCCTGCAGGCCTTTGGGAACAGTCCCTCTGCAGCCTTCTTGTAGCCCCTTCAGGTACTGGCAGGCTGCTCTAAGGTACCCCTGGAGCCTCCTCTTCTCCAGGCTGAACACCCCCAGCTCCCTCACCCTGTCTGATTCCTGCAAAGACAACCAGGACAGGGAAACTGAAAATGCTGAGACACTTAGGCTGTGGTCAGAGCTGTAGCAGAGGCTTTGTGTGCACAGCCAGCTGAGAGAGGAGAGTGCAGCTGAGCTGCAGTTTAACCTCCCTCCACCTGGGGACCATTCCCCCTCCCCAGGGCGTGTGCTCAGCTCATGCTTGCATAGTGCCTGTGCCTTTTCCTTTCAGAGCTGCCAAACATTGCCACTCTTATTGAGTAAGAAACAAACAAGTGACTTGTGCCAGGGGGCCAAGTCCTACCTGGGCACTGTGGCAAGGGTTTGGTGTTGCCTGCTATTAAATGTCAGTACTTTTCCAAATTTCACAGAGCACTCCAGGCACAGTGCTGCTGGGCTAATGCTGTTAGGTAACCTGGGAGCAAAACAATTCAAGCACAGGGAGAGGGGGAAAAAAAAACAGAAAAAGCCTCTGCTGGCAGCAAGCTTTCTGAATTGCAAATGACCAGACAATATTTTAACACACCCAGGCAGGGAAACTTTCCACTCTAGCTGTCATAGAACAAATCAGGACATGGCATCTGCTGTGGAGCTTCCCACAATGGACTCAGCTCCTCCAAAACCCTCTGTGAAAATCAGAGCTTTCCCTACCACAGCAGGCCAGCACAGCTCCATTTCCCCCCCAGGGGCCTAAGTCATGGGTTCATAGAATGGTTTGGGTTGAAAGGGACCTGAAAGATCATCCAGTTCCAACCCCCCCATGCCATAAGCAGGGACACCTCCCACCAGCCCAGCTTGCTCAAGGCCTCATCCAGCCTGGCCTTCAACACCTCCAGGGAGGAGGCAGCCACAGCCTCCCTGGGCAACCTGTGCCAGTGTCTCCCCAACCTCACTGGAAAGAATTTCTTCCTCATCTCCAGTCTCAATCTCTCCTCTCCCAGCTGAAAGCCATTGTTCCTCTTGTCCTGGCACTCCCAGCCCTTGTCAGAAGTCCTCCCCGGCTCTCCTGGAGCCCCTTCAGGTACTGGAAGGCTGCTCTGAGGTCTCCCTGGAGTCTTCTCTTCTCCAGGCTGAACAGCCCCAACTCTCCCAGCCTGTCCCCATAGGGAGGTTTCATGGCCTCCTCTGGACCCTCTTATGTTTGGGTCACCAGAACTGGATGCAGTACTCCTGGTGGGGTCACCAGGTTGATGAATATCAACATCTCAGTGCTTAGACCTTTGCTGATCACAGCTGTGCCTCAGAATCAGTGGCAGAGAGATGGGCTGCAAGCAGGCAGGCACCAAGGCATTTGGAAACTAACAGCCTGCATACAAGCAGAAGCTGCCTGGCTGCGCTCATAATAGCACAGGCTGCTCACTCCCAGCTTTCACACAACCTGAAACTTAGACTGGAGTAGATAAACCCCACAACAATCCAAACATAGAACTGTTGAGGCTGGAAGGGACCTTTGAGATCACCAAGTCCAAGCCCTCACCCAGAGCTCACAACCTCACCACTGCTGCTCAGTCGCCACAGCTGAACCACCTCCCTCAGCACCACATCCACACAGCTGTGAAACCCCTCCAGGGATGGGGACTCCACCACCTCCCTGGGCAGCCTGGGACAGTGCTTGAGAGCCCTTGCTGGGAAGAGATTGTTCCAGGTGTCCAACCTGAACTTTCCCTGGGGTAACTTGAGGCTGTTTCCTCTTGTCCTGCCACTTGTTGCATGTCAGAAGAGACCAAACCCCACCTGGCTCCAGCCTCCTTAGAGGGAGTGGTAAAGGGTGATGAGGTCTGCCCTCAGCCTTCTCTTCTGAAGACTGAATGACCTCAGTTCCCTCAGCTGCTCCACATAGGACCTCTGTTCTCTGAGAACCCTTTGCTGGGAAGAAATTCCTCCTAATCCCCAGCCCAAAGCCCCTTGGCCCCATCCAGCAGTCAGACACTATTTCACCACACTGAAGGGCAGAGAAAGCCCTTCCCTTGAAGGCAGACCTGTAAAGAGCCCCCTCTCAAACAATGAACAATGGGAACACAACCTCCCATCAAGCAACCTGTTGAAATCTCCTCCTTAGATGTCTCTTCTCTGCTTGGCAGTACCAGAATGCCACTGGGCTCTCACCTGAGGGCCACCCTCCACCAGGAGTCAAAGAGTGTGCAGCGTGCTTCACAGAGAACATCCAGCGCAGATCAAACCCCACCTGGCAGCGTCACAGACCTGTCCTGCTTTCCTCTCACATGTCACCCCTTGTGGCTTTCCATACTCAGAATAAGCTGGCAGTCGAGCTGGTGGCCTTCCTGGCTGCTGTGTTCTGCTGTGAGCAGGCCCAGGTCTGAGTTCTGCTCTCCTGCTCCTTACCCTGAGCGAGTGGTAAGCTGACAGCGAGATCAGAGCCCTGCCGGCAGCCTGCCTGAGTAATTAAGCAAGGGAATAACAGCTATGAGCAGCAGCTTCATCCACTTCTTAAACTGAACTGCCACAGCTCCAACACAAGGCAAAGCAGATGGTAATATGTATGAAGTGGGTGAGAGATGCTGGGAGGGAAGCCTGCTGCCTTCAGCTGCCCTCCCTTCAGAGGCAGCCAACACACAGCAAATTAACGTTCAAGAAGGGCCCCTTAAGGGAACTCCTCCAGGCTTCTTTTGGTTACACCAAAGCACAAGTGGTGCTGACTGCTGAGACACCAGAGCTGAGGTTCTTCACCACAGATGTGAGCTCTTGGAACCTTAAAAAACCTCTGTCCCACGTTGCTCTCCTCAGCAGAGGCTGACTCATGCTCTCCCACGACAAACACAGCCCCAGCACGCCCGGCCTGGAGGTGCCTCACAGCCACCTGACTGAGAGGGGACTTGAGTGCTCCTGAGAGAGCCTCAGCAGCTCTGGGAACAGACACACATAAACCCCCAGGCTCATCCAGAGTGTCCAGCACTGAGCTCTCAAACTCCAGGCTGCACAGCATCCCCGAGTGCTAGGGGTTGGAAGGGACCTCCAGAGGTCATCCAGCCCAAGCCCCCTGCCAGAGCAGGGTCACCCAGGGCAGGGCACACAGGAACACAGCCAGGTGGGGGTGGAAAAGCTCCAGAGAAGGAGACTCCACAACCTCTCTGGGCAGCCTGCTCCAGGCCTCCAGTACCCTCACACTGATAAAGTTTCCCCTTCTGTTCCCTCCTGTGGCACCTCCTCTGCTCCAGCTTGCTCCCAGTGCCCCTTGTGCACTGTAGCAGCCTTGTAGCACTCCCTTGGACTCCCTCCAGCAGATCCCTGTCCCTCCTGAACTGGGGAGCCCAGAACTGGATGCAATGTTCCAGATGAGGTCTCAGCAGGGCAGAGTAGAGGGGGAGGAGAACCTCCCTGGATCTGCTGGACACACTCCTCTGAATGCCCCCCAGGAGCCCCTTGGCCGCCTTGGCCCCCAGGGCACATTGCTGTCCCCTGCAGAACTTGCTGCCCACCAGCACTCCCAGGCCCTTCTCCCCAGGGCTGCTCTCCAGCAGATCCCCTCCCAACCTGTCCTGCTGCAGTTTATTCTTCCTCCCCAGCTGCAGCACTCTGCACTGATCCTTGGTGAGCCTCAGCAGGTTCCTCTTTGCCCAGCTCTCAGTCTGTCCAGGTCTCCCTGAGCACCAGCAAAGCTTTGAGGCTGGCCCAGAGGAACCAGGGGGGTTGTGTACCCCAGGCAGCAAGGTGGTGGTGTGGGTGAGGAGGGTGCAAGGCTGGTGTGCAGCCTACCTTAGGAGAAGAAGGCAACTCCCTCGGCGCAGGAGCGGCCGCCGTGCCCTCGCTCCCTGGCTCTGTCTTTGGCAAGAGCTGTGGTGGGTCAGGAGCCTTCCTCTTCACCTTCTTCTCTGGTTCTTGCAGCGGAGCAGCTTTAATTAAAGCAGGGCTTGGTTTGGGTTCATAGAACGGGTTTGATCTGATCAAAAGAAGGGAAACACATTTCTTTGCTGTCTGCTTGGAACGAAACCCAACAACCAGAGCTGGTTACAGAGGCTGCCATGGTTCGGCTGCCCCTGCTGAGGACATGTTTTGCCTCTTCCTGCTTTCAGATGCTACAGGGGAGCTCCCACAGCGACAGCTGCATCGGGGCAGAACTTCCATCAGTGTTACAAAGCCTCTGCAAATGGCCAGGAGTTTGCTCCAGGGCATCAAGCTAACTTCTCCCTTCTGTTTAGCCACCTATCAAAGCAGGAGCTAATCAACAGGCAAGCTCGGTGCCACGGCTCTGAGTGAAGCTGCTGGCTGCTGAACAGCATCAAGCATGCTTCATTAGAACAGAGCTAAGGACCAGGCCACTTTCACAGGTGTGCTTCAACAAGGCCTCACTCTTGGCTGCCCCAGGGCTGAAAATGTTGGCCTCCATGGGCTGCACAGCAAGGGTGCTTTAAACTCTGCAGCACACCCCCCACACCACTTCAGCAACACCTTTCTGGGAAGAGTGCAAGAAAACTACAGGGGACTTGTGCCTTCACAGAATGGGTTGGGTTGGAAGGGACCTTCAGGATCATCCAGTCCCAACCCCCTGCCATGGGCAGGGATACCTTCTACTAGCCCAGGTTGCTCAAGGCCTCATCCAACCTGCAAAAGGGCTTTAAAGGAGCTACCTTCAGAGGCCACTCACAATCCTTGCCATTGTCATCCTGTCACTCAGTGACTCTGTCAGAACACCCTGAGGACTTGCTCCCATGCTTCAGTTTGGGACTTCCCAAGCCTGGGGGTGGGTCTGCCAGCAGCTGGAGGCATGGGGGGCAAGCAGCTGGGCTGCTGTCTCACTGTGGCCAGAGACCTTGTACCCTCCCATTGAAATGAAGCAGGCACAGGCCTCGAGATGTTCATAGCTTCATAGAATGGGTTGGGTTGGAAGGGACCTTCAAGATCATCCAGGCAGGGACACCTCCCACCAGCCCAGGTTGCTCAAGGTCTCATCCAGCCTGGCCTTGAACACCCCTCTAGAGACAACAGCAGCCAGCACCTGTTTGTTTTGACAGTGATTATCATAACAAAACCTGGTGCAGGAAAGACAGTAAACCTCTCCCACCAAGTGGATGCAGTCCAGAGAATCACTCTTCTGGCATTCACATTCCAGCCCTGTGTTTGCTCCACAGCATTCCCAGACTGTGCCTCTTGCTTTGAGATACCAAATATCCAACCAAGGACACCCTCACTGATTCCGTGATCAAGTAATGGCTTCTACTGCACACTTAGAGCAGCCAGCAGTTTTGTCTCTGGATGGGAACCTTCTTTCCACTGAGTTCTTTTGATTCCTACTCTTGGCTTTTCATATTTTGCAATCCCAAACTGGAAGGTTCACTGCCAAACTGATATGTTAATTAACTAACTCCCTGCCAGTCCACACTTCCCCTGCAAGATGCCTTTCTCATACACCCCTAGCCGCGTTTGTGTAACCACGGCAGTGCAACTCCCAAAGATCTGTCTGCATGACAGCAGAACTGATCCTGAACTACCTGCCAGGAGGGTTGGACTGGATGCCCTTTGGAGGTCCCTTCCAACCCAAAACATTCTATGATTCCATGGTGCCTGAGCAGGAGAGTTACTTCAGGGTCCCTTCCAACCTAAAGCATTCCATGATTAGATGAGAAATCACCCCAGTGCCTTGAATTTCACTCTAGATGGAACCAATAATGCACAGAGCATTAGACAAGAGGCTGCCTTACTAGACCCATGAGACATTTCCTCTCAGGAACAGGCCCTGATGAGACCTTGAGCAACATGGTCTGGAATCAATCAGGTTGGAAAAGACCTCAGAGATCATCAAGTCCAACCTATTACCTAACACCTCCTGACAACCAAACCATGGCTCCAAGTGCCACATCCAAGCCTTTTTTGAGCACCTCCAGGGATGGGGACTCCACCACCTCCCTGGGCAGCACATTCCAATGGCCAATTACTCCTTCTGTGAAGAACTTTCTCCTCACCTCCAGCCTAAAACTTCCCCTGGTGCAGTTTGAAGCTGTGTCCTCTTGTTCTGCTGCTGGTTGCCTGGGAGAAGAGACCAACCCCCACCTGGCTACAACCTCCCTTCAGGTAGTTGTGGAGAGCAAGAAGGTCTCCCCTGAGCCTCCTCTTCTCCAGGCTAAACACCCCCAGCTCCCTCAGCCTCTCCTCACAGGGCTGTGCTCCAAACCCCTCCCCAGCCTTGTTGCCCTTCTCTGGACACATTCAAGTGTTTCAATGTCTAGTAGGAAGTGTCCCTGACAATGTCAGGAGAGTCACAACTGGATGATCTTCAAGGTTCCTTCCAACCCAACCCACTCTATGAATCCATGAATCAGAGTTGTGAGCTATGCAGCACACACTGCTTTTAAAGGACTACAAGAGCAAAAGCTGGGCATAAACAATAAAAAACCCAACCCAAACAACCAACCCCCAACTCTTCATTCACTTTCTCTTCACACAGCATCAAATTTCTGTGTCCACTTTTGTAGACACTCACTGTGACAATCTGTCTGTTGGTCTCCCTGACTGATACCAGAACTGGGCTGCATCCTGGGCTGCAGGTTGAAAGAGGGAATTCTGCCTTTCTGCTCTGCTGAGACCTCACCTGCAGGGCTGTGTCCAGCTCTGGAGCCCCCAGCACAAGAGAGACCTGGAGCTGATGGAGTGGGACCAGAGGAGGACACTAAAATGCTCAGAGGGCTGGAGAACCTCTGCTGTGGGGACAGGCTGGGAGAGTTGGGGCTGTTCAGCCTGGAGAGGAGAAGGCTCCAGGAAGAGCTTAGAGCTGCCTGAAGGGGACCTGCAGGAAGGCTGGGGAGGGACTGTTCAGAAGGACTTGGAGTGCTAGGCTGAGGGGCAGTGGTTTGAAAGTGGAGCAGGGCAGACTGAGGTTGGGCATCAGGAAAAGGTTCTGCACACTACTGGAACAGGCTGCCCAGGGCTGTGGTTGAGGCCCTGTCCCGGGAAACACTCAAGATGAGACTTGCTGTGACCCCATGCAGCCTGCTCTAGCTGGGGCTGTCCCTGATGACTGTAGGGGGCTTGGACAAGGTGACCTTTGAGGGTCCCTTCCAACCCAGTGCAGTCTGTGACTGTGATTTTAATGCATTTTGCCATCCTCCTCTTTTCACGGAGAAAAATCAAGCACAGCAAATCTCTCTGCTTCAGAAAGGCAAAGTTTGCTGAAGTACAGAGGCAAAGAGCAGGCACAAAACCTTCAGACCTTTCTGAGAATCTGCCACTGCTTCTAAGGGAGAAAGCTCTAAAGGCAGGTACTGAAGGGACAGGAGAGACTGGCACTGAACCCTGCTGAATGGAAGCAGCCTTTGAGCGGCCCCACTTGGCTGCCCACCAAGCACAGGAGCTAGGAGGGCAGGCACAGCTAGAGACAGCAGAGACAGAAGGAGTTAAGCAGCAAGGGGTGGGTGGAACAGCCAGGGGTGGGTGTCTTCCAGGGGAGGCAGCAAGAGGGGCAGGAATTCCGGCTGGAGGGGAATGCACCTCACTGTCAGGAGCTCTCATTTAGCTGACAGCCCAGCTCAGCTCTCTTCAGACATCACAAAGTTCAAAGGGAGGTGAAAATGGAGATAAAAGAGATAAAGGCTGAAGAACAATGAGTTCTACAGGAGAGCACAAGGCTGCCTTCAGCTTGACAAGTGACCCTTCTGAACAGCCACCAGACGTGGCATGTTTGGTGGGAAAGCAATTCACTGTGCAGCTGCAGCTGGAAAGATGTATCCTGAGGTGTTCAGATAAGTTTGGTGTGAGGTAAAAAACAAACAACAAACCACCACACCCTTATAATGAGAGGGAAACTTGGAAAGAACCACCTGCTGAAGTGCTGTGCTCCAGAGCTCTCCATGCTCCGTGCACAGACTTGAAGAATTGTGCCCTCACGCAGGCACCAGAAGGAGCTGCTGCAAGACAAGAGGCAATGGACACCAACTGCAACCCAGGAGGTGCCACAGGAGCAGAAGGAACAAATTCTTCCCTGGGAGGGTGGCAGAGCACTGGGACAGGCTGCCCAGAGGGGCTGTGGAGTCTCCATCTCTGGAGGCATTCCAGACCCACTTGGACGCGTTCCTGTGTGACCCTGGACTCTGGCTGACCCTGCTCTAGCAGAGGGCTTGGACTGGATGATCTCCAGAGGTCCCTTCCAACCTCTGCCATGCTGCCTGATTGTCATTTTTTCCCTAGAGAAGACCTTATTTGAGAGCCAGACTATCCCCTCAGATGTTAACTCTACCATGGGCAGCACACACACTGACCCCCCCAGCTTCCCACCTTCCCCTCTGCATGGTCCAACAACTACTGAGAAAGAGTTTGGGCAAATTAACACAGAAAAAACCAAACCACCAATCAAACAACCCCCAAAAGGTCTCTGCCCAAATCCTGAAGTACTAGCGACTAGCTCCACAAAGAAAGGGAGAAGGGTTATAGTTGTTGGGGACTCTCTCCTGGGGGGTACTGAGGGACCCATATGTCGTCCCGACCCATCCCACAGGGAGGTCTGCTCCCTACCAGGGGCAGGGGTTAGGGACATTGCAAAGATATTCCCTGAATTAATCCAGCCCACTGACTATTACCCTCTGATGGTAATACAGGCTGGGAGTGATGAGATTGACAGGAAGGGCACTAGGACAATTAAGAAGGAATTCAGGGCCCTTGGACAATTGATTGATGGGGCAGGAGCTCAAGTGGTGTTCTGCTCAATTCCTTCAGTGTCAGGGGTGTACACTGAGAGGAATGGGAGAACCCACACCATCAACAATTGGCTCAGGGGATGGTGCCAGCGGCAGAACTTTGGGTTCTATGACCACGGGGCAACTTTCACTGCACCTGACCTGCTGGGTCCTGATGGGGTGCATCTATCTAGAAGGGGTAAAAGAGTCCTGGCACTGGAGTTGGCAGGGCTCATTAGGAGGGCTTTAAACTAGGTCTGAAGGGGGTGGGTGAGGCAATCGGTCCCTCTGCAGAGGTAAGAGTAGGGCGCAAGGTAGGGTCAGTTGAGAAGTCAGGAACCCAGCTGCGATGCATGTACACCAATGCACGCAGCCTGGGCAACAAGCAAGAGGAGTTGGAGGTCCTAATCCATCAGGGCGACTATGATGTAGTCGCCATCTCAGAAACTTGGTGGGACAGCACCCATGATTGGAGTGCTACAATGGGGGGTTACAGGCTCTTTAGGAGGGACAGGCGAGGGAGAAGAGGAGGAGGGGTGGCTCTGTATATTAGAGAGTCAATCTCTGCCACACAACTTGTGGTGGAAGATGAGGTAGTTGAGAGCCTGTGGGTCAAAATCAGAGAACAACCTAACAAGTCTGACATCCTGATTGGAATCTGTTACAGACCACCCAACCAGGATGAGGCGGCTGATGAGTTGTTCTACAAGCAACTGGAGGCTGTCTCAAGATCATCTGATCTTGTCCTTGTTGGTGACTTCAACCTCCCAGATATCTGCTGGGAACTTAATTCAGCAGGGAGGAGGCAGTCCAGAAGATTCCTGGAGCGAATGGAGGACTGCTTCCTGACACAGCTGTTAAGCGAGCCTACCAGGGGACAGGCTCTGCTTGACCTGCTGTTCTGCAATAGGGAAGGGCTGGTGGGAGATGTGATCGTGGGAGGCTGCCTAGGGTGCAGTGACCACGAGATAGTGAAGTTTTCATTATGCAGGGAGATTGGGAGGAGCACCAACAGAACCTCCACCTTGGACTTCCGAAGGGCGAACTTCAGCCTATTTAAAAAACTTGTCTGCAAAGTCCCCTGGGTACCAGCCCTCATGAACCAAGGGGTTCAGGAGGGTTGGACCTACTTCAAACAGGAGCTCTTGAAGGCACAGGAATTGGCGGTTCCCATGTGCCGGAAGGCAAGCCGGCGGGGAAGGCGACCAGCCTGGATGAGCAAGCAGCTCCTGGAGGATTTAAGGGGGAAGAGGAGGCTGTATCACCTTTGGAAGGAGGGGAAGGCTTCTCGAGGTATGTTCAAGGAAGCTGTTAGATTATGTAGGAATAAAATTAGGGAGGCTAAGGCCCAGCTGGAACTGAAGCTGGCCACCTCAGTCAAAGATAATAAAAAGCATTTTTATAAATATATTAACAATAAGAAGAAGGGCAGGAAGAACCTGAACTCCCTAGTGGACCTGGAGGGGAACACAGTTACTGAGGATGAGGATAAAGCTGAGGTCCTGAACACCTTCTTTACCTCAATGTTTAACAGCAAGGCAGGAGTTCAGGACGAGTGGTCTCCGGAGCTGGGCGTTGGGGTCGGGGAGCAGAGTAATACCCTGGAAATCCATGAGGAGTTAGTTCGGGACCTGCTGAGCCACTTGGATATCCACAAGTCCATGGGACCAGATGGGATCCATCCTAGGGTGCTGAGAGAGCTGGCGGATGTGCTAGCTAGGCCACTCTCCATCATTTTCCTCCAGTCCTGGCTCACTGGTGAGGTCCCAGATGACTGGAAACTGGCCAACGTGGTCCCCATCCACAAGAAGGGTCGGATGGAGGAACCTGGAAACTACAGGCCAGTCAGCCTGACCTCAGTGCCAGGGAAAGTGATGGAGCAGATTATCCTGGCAGCAATAACTGCGCACCTGAAGGATGGCCAAGGGCTCAGGTCCAGCCAACATGGATTCAGGAAGGGCAGATCCTGCCTCTCCAACCTGATCTCTTTCTATGATCAGGTGACCCGCCTGGTGGATGTGGGGAGGCCTGTGGATGTGGTCTACCTAGACTTCAGCAAGGCCTTTGACACTGTCCCCCACAGCAAACTGCTGACTAAGCTGTCAGCCTGTGGATTGGACCACTACACTCTGTGCTGGGTTAGGAACTGGCTGGAGGGCCGGGCCCAGAGAGTGGTCGTGAACGGTGCCGCATCCAGCTGGAGGCCAGTCACCAGTGGTGTCCCCCAGGGATCAGTGCTGGGCCCTGTCCTCTTCAACATATTCGTTGATGATCTGGATGAAGGGGTAGAGTCAGTCATCAGCAAGTTTGCAGATGACACAAAGTTAGGGGCAGATGTTAGTCAATTAGAGGGTAGAAAGGCTCTGCAGAGGGACCTCGACCGACTGGAAAGATGGGCAGAGTCCAATGGGATGGCTTTCAACAAGTCCAAGTGCCGAGTGCTGCACTTTGGCTATGGCAATCCCATGCAGAGGTATAGGCTGGGGTCGGAGTGGCTGGAGAGCTCCCAGACAGAGAGGGACCTGGGTGTGCTGATCGACAGCCACCTGAATATGAGCCAGCAGTGTGCTCAGGTGGCCAGGAGGGCCAATAGCATTCTGGCCTGCATTAGGAATAGTGTGGCCAGCAGGAGCAGGGAGGTCATAGTGCCCCTGTACTCTGCTCTGGTTAGGCCGCACCTTGAGTACTGTGTCCAATTCTGGGCTCCTCAGTTTAAGAAGGACATTGAGACACTTGAGCGTGTCCAGAGAAGGGCAACAAGGCTGGTGAGAGGCCTTGAACACAAGCCCTATGAGGAGAGGCTGAGGGAGCTGGGATTGTTTAGCCTGGAGAAGAGGAGGCTCAGGGGTGACCTTATTGCCCTCTACAACTACCTGAAGGGTGGTTGTAGCCAGGAGGGAGTTGGCCTCTTCTCCCAGGCAACCAGCACCAGAACAAGGGGACACAGTCTCAAGCTGCGCCAGGGGAGGTTCAGACTCGAGGTGAGGAGGAAGTTCTTCACCGAGCGAGTCATTCGGCATTGGAATGGGTTGCCCAGGGAGGTGGTTGAGTCATCGACCCTGGAGACGTTCAAGGGGAGATTGGACGTGGCACTTGGTGCCATGGTCTAGTCATGGGGTCTGCGGTGTCAGGTTGGACTCGATGATCCTCGAGGTCCTTTCCAACCTAAGTGATACTGTGATACTGTGATACTGTGAGGGAGGGGCTGATGTAAGAACAGAATCATAGAATTGTCAGGGTTGGAAGGGACCTCAGGGATCATCCAGCTCCAACCCCACTGCCATGGGCAGGGACACCTCACACTACAGCAGGTTGCTCACAGCCACAGCCAGCCTGGCCTGAAAAACCTCCAGGCAGGAGGCTTCCACCACCTCCCTGGGCAACCTGTGCCAGTCTCTCACCACCCTCATGGGCAAGAACTTCTTCCTAACATCCAATCTGAATCTTCCCACTCCTAGTTTTGCTCCATTCCCCCCAGTCCTATCACTCCCTGACACCCTCAAAAGTCCCTCCCCAGCTTTCTTGTAGTCCCCTTTAAGATACTGGAAGGCCACAAGAAGGTCTCCTCAAAGTTTGGTCCAACCTGGCCTTCAACACCCCCAGGGAGGAGGCAGTCACAGCCACCCTGGGCAACCTGTGCCAGAGTCTCACCACCCTCCTACTGAAGAACTTCTCCCTCAGCTCCAGTCTAACCCTGCTCTGCCTCAGCTTCAAACCATTCCCCCTTGGCCTGACTCTGGAAAACCTCAGGAAAATTCCCTCTGCAGCCCTCCTGTAGGCTCCCTTCAGGTACTTGAAGGCAGCTGAGTGTAGTTTTACAGCAGAATCCTCCATGCCCCTCCCTCCAGGGCTGCCTGGTGTGACCATCACCACACTGTGCTCTGAATACACAGCAGCCAGTGCTGTTTGTTCAGGCACCATTCCCCACTCTCCTTCTTTGTTATTACTTATTTTACTTAAAGTTTTTTCCCCCCACAGTAAAACCAACACAAAATCCATGGCCACAGAGCTTTAAAAGGGGAAAAAAAAAAACCAACCAGCTAACAAACCCTGCAGAGTTCTGTAGCCATTGCTGCTGTTGGAGTGCTTGGGAACCCTCCAAGTTCCTAGAAGACAGCTATCCACACAGAAGCAAAGAGGATGACCTGCCAGCTGTATGAACACTGAACATGAAAGCCATGCAAATGTCAGGGCCACCAGAAACCTCATTAAATCGTGGAAAACTTAATGCTAATTGCACTTGTTGTTTGTAAAGCTCCTCACAGGCAAGCATCAGAAACTGGCTTGTGAGTGGTGTGGTTGGTGAGTAATGACCACAAACAAGGAGTCAGGAGAGGCCTTCACACCTTCCAGGCTGCACAGCTCCTGCACAAACCTCTCACTCCTTGATGGTTTCTCTACCACACCACGAGGCAGGCAGGCTGAGCTGTTAGAAGCTTTATGTGGGGTTGTGAGAGAAGAAACTAGTGAAGGAAGTGCAAGTGGTGTCCCTCAGGGTCTGTGCTGGGACCAGTGCTGTTCAGCCTCTCCATCAGTGGCACAGGCAGGGAGACTGAGGCACCCTCAGCAAGTGTGCAGATGGCACCAAGCTGAGTGGTGTGGGTGATAAGCCTGCAGGATGGGATGGGAGCCAGCCAGAGGCACCTGGACAGGCTGCAGAGCTGGGCTCAGGACAACCTCAGGAGCTTCAAGAAGGCCAAGGGCAAGGTCCTGCACTTAGGTCAGGGCAACCCTCAGTACCAGTCCAGGCTGGGGGGGATGAGATTGAGAGCAGCCCTGCAGAGAAGGACTTGAGGGTGCTGAGGGGAGAAGCTGGAGAGGAGCCAGCAATGGGCACTGGCAGCACAGAAGGCCAAGGGCAGCCTGGGCTGCATCCAAAGCAGTGTGGCCAGAGCTGGAGAGAGGGGATCCTGCCCCTCTGCTCTGCTCTGGGGAGGCCTCACCTGCAGGGCTGTGTCCAGCTCTGGGGTCCCCAACACAAGAGAGACCTGGAGCTGATGGAGAGGCTCCAGAGGAGGCCACAAAGATGCTCAGAGGGCTGGAGAACCTCTGCATGGGGACAGGCTGGGAGAGTTGGGGCTGCTCAGCCTGGAGAGGAGAAGGCTCCAGGGAGACCTTAGAGCTGCAGTTCAGTATCTGCAGGGGAGCTGCAGGCAGGCTGGGGAGGGACTGTTCAGAAGGGCCTGGGGGGATAGGATGAAGGGCAATGGTTTGAAACTGGAGCAGGGCAGAGTTAGGTTGGACATCAGGAGGAAATTCTGCACAATACTGGCACAGGCTGCCCAGGGCTGTTAGAGGCCCTGTCCTTGGAGCCATTGAAGCTCAGCCTGGCTGTGTCCCTGTGCAGCCTGCTCTAGCTGGAGGTGTCCCTGCTGAGTGCAGGGGAGTTGGAGGAAGAGACCTTTGAGGGTCCCTTCCAACCCAGTACAATCTGTGAATTTTTCCCATGTAGAGATTCAGTTGTATGAACCTCTCCAAAATGTGCTCTGCAGCCTGCAGAAGCTCTTCCTTCTCACACACTGCACTACTACAGACCAAATTCTCCATTCTTAACAGGAAAGCTTTGTTTTAGGTAGCAAAAACAGTGGGCAGAAAGCCAGGAAGGGCCAAGCTCTGCTGCCCTGCAAGGTTTGGCTCATTTGCAAGTGCCAGGGCATGCAGTGCCACAAAGCTACACAGCCTTGTTTCCTATCAAGGAATTTGCTATCAATGAGGCAGAGGAGAGTTTCCTAACTGCTGGTGCTCTGCTGAGCAGCGTGGCTTGGAGGCATGGCATTTCCTGCTGCTGAGCTGCCTAAGGATGGCTCTGCCCTGGGGAGGTGATTAAGGCTCTCCAGGGTTGAACCCAGTCCACCTCAAGATTAAGGCAGGGATCCCACTAATGCTTCCAAAGCTGCTGAAAGATAAAGAAGCACACTTACTCATCTAGCTCTTCCTCTTCAGCTTTAGAGGTATCTGCATAGAGGTATTTGCTCATATCCACTGGTCTGACGTTCTTCCTTTTGGCAGGCTGAGGAGGAGAGTCTCTTGCAGTCACAAGCGCCTGGGGCTCAGGGTCAGGCTCATCGAAGGGGTTCAAGTACTCTGGGGCATCTTCATCCTTGAAGGGATTGTAATGGTCACCACAGAACCTTTCTTCTGGCTTTGAAGAGGAGGCTACCTCCATGTCTGCTTCTACCAAACAACAACAACAACAACATCATGAAACAGCTTCAGCATGGAGGGGGGAAAAAAAACCCCAAACCTGAAAGCGTTTGAACAGATCTTTGTATTCTGAAGGCTTAGGACAGAGGCTGCTCCTGGCCTCTCAGTGCATGATCACAATCATAGAATCAATCAGGCCCAGGCTGAGGGAGCTCTGGGGCTGGGAGCAGAGGAGCCTGAGGGCTGCCCTCATTGCTGCTGATCAAGATGTGCAGGGCAGTGTGGGGAGGATGGAGCCAGGCTCTGCTCAGGGATGTCCAAGGACAGCACAAGGGGCACTGGGGGCAAGCTGGAGCAAAGAAGGGGAAACTTTGTCAGTGTGAGGGCTCTGGAGGCCTGGAGCAGGCTGCCCAGAGAGGTTGTGGAGTCTCCCTCTCTGCTGTCCCCAGGGCCATTACACACCAAATGCCAATTTTTGTTCCATTTCAGGTGAGGTTTGCAGTTTCTTATTGCCTCAGCAGCCTGGTCCAGCCTCACACCAAAGAAACAACACACCCAGTACCTACACCTGTCTCTTACTCCACCTCCCAAGTTCTTGTCTTTAGCTTCAAATTCACAGAGTCACAGGTTGCAGTGGGTTGGAAAGGACCCTCAAAGGTCATCTTGTCCAAGCCCCCTGCACTCAGCAGGGACACCTCCCACTAGAGCAGGCATTTCAAGGACACATCAAGGCTGATCTTGAATATCTCCAGGAATGGGTCAACCTGTTCCAGTCTCTCACCACCCTCACTGTCAAGAATTTCTTCCCAATCTCCAATCTAAATCTGCCCTGCTCCTGTTTCAAACCACTGCCCCTTGTGCTATCACTGTCAAGAGTCCCTCCCCAGCGCTCCTGGAGCCCCTTCAGGTACTCCAGGTCTCAGCAGAGCAGAGTCCAGGGGCAGAATCCCCTCTCTTGCCCTGCTGCCCACACTCCTCTGGCAGCAGCCCAGCACACAGCTGCCTGCTGAGCAGCAGGAGGGCACTGCTGGCTCCTGGGGAGCTGCTCAGCAACCAACACTCCCCCTTAGACTCTTTCCTCAGGGCTGCTCTTGACCCAACCTGGATTTGTGCCTGGGGTTGGCCTGACCCAGGTGCAGAACCTTGCCCTTTGACTTGTTGGCCCTCATGCAGCTGGCACTGCTCAGAAGCATCTCTTCATCCAGCCACTAACTGCGTGGGTAACACCGGAGTGGCATCTCAGGGACCATGAGCTTCAAGTCAGCCATGTCCATGCTGGAAGGGTGAGATTTGGCTCACCTCTTTTTAGACATGAAGGATTTTAACTGTGCCTGGAAAGGGTCTAGCTCAGACATCTCAGAGCAAGCAGGCTGAGCCTTCTTGCCCTGACTGCCTGGAGTGATGTAAGCAAGCCAGCCTAGAACTGCTTCAACAGCTGGAGCTTAAAATGATTGGGAAAAAAGGATAATTAAAAAGTTGGGCTCTGCTCTGAGGTATTTAACCTCCAACACTGGCAAAGGATCCTGGCTGGCTTGGCTCAGATTTGTGTTTTTAGGAACTTCTGCCTTGAAGGATTCCTTTGCCCCTGTCACTTAACCTGGAGACCTTCAAGGTTATTTCATGGTGGCTTTTCTCTGAAGCTCCTTTCAGATATGGGCTTGTGAGCAAATCACCAGAGGTAAACTGGGGAGTGAGCTTGATATGCATCACTGCTGTGCAGTCCCTGCCCTCCCTCCCAGGGTCCCTGCCCTTTGCTTAAGGGATGAGCACGTTGGCTTGGCTCTGGGACAGCAGCAAACACAGGCACTGCTGCTGCACACCCTGAGTGAGCCTGCAGGACTCTGTCTGCATGGCCATCTCCTCAGCCTCACCTGAAAGGGTGCTTTGTGACTTAAGAAAGATGTCTTTGCTGCCGGAGTGGTCAGGGATTGGAACAGGCAGCCCTGGGAGGTGGTGGAGTCATCATCCCTGGAGGTGTTCCAGCAATATGTGGCCATGGAACTTGGGAACATGGTTTGATGGCCATGGTGGTGTTGGATTGAAGGCTGGACTTGGAAGTCATTCCCAACTGAAATAATTCTATGATTCTATGGCACTGAGGTGAGGCTTAACCAGTTTAAACTGTATCAGAACCCCTGGTTTAGGTCTAGCCAGGACTGATATTGCAAAGCCAATTGTTTGGGGGCCTTGCTGTTAGTCAGAAGGATTTTGATTGATTCTTTTAAGAATGAAATAATTGTAGAGTTACATCATTTAGGTAGTGTAAAGATTGACCATTAAGGATGATGGTCTTGAAGGTCCTTTCCAATCCCAAGCATTCTTCTGATACCAACTTGTGATTTCACTTTGCCTTTGTCTCATCCCAGTGTCTCAGGTCCCTTCCTTCTCAGTCTGCTTTTGGGTTCTGCTTTTTTACTTCAACCAGTGAGAGCTGTGCTCTGCTCTGGTGAGACCTCACCTGCAGTGCTGTGTCCACCTCTGGGGCCCCCAGCACAAGAAGGACATGGACCTGATGGAGAGGGTCCAGAGGAGGCCACAAAGATGCTCAGAGGGCTGGAGCAGCTCTGCTGTGAGCACAGGCTGAGGGAGCTGGGGGTGTTCAGTCTGGAGAATAGAAGGCTCCAGGGGGGCCTCAGAGCTGCCTTGCAATAGCTGAAGGGATCCTGCAGGAAGGCTGCAGAGGGACTTCTGCTGAGGGTGTCTGGAGAGAGGCCAAGGAGGAATGGTTTGAAGCTGAGGCAGAGCAGGGTCAGACTGGAGCTGAGGAACAAATTCCTCAGTAGGAGGGTGGTGAGACTCTGGAACAGGCTGCCTAGGGAGGCTGTGGCTGCCTCCTTCCTAGGGGTGTTCAGGGCCAGGCTGGATGAGGACTTGAGCAGCAGACTGTGGTTGAGAAGTGCCAATGGCAGAAGGTTGGAGTAGATGAGCTCTGAGGTCCCTTCCAACTCAAAGTGTTCTCAGCTTTTATTTCTGATTTGCCTTTTACCTGGATCCTGGGGCTGAGTGGTTAAAGGTGTAAACACCTGATGCATGTTAAGGGGCAATGCAAATGGCTTTTTGCAATTGTTTCTGTTTCAACACTGTGGACTGAGTGCTGTAACCCTAACTAGGACAATATTCTTTCTCTTGTTCACTGCCTCAACAGTAACTACAGGTTTGGCCTTCCATGGGCAGTCCTGCAGCTCCATGCTCAGAGAGCCAGCACTGCAGAGCAGCGCTCAGAGAAACTCTGCTTTAAGGTTAATGAAAAAGACTCCACAGACACCCATAGGAAAAGTCTCTCTGCAGCCTCCCTGGAGGGTCCCTTCAGGTATTGAAAGGCAGCTCTAAGGTCCCCCTGGAGTCTTCTCCAGGCTGAACCACCCCAGCTCCCTCAGCCTAGTCTAAAACCCAGCATATTTCAAGTTTTTCCCTCCACTGCTTCCTTCAATGTCCCCACAGGAGGGAGGGTCCCAGCAAGTGTCCCCAGCTGAACCCATCCAGGCTGTGTCTCATGGAGGGAGCTCTGAAACCCTTCAGAATGAGTTTTTATATCAAGTGTTGTTCTTCACTTCCTGAGCTCCTCTGCAAGTGCTGGAGAACCTCTGCCAAGGGGACAGGCTGGGAGAGTTGGGGCTGTTCAGCCTGGAGAAGAGAAGACTCCAGGGAGACCTTAAGAGCAGCCTTCCAACACCTGAAGCAGCTCCAGGAGAGCTGGGAAGGGACTTTTGACAAGGGCTGGGAATGCCAGGATGAGGGACAATGGCTTTGAGCTGGAAGAGAAGAGATTAAAACTGGAGATGAGGAAGAAATTCTTGGCAGTGAGGGTGGGGAGACACTGGCACAGGCTGCCCAGGGAGGCTGTGGCTGCCTCCTCCCTGCAGGTGTTGAAGGCCAGGCTGGATGAGGCCTTGAGCAAGCTGGGCTGGTGGGAGGTGTCCCTGCCCATGGCAGGGGGGATGGAACTGGATGATCTTGAGGGTCCCTTTCAACCCAACCCATTCTGTGAATCCATGAACAAATTAGACTGCTAGGACAGTGATTCAACAGCTGCAGCTGCTGCCACCTTCTCTGCACACTGCCATTTGCTCAAACACTTGAAGTTGTTGGGAACTGCATGGTGGAGAGGCTGAACACACCCCAGCTTAAAAGGGGCTTCCTGTCCTCTTGAAGCTGAGGACAAGCTTTTCCACCAAGGACTCAGCAGAGATTCCCCTGCATTCCCCTAGTACCCCCTAGTCACAGCTGAAACCCCAGGCTTCCAAGCTCTCCACACTGACACAACTTGGCATTCCAAGGCTCAAACTCACAGCAACTCTGCCATGGTTAAGTAATAAAGCCACAGGGGTAGGAGTGACAAGAGGAGAGGCTGCAGTATTACTACAGCAGGAGCAGCAGCTGCTCCCGTGCCAGATTCTGGAAGCATGACTTGCCCTAACTCCACTGAGCAAGGCTGCTCATGATAGTGATCACCCTGGCACTACCTATCAGCACAATCAGCCTTCCAGTTCCCAGAGGATCTCCAAAAATCACCCTGCCCTTCAACCCACCTGCCCTGTTGTAACAAACAGCTCGTGACACGTCCCTTGACAACAAACAGAGCCCCCACCAAAACAACTTCGCACGCTCCTGTCCCTCTGGCATAGGAAGAAAGCAGAAGCCACGTGTGAAAGGCATTTAGTGATGCCCTTTCCTGCACTGCTGCCAGGCACAGAGTCACCATGGGGCTGTGAGCAGCCTGACAAGCAGCACAGAAGCAAAATGTGTCTTCCCAGGACTTCTAGAAAGCATAAGGCCTGGCCTGCCCACCACCCACCTGGGCTTTGCTGCTGCTCTCCACTGCTGCCTGCTCCACCAGCATACCACATTGCAGCAGGAAGTATCACAGCATGGCAGCAAGGCAAGGGGTGGAAAGGACCTCTGGAGATCACCCAGTCCAACACCTGCCAGAGCAGGGCACCCAGAGTCAGTCACATAGGAACACATCCAGGTGGGTCTGGAATGCTTCCACAGATGGAGACTCCACAGCCTCTCTGGGCAGCCTGCCCCAGTGCTCTGCCACTCCACAGGGAAGAATTTGTTCCTCCTGCTCTGCTGTGGGGACAGGCTGAGGGAGCTGGGGGTGTTCAGCCTGGAGAGGAGAAGGCTCCAGGGAGACCTCAGAGCTGCCTTGCAATAGCTGAAGGGATCCTGCAGGAAGGCTGCAGAGGGACTTTTGGTGAGGGTGTCTGGAGACAGGCCAAGGGGGAATGGTTTGAAGATGAGGCAGAGCAGGGTCAGACTCCAGGAGAGCTGGGGAGGGACTTTGGACAAAGGCTGGGAGTGACAGGATGAGAGGGAATGGATTGAAGCTTGAGTAGGACAGATTGAGACTGAGATGAGGAAGAAATTCTTGCCAGTGAGGGTGGAGAGACACAGGGCACAGGTTGCCCAGGGAGGCTGTGGCTGCCTCCTCCCTGGAGGTGTTCAAGGCCAGGCTGGATGAGGCCTTGAGCAAGCTGGGTGTGGGAGGTGCCCATGGCAGGGGGGTTGAACTGGATGATCTTCCAGATCCCTTCCAACCCAGGCCATTCCATGAATCTATGAATTCAAGCCTTTGCCTTGTCCTGATGAAAAGATCAAGCAGACTACCACGGGGTGAGCAGAATGCTTCACCTCTGCAGGCATGGAAGGTTGCTCACTTGCTTTAAGCACTTCACAAGCCAAGTGAAACAGGTGATGTGACCTTCCAAGCCTGCAGGAGAAAGTCTACCACATACTCTGAGCCTCTGGCATGCTCCCAAGCTCCTGACATGGCCACTGCAAAGGTCACAGACACTTAAGGATGTAAAAGCAACCAAGCAGGCATACCTTCAAAGAGCTGCCTACCAATGAGATGGCAGCAGCAGAAGTTCCACTGAGGTAGGAGAAGAAATGTCCTAAACCATGAGGTAATGGTATGGGTGGTTAAACCACACCAGCACCTAGAAGGGCTGGACCAGATGATCCTTGGGGTCCCTTCCAACCTGGCATTCTGGGCTATACCTGTGCTCAGATGGGAACCAAACAGGGTGGCCTTGGGAGAAGGGCTGCAGCATTTGTGTAGCTTCAAAACCTTGTCCAAGTCCAAGGGAAACCTCCTCAGAGCAGCAAGGTCTAGGTGAAGATGACCAGTGCCCACCACAGGGATGAGACAGCTGCCCAGTGGAAGAGCCAGCACTCCTCAGAGCTGTCTGAGGCGAGCAGGAGAATCCCTGAGGAGCCACTAATCTTACAGTAGAAGCTTTAGAGGTGCCACAGCAGGTTCATAGTATCATAGAATCATAGAATCAGTCAGGGTTGGAAGGGACCACAAGGATCATCTAGTTCCAACCCCCCTGCCATGGGCAGGGACACCCCACACTAGATCAGGCTGGCCAGAGCCTCATCCAGCCTGGGCTTAAACACCTCCAGGGATGGGGCCTCAACCACCTCTCTGGACAACCCATTGTGGTTGTGCCACACCTGCTCTGGTGGCCTGAAACAGATCTGCCAGCCGGCTCAGTGCTGCCAGGCAGACATCCTGCAGCCCCCCCAGGCTGACAGCAGCTCCATCACTCCCAGCTCCCCAGCACCTTCTGACAGGGGAGGAACAATCCAGTGACAGCCTGTGTGTCACTGCCACTCTGCTGGGGGTGGATGCTGGCTGTGGGAGGAACAGCTCACAAACACCCAGCTCAGCACTGCTGCCCAGGGCTGTCTGCATGGAGCCTCACACCAAAGAGAGGCATGGAGGGGCTGGAGAGGGGACAGAGAAGGGCAGGGAAGCTGAGGAAGGGTCTGGAGAAGAGGGCTGGGGAAGAGCAGCTGAGGGAGCTGGGAGTGTTTGGTGTGGAGAACAGGAGGCTGAGAAGAGACCTCATTGCTCTTTACAGCTCCCTGAGAGGAGGCTGGAGCCAGGTGGGGGTTGGGCTCTGCTCCCTAGGAACAAGTGACAGGAGGAAATGGCCTCAAGCTGTACCAGGGGAGGCTTAGGATGGATATCTAAAGCATCTTCTTGACTGAAAGGGTTCTCAAAGCCTGGCAGAGGCTGCCCAGGGAGGTGGTTGAATGCCCATCCCTGGAGGTGTTTGAGAGAGGCAGAGCTGTGGTGCTGAGGGCCATGGTTCAGCCCCAGCCTTGGCAGAGTTAGAGACTGGTTGGGTTGAGGGGGGCCCTTACTAACATCTATAAATATGAGAGGTGAGGGGTTAGGGTGAAGGTTCCAGGCTCTTCTAGGTGGTGCTCAGAGACAGGACAAGGCACAACAGGTACAAGCCGGAACCCAGGAGGTTCCACCTCAACATGAGGAGAAATTTCTTTGGTGTGAGGCTGCTGGAGGCCTGGAGCAGGCTGCCCAGAGAGGTTGTGGAGTCTCCTTCTCTGGAGCCTTTGCAACCCCACCTGGCTGTGTTCCTGTGTGCCCTTGCCCTGGGTGCCCCTGCTCTGGCAGGGGGGTTGGACTGGATGCTCTCTGGAGGTCCCTTCCACCCCCTGCCACTCTGTGATGCTTTGAAGATGTGACTCAGAGGATAAATCCATTTGCCAGTGGAAACTGCCCCCCCTGGCACTGCTGCCCCAGTACTTCAGGCACTAACTGCACTGCACCCAAGGCACACTCATTTCCTTCACAGCCCTACAAAGAAATCCCACCAGGTGTCATGAAGCATTTGCAATCAGCAATGAATTCTGTAAGCCAGAGCTGTTACCTTCCCCATCAGGGTCTCCAAAGGGGTTGAACTCTCCTGTGTCAGGCTCCCCAAAGGGGTTCATGCTGGAGTTGGCCAGGTCCTGCTCCTCTTCATCCAGAAAGTTAAGCTTATTGATCAGCTCTACAAAGAAGTTGGAATATTGGTTTAGTGCAGATCCAAAGCATCCACCTTCCATTGCTTCAAGCTTTAACAACACAACCTCTGCATCAACAGCCTCCTGAAACACTGTGCCAGGGCATGGCCAGGCCCACACGGCCCTAACGCGCTTCGGCAACTGCACCAGCGAGGGAGGGGAAAGAAGGGAAGGGCATGGAGTTTCTGTTTGCTGCTCAGGACATCATGGAACAGAAAAGGGCTCCCAGGAAAGCCTGCAGGGATCTTCATTCAGTGAATGGTGCAGAACATCTGCCAAGGCTCTTCCCTGACACTTTAGCTAGCGGCAGGAGCTGTGGTTGTGGGGTGGGACATGCACAGAGAACCGGAGAGGGGACCTTTGGTCACGGCAGAGAGGCTGAGTGCTACTGACTGCACAACCTCGTGGTGTAGGCTCAGAGGGCTTCTGGAGGGTTTCAAATGATGCTTTCTGCCTTTTTTTTTTGGGGGGGGGGTGAGAATGGAGCTTTGGAGGAGGCAGGGCTCTTTCTCTAGAGTAGTTGTGTTACCTGTTGGATGCGCTACGAGTGACTGAGAGCCGTGCTGGGTGGAAGCACAGAGATCAAAACTGACAGCTGAACACAAGCAGGAGCCCAAAGGGAAGAGGTCACAGTGAACACAGACAACCAGAACAGAAAGAAAGGAGGAAAGCTCATAGACCTTCAGAGGAACTGGCTGATTTAGCTGAAGGCATATTTGCTCGCTTTAGGCAGTCATCTTGATCTTCATCTAAGCTGCTCAGAGCATTCAACTGGTTTACAATTTCTGTGAATAGAAACCAGTCAAGACACAGGTGAGGCACAGGGCAGTGAGTGAAACACAAGTGGCACCAGCACTGTTACTGCAGAGAGGGGGAGGCAGAGAGAGGGGGAAAGAAGACAGAGTTAGCCGAAAGGGTACGCTGGGAGGCGTCCTGGCGAGGACGGCCCTGCAGCAAAGCAGCTGGGGAGGTGCTGCAGGGGGAATTGAAGAGAAACCCAGCTACAGACACCAACCAAGCCTGGCTGGGCTCCTGCTGCCAGCACAGCACCTAGTTCTACGAGGAGGAGTAGGCAGATTGGATCAAACCTGCACCAGATGTCGTTCATGGACTCCCCCTGCTCCTGGGGAACGGCTGAGCTTCAAACCCTTCCCAGCCAGCCCCACAGCACTTCACCTCCCTCCCAGAGCCTCAAGGCTGCAGCAAAGCAACCCACAGCCATGCACTCTGCGTCTGTGTGCACCCCCAACACTGGTGATTTCACATTCACCATCAGCCACCACTACAGTCTGACCTGCAGCAGGATCCATCCACCCCTGCTGAACAATCCCCAGCTCCAATCACTGCATTTATCCCATATGGCCACAAGGTAGGATCCGGCCTGTGCCATCAGTGTGCACTCTGAATGGCTCCTGTGCCATGAGGGTGCACTCTGAATGGCTCCTGTGCCATGAGGGTGCACTCTGAATGCATCCTGTGCCATCAGTGTGCACTCTGAATGGCTCCTGTGCCATGAGGGTGCACTCTGAATGGCTCATGTGCCATGAGGGTGCACTCTGAATGGATCCTGTGCCATGAGGGTGCACTCTGAATGGCTCCTGTGCCATGAGGGTGCACTCTGAATGGATCCTGTGCCATCAGTGTGCACTCTGAATGCATCCTGTGCCATCAGTGTGCACTCTGAATGGATCCTGTGCCATAAGGGTGCACTCTGAATGGATCCTGTGCCATCAGTGTGCACTCTGAATGCATCCTGTGCCATGAGGGTGCACTCTGAATGGATCCTGTGCCATGAGGGTGCACTCTGAATGGATCCTGTGCCATCAGTGTGCACTCTGAATGGCTCCTGTGCCATGAGGGTGCACTCTGAATGGCTCATGTGCCATGAGGGTGCACTCTGAATGGATCCTGTGCCATGAGGGTGCACTCTGAATGGCTCCTGTGCCATCAGTGTGCACTCTGAATGGCTCCTGTGCCATGAGGGTGCACTCTGAATGGCTCCTGTGCCATGAGGGTGCACTCTGAATGGCTCCTGTGCCATGAGGGTGCACTCTGAATGCATCCTGTGCCATCAGTGTGCACTCTGAATGGCTCCTGTGCCATGAGGGTGCACTCTGAATGGCTCATGTGCCATGAGGGTGCACTCTGAATGGCTCCTGTGCCATGAGGGTGCACTCTGAATGGATCCTGTGCCATCAGTGTGCACTCTGAATGCATCCTGTGCCATCAGTGTGCACTCTGAATGGATCCTGTGCCATAAGGGTGCACTCTGAATGGATCCTGTGCCATCAGTGTGCACTCTGAATGCATCCTGTGCCATGAGGGTGCACTCTGAATGGATCCTGTGCCATGAGGGTGCACTCTGAATGGATCCTGTGCCATCAGTGTGCACTCTGAATGGCTCCTGTGCCATGAGGGTGCACTCTGAATGGCTCATGTGCCATGAGGGTGCACTCTGAATGGATCCTGTGCCATGAGGGTGCACTCTGAATGGCTCCTGTGCCATCAGTGTGCACTCTGAATGGCTCCTGTGCCATGAGGGTGCACTCTGAATGGCTCCTGTGCCATGAGGGTGCACTCTGAATGGCTCCTGTGCCATGAGGGTGCACTCTGAATGGCTCATGTGCCATGAGGATGCACTCTGAATGGATCCTGTGCCATGAGGATGCACTCTGAATGGCTCCTGTGCCATGAGGGTGCACTCTGAATGGCTCCTGTCCCATGAGGATGCACTCTGAATGGCTCCTGTGCCATGAGGGTGCACTCTGAATGGCTCCTGTGCCATCAGTGTGCACTCTGAATGGATCCTGTGCCATCAGTGTGCACTCTGAATGGATCCTGTGCCATCAGTGTGCACTCTGAATGGATCCTGTGCCATGAGGATGCACTATGAATGGATCCTGTGCCATGAGGATGCACTATGAATGGATCCTGTGCCATCAGTGTGCACTCTGAATGGCTCCTGTGCCATGAGGGTGCACTCTGAATGGCTCCTGTGCCATGAGGATGCACTCTGAATGGCTCCTGTGCCATGGGGGTGCACACTGCAGGGATCTGCTGGTTGAATTTGCCACTGCCATGCACCTTCCTCTTTGGCAAAAGCCTCCTTCCCCTTCTGCCCAGGCTGGAGAGCTCTGCACTGCCAGGAGCTAGTAACATGTAATTCTAGCTGAGATGTTGATGCCTCCATAATTCTGAAAGGAAAGAAAGAAAACCAAACCCAGCTAGGTCTGAGTCACCTCTGGACCAAGGGGAAGAATTCCTCCCTGGTCCTCTGCCTTAAGATGGTTCCATCCAGAGGGTGGGACAAGGGCAGTTTCTGTAGGAATGGGGATTGAACCTGAGCCAGGTTGCCCAGGGAGGCTGTGGCTGCCTCCTCCCTGCAGGTGTTGAAGGCCAGGCTGGATGAGGCCTTGGGCAACCGGGGCTGGTGGGAGGTGTCCCTGCCCATGGCAGGGGGTGAGAGTACATGACATCTAAGGTCCCTTCCAACCTGAGCCATTCTGTGACTCTCTCTACCCAGAGCTCATTCCACCATCCTTTGCTGCCTTATTTTCAGGTCCAACATCCCAGGCTGTTGTCCATAGCACCCAAACTGCCCCAGGCCTCTTCACCTTCCTCAGTCTCAACTCACAGGTAGAGCTCAGAGCAATGCAACCCTCCCCAACACCCAACAGCAGCCACCTTGCTGCCCTCCAGGAAAGCTGAGCTGACCTTACCAAAGGTGAGCCAGCACAACCCACTTCCCCTGAGCTGAGATGCTGAGGTGATTTACAGCTCATTATGCCAGCATGGGGGGGGAGGGGGGTGAGGGGAGGGAGGAGAAAGAGAAAGCAAGCCCAAAACAATTACAATCCCATTTCTATTGTCAGAAAAGAACAAATTAAGCTGAGAGCTTGGAAAGAAAAAAAAAAACCAAGGGGGAATTCTTTGATGTGGTCTGAATCACCTGGGCCCATCTGCCAACCCAAACAGCTGCCTCTGCACTCCAGTGCTCCTCATTACAATACTAAATGCCTGATGTCATATTTTGGAGGGTGTGCAGAAGGGAGGGCTTGAAGATTTATGTCCCACATTATCTTGTACAAATCTCATTACCTACAAAGGGCTATTAGCTTGCTCTACAAGCATGGCACATAAATCACTGCTTTGCCTTGCTCAGCTGCTTGGCTGGGCTGTGATGTTTTTTCTCTCTCCTCTTCACTCTTCTCTTTAGCTGCTTTTTTTTGGTTTTTGTTTAAGGCAGCCTGGTGCTGCTGGCAGAAGCAGGGGAAAAGCATCAGGCTGTGAGAGGAGAGGAAGGGTTGCACCTGGAGTCAGCTACACCAACCCCCTCTTGCAACGCAGCCCCCTGCAACAGGTAGAGGTGGGCAGGTGGCTGAGGCAGCCCAGGACTGACACTGTGCTCCTGGGCAGGGGGAGCAGCAGGCAGCTCTGAACTTCACCACCAGGCCCTAAGCTCCAGTTAGAAGGTGAGGAGCAGGACTGTGCTTATGCCAAGCTCATGCCAAGCCTACCTTGGCTAGGAGCCACGTTTCTGCCAGGACAAGGGATGCCTTGTCTCCAGCTGAAGCTTGAAGGCCAGGGGGATTCTGGCAGGTTGGAATTCATTTGGTATCAACACAAAGGCACAGACTGCACTGGATTGGGAGGGAGCCCCCAAGGGCATCTTGTCCAACACCCCTGGAGGTGGCAGGGATACCTCCAGCTAGAGCAGGCTGCACAGGGACACAGCCAGGCTCAGCTTCAATGGCTCCAGGCATGGGACCTCAACCCCAGCCCTGGGCAGCCTCTGCCAGTGTCTCACCACTCTCCTTGGGCACAACTTCCTCCTGAGGGCCAACCTAACTCTGCCCTGCTGCAGGTTCAAACCATTGCCCCTCATCCTATCCCCCCAGGCCCTTCTGAACAGTCCCTCCCCAGCCTGCCTGCAGCTCCCCTGCAGATAATGAGATGCAGCTCTAAGGTCTCCCTGGAGCCTTCTCCTCTCCAGGCTGAGCAGCCCCAACTCTCCCAGCCTGTCCCCACAGCAGAGGTTCTTCAGCCCTCTGAGCAACTTTGTGGTCTCCTCTGGAGCCTCTCCATCAGCTCCAGGTCTCTCTTGTGTTGGGGACCCCAGAGCTGGACACAGCCCTGCAGGTGAGGTCTCCCCAGGGCAGAGCAGAGGGGCAGGATCCCCTCTCTCCAGCTCTGGCCACTCTGCTTTGGATGCAGCCCAGGCTGCCCTTGGCCTTCTGTGCTGCCAGTGCCCATTGCTGGCTCCTCTCCAGCTTCTCCCCCCCAGCACCCTCAAGTCCTTCTCTGCAGGGCTCTCAATCTCATCCCCCCCAGCCTGGATTGGTACTGAGGGTTGCCCTGACCTAGGTGCAAGACCTTGCCCTTGGCCTTCTTGAAGCTCCTGAGGTTGTCCTGAGCCCAGCTCTGCAGCCTGTCCAGGTGCCTCTGGCTGGCTCCCATCCCATCCTGCAGCCTTATCAACCACACCACTCAGCTTGGTGCCATCTGCACACTTGCTGAGGGTGCCCTGAGCCTCTGCCTGTGTCACTGAGTCTCAGTGTAGAAACAACACATCTCAAATGTGTTTCCTGGCTACAAACATTTTTAGCTCAAACCAGAGAGGTTAGCTGGAGAGTCTTCTCTTGCACAGCACATACTGACACCAGGAAATGTTGGGAAAGGAGGGGAGAAAGCTGAAATGGAGGCAGATGAAAGTAGTGCTTGGAATGGAAAACATCTTTCAGCCTGATGTTAAGGTCAGCTGTATGGCAGCAGCTTCTGTGTGGACCACACCAAATGCCAGGCTGCTCTTGAGGTAGGTCAGTGTTGCACCACTTCCTTCAGGGCTGAAGAAACAGGGGCACAGATACCTCCCCAAGGTTAGGCAAGAGGTGAAGGAAGAGAAGCAGCATTTCCTAACTCATCTGCACCATCTAGATCCCCATGCAGCAGGTCTCCCTCCTTCTCCTAGCCCTGGCTAGATTTGGTCATCTCGAAACCTGCAGCCCTGGGCTCAGTGGAATCCATAACTTTTGTTCACTGCCTAAAAGGAGCAGTGGCTGTGGCAGAGACCTGCAGCACCTCTTGCAGCTGTGGCTTCAGAAGGATGTTTCAGTCAACTCATCCAGAGTCTTTGTGAGAAGACATCGAGTCCAAGGTAGGATAACATCCACAGCTGGCTGAGGACGAGCCAGGGGGTGCCCAAGTGGGCAAGGAGGCCACCAGCAGCCCGGCCTGGATCAGCAATGGTGTGGGCAGCAGGAGCAGGGCAGGGATTGTCCTCCTGCACTCAGCACTGGGGAGGCCACACCTGCAGTGCTGGGCTCAGTTCTGGGCCCTCACTGCAAGAAGGATATTGAGGGGCTGGAGAGGGTCCAGAGAAGGGCAAGGAAGCTGGGGAAGGGTCTGGAGAAGAGGGCTGGGGAGGAGCAGCTGAGGGAGCTGGGGGTGTTTAGTGTGGAGAAGAGGAGGCTGAGGGGAGACCTCATTCTCTCTGCAGCTCCCTGAAGGGAGGCTGGAGCCAGGTGGGGGTTGGACTCTGCTCCCTAGTAACAACAGGAAGAGAGGAAATGGCCTCAAGTTGCCCCAGGGGAGGTTTAGGTTGGACATCAGAAGAAACTTCTTGCCTGAAAAGGTTCTCAAAGCCTGGCAGAGGCTGCCCAGGGAGGTGGTTGAAGCCCCATCCCTGGAGGTGTTTCACAGAGATGGTTCTATGACAATAATCCCTTCTGCTTTACTACTTGCACTGCACTCTTCCAAGCCTGACTTGCAAACCTGAGCTGTGCAGTGTTCCACTCACTGCTGGGAAGTGATTATAGCCAGCAGCCCCAGTTCCCAGCTGGGCAGCCAGGCAGAGGCAGGCAAAGGCACTTGCCACAGGCTGCTCTGAGTCAGGAGAGGCCATTCCAGCCTGCTTGCTGCCAACACCCTACCCTGGCACCTGATGAGCAAGCCCTGGGAGCAGCAAGCTTCCCAAAGCAACTCCCTAATTAACCTTCTGGGGTTCTCTGAACACTTTCTGAAAGACATTTCAGAAGCAGCACTTCACTACCTTGGTTTGCTTCCCTTTATTTCTTTCTAGGGTTCTTCTTGCTTCACTCCAATGATTCCCACCTCTTCCTCCCTTGGTTCCTCCTTGGGCCTCATGAGTTTTCCCCATTCACTATTGCAGGAGTCACTGCAGGTGTCAATGGAACCAGTCTCAAACAGGTGCTGGAGCAGAATCTTTACATTTCATGTATGGCTGTGTAGTTCCTGCTCCACTTGTTTGGGAAACAACCTGCACTCCACCATCCCACTCACCCCTCTCCTTGTCTGAGGTGGGCAAAAGGAGCCAGGCTGACCAAGCAACTCATCTGGCTGTAGTCTACACAAGAAGACAAAGGCCAAGACTGACCTCTCCCCTCTCAGGTCCCCTTAAAAAGCCCAACCCAAGCCTTGCATCTCTGTCATTAGTAAACAACATCAGAAAAGGCTGAGCAAGAAGCAGGGAAAGGGCAGCTCAGAGGCACAGAACTGCTTTAGCTGGAAGAGACCTGGAACTGCTAACCCTGCACGACTCACTCACCACTAAACCACATCCAGGGGTGGGGACCCCAGCACTTCCCTGGGTGCCTCACAAGCCTGCTGCTGGGGAAACTTCACAGAATCACAGAGTGGCTCAGGATGGAAGGCACCTCAGAGATACCTACTCCAACCCCTCCCATAGGCAGGGACAATTCTCAACTAGACTCTGCTGCTCAAGGCCTCATCCAGCCTGGCCTTCAACACCTCCAGGGAGGAGGCAGCCACAGCCTCCCTGGGCAGCCTGCTCCAGAGCCTCACCAGCCTCACACTGAAGAACTTCTTCCTCAGCTCCAGTCTGACCCTGCTCTGTCTCAGCTTCATACCATTTCCCCTTGGCCTGTCTCCAGACACCCTCAGGAAAAGTCCTTCTGCAGCCTTCCTGCAGGATCCCTTCAGCTATTGGGAAGCTGAATTCTTTAACCAGAGTTCTACAAACTGCACCACAGACACAGCACAGATGCAAGGTTCTGCATCTGAGTCAGGCCAACCCCAGGCACAAATCCAGGCTGGGTGCAGAGGGGGTTGAGAGCAGCCTTGAAGAAAGAGCCTTGGGGCTGCTGGGTGCTGAGCAGCTCCCCAGGAGCCAGCAGTGCTCTCCTGCAGCCCAGCAGGCAGCTGTGTGCTGGGCTGCAGCCAGAGGAGTGTGGGCAGCAGGGCAAGAGAGGGGATTCTGCTCCTTGGCTCTGCTCTGCTCAGACCTCACCTCCAATCCTGCCTCCAGTTCTGCTGTCCCCAGCAGAAGAAGGACACAGAGCTGCTGGAGAGAGGCCAGAGGAGGCCAGAAAGTTGATCCAAGGGCTGGAGCAGCTCTGCTGTGAGCACAGGCTGAGGGAGCTGGGGGTGTTCAGCCTGGAGAAGAGAAGGCTCCAGGGGGACCTCAGAGCTGCCTTGCAATAGCTGAAGGGATCCTGCAGGAAGGCTGCAGAGGGACTTCTGCTGAGGGTGTCTGGAGACAGGCCAAGGGGGAATGGTTTGAAGCTGAGGCAGAGCAGGGTCAGCCTGGAGCTGAGGAAGAAGCTCTTCAGTAGGAGGGTGGTGAGACTCTGGCACAGGCTGCCCAGGGAGGCTGTGGATACTTCCTCCCTGGGGGTGTTCAAGGCCAAGCTGGATGAGGCCTTGAGCAGCAGACTGTAGTTAAGAAGTGCCCATGGCAGGGGGTTGGAGTAGATGAGCTCTGAGGTCCCTTCCAACCTGAGCCATTCTATGACTCTATGATACTGCAGCTGAGCTTACAGCCAGGGTCAGTACCCAAAGCTGAAGCCCTGGCAGTACAGAGTTAACACAGCCTGGCTCTGTGCCCCTTGCAGGTCACCAACCATCCCCTTCTTCTTCAGACCTGAAGATGATCCCTGTATTCCAACAGACATTTCCAACAGGCACTGGCAGCTCCAAGCTGGCACCAGAAGTTCAGTTGTCTTTTCCCAACTCTGTAGCATGAGGAGTACTTCCAGGACTCATCTGGAGCACTGCTACACAATGATCTCTGCCAGCAGCTCAGCATCTTCACTGCCTGCTCTGACTTGCACCGATTAGTTCAGCTGTTCTGGACACGCTGATCACTTCCCCCAGCCATTCAAGCACAGTTACATCCTCTCTCCCTTCAAACATCCTCCTTCTCCAGTCCCCTTCCAGCACTGACTTCATTGCCACGAGACTCCCCCAACCCAAAAGGCAAGCAGTGTGGTGCCTGGAATTGCCGTGCAGAAGCTCAGCACACCCCTGCTTGCCCCCCATGCCACCCTTGTGCAGTCACTCCCACAAAGTTCCTTCATTATTCCACTCTTCCTTCCCTGCTCACCAGCCCCTGCCATCCATTGTTTACCTCCTCTGCTCCCCTGAAGTGCCCCCTCCTCAGGGCAGCCCCTCACAGACACGGGACACCCATGCAAAGCAGTGCTCTGACATCCACTGACACTAAACTTGGTTGAGTCAGGGGTGGGTTCCTCTTCAATCAAACTCCTCCAAACTTGGCTTTGGTTTGGATTTTCTTCAAGGGCAACACAAGGAGAGCAGAAAGCTAAAATCCACAAGACACAGCTGGCAGGTAGCAAAGGGGCCTGGATCTCACCATCCCCAGGGCACAACCAACCTGTAATTTTTGCAGCCTTTTCCTCTTGGTTCACTCTGTTTTCTTCATCTTCTTCATTGTCTTCCTCAAAATCATCTAGGTTTCCAATATCAGCTTGTTTCATACTCATCAAACTAGCCAGGCTTTGCATGTCTTCATCCCTAAAGAGCACAGTTCAAAGCAGACATTAAAAGGCAGCATAGCAGCACCCCATCATTAAGAGCACTTCTGATACTCTCCTGCCCTTCTTCGTCTCCAGGGAGGTCTCTGAGCTCAGATCTGACCTTGAAGACAGGGCAAGAACAAAATGAATCAACTCATGGCTATGACTTTCTGGAGGGAAGGCTTTCAATTGATAAAAGTCTAAAGGGTAAACCCAATGCTGCCTGCCACTGACAGTCACAGAATCCTAGACCTGTTGAAGTTGGAAGAAACCTTTGAGATCAGTAAGCCCAGCTGCTCACCCTCAGCTCACAGTCCCACCACTGCTAGGGACTTCAGATCCTAGAGCATCCAGAGCAGGGAGAGCAGCAGCACCGGGAGGGGATTCTGCCCCTCTGCTCTGCTCAGACCACACCTGCAGCACTGCCTCCAGCTCTGGGGCCCTCAGGACAAGAAAGACCTGGAGCTGCTGGTAGAGGGTCCAGAGGAGGCCACAAAGATGCTCAGAGGCTGGAGAACCTCTGCTGTGGGGACAGGCTGGGAGAGTTGGGGCTGTTCAGTCTGGAGAAGGCTCCAGGCAGACCTTAGAGCAGCATTCTAGTACCTGAAGGAGGCTACAGAGGAGCTGGGGAGAAACTTTTGACAAGGGCTGGGAGTGACAGGAGGAAGGACAATGGCTTTGAGCTAAGAGAGGGAAGATTTGAGACTGGAGATGAGGAAGAAATTCTTGGCAGTGAGGGTCCCCTACAACTATTCCTGATCCACTTCAACCAGACCTCAGTGTGTGTGACCCTGAATCAACCAGCTTTCATCAGTGCTGGCCTCAACCCCCACTCAGAGCCTAGGTCAGCTGTTTACTGGGTAGGTCATGGATGCTGGTGTTCCAAGGTGTCCAGAGCTTCCCAGAGCCTGCCTTTTTCCTTACCATTTTCAGCTGCCACAGGAATTTAAAGAGGGGTAAAAGAGCTCTTCCTGGAGCAGCATGTTCCCCATCTACCTGGCTTTGTTCTGTCATTCTCACATTACCATATTCTAGAGATGGAAAGGAAAAGCAAACCAGGATGGAGGACAGGTGAGCCATCCTCCAGCCACATGCAACTGGCAGCCCACTGACAGCTTGGATGGGACAGAAACTGCAGGACCTGCAAAATGAACCTGGGTGCTCTGTCCTCCAAAGGCTGTGGAAACAAGGGACAGAGCCAGGTGTATATGGGGGCAGTGCTCAGTGCCCAACCCAACTCTTTCCCCAGGAGGCTCTGGTGTTCAACCCCAAATCTTCTGACTACACTCTCACCTTCTAATTGGCTTTGTCCCCTCGTGCTTTGTGAAACTGGTGAAACTGGAGTAAGTTCTCTATCCCACATTCCATACCATCACAGAATGGGTTGGAAGGGACCCTCAAAGCTCATCCAGTTCCATCCCCCCTGCACAGACACCTCCCACCAGCCAAGGCCTTATCCAGCCTGGCCTTGAACAGCTCCAGGGAGGAGGCAGCCACAGCCTCCCTGGGCAACCTGTGCAAGCCTCTTCCCACCCTTGTTTCCCTTGCAGTCTGCTGGAGGAAGCCACAGGTGGACACCAGCATTTGCTGCTGGTGACCTCAGACCTGCAGACATATTTAACCTGCTGTTATTGCAGATGTTTAATGGCAGGGAATAATCTGTTTGCTTCTGAAGAACATGAAGGCCAATGGGCTCCTGGGGTGCATTCAGAGGACTGTGTCCAGCACATCCAGGGAGGTTCTCCTCCCCCTCTACTCTGCCCTGCTGAGACCTCACCTGCAATATTGCATCCAGTTCTGGGCTCCCCAGCCCAAGAGGGACAGGGATCTGCTGGAGAGAGTCCAAAGGAGGGCTACAAGGATGCTGAAGGGAGTGGAGCACTGCCTGGTGAGGAGAGACTGAGAGCCCTGGGGGTGTTTAGTCTGGAGAGGAGAAGGCTGAGAGGGGATCTGATCAATGTCTATCAATAGCTGAGGGCTGGTGGGCAGGAAGGCAGGAACAGGGACAGCTTCTGCTGAGTTGCACCCTGTGATAGGACAAGGAGCAATGGATACAAACTCCAGCACAGGAGGTTCCACCTCAACATGAGGAAGAACTTCTTCCCTGTGAGGGTCCCAGAGCCCTGGAGCAGGCTGCCCAGAGAGGTTGTGGAGTCTCCTTCTCTGGAGCCTTTCCAGCCCTGTCTGGCTGTGTTCCTGTGTGACCTGTGCTGGATTCTAGGGCCCTGCTCTGGCAGGGGGCTTGGTCTGGAAGATCTGCAGTGACTCCTTCCAATCCCTAACAGCCTGTGAGCCTGTGAACATGAGACTAAAACCAGAGTGAGAAAGGAGTTTCAGTCAGCTCAAGAACTAAGTGTGGCAGGGCTGCTGAGGGTTATTCTCCAGCTGTGCCACTCCACATGGAAAGAGCTCTTCAGCCCCAGGATTCTGTGGAGAGCAGCACAGAGCAGGGTGCCCAGGACCGGGGAAACCAAACCACCGAACAACTTACGTTGCTTTTCCTTCCCTCAGGAAAATGCAAGACAAAGAGAACTGCAGGGTGGCAGACACCACCTTCTTAGACAAGGGCTTGAATTTCAGCCTGACATCTGTCTGGGTGGGCATGGGGCTGGCGTACTGCTTCATGTTGATGCTGCTGGTGGCCAGAGCTTTTCTGCGGCCAGAGGGAGATTCCTGGAAGCAAAGGAGAAAGAGAAGGGTGGGCAAAGGAGCTGTTAGAAAGCAAACCAAACCCCACACCCTGTACATCTGCAGACCTTCTTCTTCAAGTACCCAAGCAGCAGGGATTGCTCTGGGCCTTACTAAAGGCAGAAAGCCCTCTCTCAAACTGGGCCTCGCCGCCACAGGTGGCCTTTGAAGGCTTGCTCAGTGCAATGAATCCCAAAGGTTGTTTGTTGTGAGCAGTGGTCTGCCAGAGGAGAACCCAGGTGTCTATGGCTTCAGCTTCTGCTAGCAGCCACAGCACACACCCACATGGCAAGCAGGAAGATCTCTTCACTCCTGACAGCACACTGGAATCATATTGTCCAGGCTTTGATAGCCCTAAGTGAGGACTTGCAGTCTCTGGAAGCCATGGGCTCCAGTTCAGTCATTATTTCTTTAAGGAGTCCTTTCCAGCCCCTAACACTCTGTGATTCTGAGGGCTATGAGGCCATCAAAGCAACGTTTTGAACTGTTCTCTGTGTTCAGTGCTGCAATGCAATCACAGAATTACAGAATCATTTGGGTTGGAAAAGCCCTTTGAGATCCTCCAGCCCAACCAGTCTCTCACTCTGCCAAGGCTGGGGCTGAGCCATGGCCCTCAGCACCACAGCTCTGCCTCTTTCAAACACCTCCAGGGGTGGGCATTCAACCACCTCCCTGGGCAGGCTCTGCCCTCTCAGTGAAGAAGTTTCTTCTCATATCCAACCTAAACCTCCCCTGGAACTACTTGAGGCCATTTCCTCTCCTCCCATCACTTGCTACTACAAAGAGCCCAACCCCAACATGGTTCCAGCCTCCTCTCAGGGAGCTGTAGAGAGCAAGGAGGTCTCCCTTCAGCCTCCTCTTCTCCACACTAAACACCCCCAGCTCCCTCACCTGCTCCTCCCCAGCCCTCTTCTCCAGACCCTTCCCCAGCTTCCTTGCCCTTCTCTGGACCCCCTCCAGCCCCTCAATGTCCTTCTGGGAGTGAGGGCCCAGAACTGAGCCCAGCACTACAGGTGTGGCCTCCTTAGTATTTGTACAATGTCAGAACATGTTTAGAAGCACTGGGACTGCTCCCTTGGGCTGTGGGGCAGAGTTCTGAAGCTAAGGCTGACAAGGCTTCCAAAGATATTGATAAACATTTTGTGAGGGGTTAAAAAAACCACCAAAACCAGAGAAAAGCAAAACCAACAGAGAAATGAGACAGACAAAAGCTTCAGTTGTACCTCCCAGCTTCACAGGTTGTATTGGGTTGGGAGGCAGCCTCCAAGGGCATCTTGTCCAACCCCCCTGCACTCAGCAGGGACACCTCCAGCTAGAGCAGGCTGCACAGGGCCACAGCAAGTGTGACCAATTCAAAAGCCCATCCCAAGGACAAGGTGGTGCTCAGAGTTTCACAATCCAGACAAATTAAACTAAAACTCCCCAGAGAGTCCTGCTGCACCTAACAGCAGCAGCAGCTGCAGCAAAGGAATGGCTGTGTGCAGCATCACAAAAGGAAACCGAAGCACAGCTCTCCTGTACCTCTTCTGAGGAACACCCTCCCAAGCAGCCTACATCCTCCTGTGGCTGGTGAACAAAGGACACTAATTCAATCAGGACATTCAAGCATCCTTTCTCCAAGCACTTGACAGAAGGAGCCAGGCTGTGACGTGCCACCCCCAAAGAATTACCTTGTCTCACCAACTGCCCTTATCTGGCAGATTATGCACAGCAATATTCTCCAGAGCTAGCAGTGCATGGAGATACCTCGGGAATGAATTGCAGAAATGCAGCAAACACTCCAGAAGGATTTAGGGGCCTCTCAGAAGAAATACTTCAGAATATGCAAATGGCCTCAGCTGAAGCAGGCAGAGCAGAGGCGGCCGCAGCGAACAATGCCTGCGCTCCTGCCCCGCGCCGCTCCTGCCCCTCGCACTCCTGCACCCCTGCACTCCTGCCCCTTGCACCCCTGCACTCCTACCCCCTGCCCCCCACCGCTCCTGTCCCCTGCACTCCTGCCCCCTGCACTCCTGCCCCCTACACTCCTGCCCCTTGCACCCCTGCACTCCTACCCCCTGCCCCCCACCGCTCCTGTCCCCTGCAGTCCTCCCCCCCCGCGATCCTCCCCCCTGCGCTCCTGCCGCCTGCACTCCTGCCCCTGAACTCCTGCCCCCCGGCACTCCTGCCCCCCCTGCGCTCCTGCCCCCCCTGCACCTCTGCCCCTGAGCTCCTGCCCCCTGCACTCCTGCCCCTTGCACCCCTGCACTCCTACCCCCTGCACTCCTGCCCCCTGCCCTCCTGCCCCTTGCACCCCTGCACTCCTACCCCCTGCCCCCCACCACTCCTGTCCCCTGCACTCCTGTCCCCCGCGATCCTCCCCCCTGCACTCCTGCCCCCTGCACCCCTGCACTCCTGCCCCCTGCCCTCCTGCCCCTTGCACCCCTGCACTCCTACCCCCTGCCCCCCACCACTCCTGTCACCTGCACTCCTGTCCCCGGCGATCCTCCCCCCTGCGCTCCTGCCCCCTGCACTCCTGCCCCCTGCACCCCTGCACTCCTGCCCCTGAACTCCTGCCCCTGGCACTCCTGCCCCCTGCACTCCTGTCCCCCATGATCCTCCCCCCTGCACTCCTGCACTCCTACCTCTGCCCCCCACTGCTCCTGCCCCCTGCACCCCTACCTCCCATGATCCTCCCCCCTGCACCCCGCACTCCTACCCCCTGCCTCCCACTGCTCCTGTCCCCTGCACTTCTGCCTCCTGTGATCCTCCCCCCTGCACCCCTGCCCCCTGCCCTTCTGCCCCCACCGCTCCTGCCCCCTGCCCTTCTGCCCCCACCGCTCCTGCCCCCTGCTCTTCTGCCCCCTGCACTCCTGCCCCCCTGCACCACTGCCCCTTGCCCCCCCACTGCTCCTGCCCCCTGCACTGCCACTCACACAGCCAAGATTAAGGTCCAAGGTTATGACAAGGTGGAAAATGGGAGTGTGTCCAGCAGATCCAGGGAGGTTCTCCTCCCCCTCTGCTCTGCCCTGCTGAGACCTCACCTGCAATATTGCATCCAGTTCTGGGCTCCCCACTCCAACAGGGACAGGGATCTGCTGGAGAGAGTCCAAGGGAGGGCTACAAGGATGCTGAAGGGACTGCAGCACTGCCTGGTGAGGAGAGGCTGTTTAATCTGGAGAGGAAAAGACTAAGAGGGGATCTAATCAATGTCTAGCAATAGCTGAGGGCTGGTGGGCAGGAAGGAAGGGTCAGGGACAGCCTCTGCTCATTTGTGCCCTGTGATAGGACAAGGGGCAATGGATACAAACTCCAGCATAGAAGGTTCCACCTCAGCATGAGGAGGTTCACTATGAGGGTCCCAGAGCCCTGGAGCAGGCTGCCCAGAGAGGTTGTGGAGTCTCCTTCTCTGGAGCCTTTCCAGCCCTGTCTGGATGTGTTCCTGTGTGACCTGTGCTGGGTTCTATGGTCCTGCTCTGGCAGGGGGCTTGGACTGGAGGATCTCCAGAGGTCCCTTCCAACCCCTAACATCCTGTGAGCCTGTGTGATCAGGGAGCTCCAGCTGTGGCACAGACAAGAACAGCAAGGAGCTGCTCTGCTGCCCTACCTGGAGGATAACCACTGAGTGCCACACACCACACCTGCGGCCGGTGGTACCGCGGCGCTGGGCACCAAGCAGCAGGAGAGACACCTAACAGCTAGCTCCTTCTGGGTGTGCTCCAGGAGGCTGCACCTTGACCTGAGTGAATCACACACAGAACCACAGAGTGGCAGGGGCTGGAAGGGACCTCCAGAGATCATCCAGCCCAACCCCCCTGCCAGAGCAGCATCACCCAGGGCAGGGCACACAGGAACACAGCCAGGTGGGTTTGGAAAGGCTCCAGAGAAGGAGACTCCACAACCTCTCTGGGCAGCCTGCTCCAGGCCTCCAGCACCCTCACACCAAAGAAGCTTCTCCTCACGTTGAGGTGGAACCTCCTGGGCTCCTGCTTGTATATAAATGTGCAAAAGTGACTTGAATCTCCACAAAGATTTGTTTCACAAAGCTCAAGTCTCAATATTGAACACTGTAAAAATGCTGCTCAAGGCAAACTGAGAGAAACTTTGCTTAAAACTCTTCTCCTTTTCTGGTTTGGTATTTTTTCCATAGAGTCATTCAGGCTGGAGAAGCCCTCTGAGATCATCCAGTCAAACCACCAACCCAACACCACCATGGCCACTAAACCATGGCCCCAGGTGCCATGACCACAGGTTTCATGAACACCTCCAGCACTGAAGCCTCCACCACCTCCCTGGGCAGCCTCTGCCAATCCCTGACCACTCCTGCAGCAAAGACATTTTCCCTCATCCCCAATCTGACCCTTCCCTGGCACAATTTCACAGTATCACAGTATCACCAAGGTTGGAAGAGACCTCAAAGATCATCAAGCCCAACCTGTCACCTCAGACCTCATGACTAGACCATGGCACCAAGTGCCACGTCCAATCCCCTCTTGAACACCTCCAAGGACAGTGACTCCACCACCTCCCTCCTCTCATCCGATCACTTTTTCCTAGGGAGAAGAGCCCAACCCCCACCTGGCTCCAGCCTCCTCTCAGGGAGCTGTAGAGAGCAGTGAGGTCTCCCCTCAGCCTCCTCTTCTCCACACTAAACACCCCCAGCTCCCTCAGCTGCTCCTCCCCAGCCCTCTTCTCCAGACCCTTCTTTGTTTCTTTGAAGCATCTTTAGAGAGAGCTGGCAGCCATGAAGTGCCATGCAGGCACTCAGGCATGGTACAAACTGCTGGCCAAGGCCAGCCCCTGGGCTTCTCTGCCACACTGAAAGGAGGAACTGGAAATAAAAAACCACCTTGGAGCCACCTGGAGAAGACAATATGCAATGGGTCCAAGTCCCACCAGGAGGTTTCACCTCAGTGCTGGAATAACCTCTCCAGGCACGTGCTGGAGTCCCCCCCATCAGGGGAGGTTTCATGCTGTGACTGGACAGGGGTTAAGCTCATCCAGGCACCTTCCCATCAAAGGCTGAAGCAGATGATCTGTCCAGGTAGCTTCCAATCTAACTTGTTCTGCAGCTGCACCATTCTAACCTGAATATGCCCTCCCCTGCAGCCAAGCAAAAGCAAACAAGTTAGGAACAAGTTCTGCACCAGGAGGCTGCTGGAACACTGCAGCAGGTTGCCCAGGGAGATGGTTGAGGCCTCATCCCTGGAGATATTCAAGGTGAGGCTGGAGGGGGCTCTGGGCAACCTGATCTAGTGGAGGATGTCCCAGCTGAGTGCAGGGGGGGTTGGAGTGGATGAGCTTTGGAGGTCCCTTCCAGCCCAGCCCATTCTGTGAGATTCTGTGTGAACCCCTTCCAGTCAAGGGCTGCAGTGACCAGGAAGCATTTGTCACACTTTTGGCTGACTCTTCTTTCACTCAGGTCAGAGGAGCTCATGCTTGGAGAAGAAACCCAACCACAGAGTTACTGAATCATCTGGGTTGGAAAAGCCCTTCGAGCTCACCCAGCCCAACCATTCTCTAGCTCTGCCAAGGCTGGGGCTGAGCCGTGGCCCTCAGCACCACAGCTCTGCCTCTCTCAAACACCTCCAGGGATGTGCATTCAACCACTTCCCTAAGCAGCCTCTGCCAGGCTGTGAGACCCCTTTCAGGCAAGAAGTTTCTTCTAATGTCCAACCTAAGCCTCCCCTGGGGCAACTTGAGGCCATTTCCCCTCCTCCTATCATTTGTTAATAAAGAGACCACCCCCCACCTGGCTCCAACCTCATTTCAGGGAGTTGTAGACAGCCAGAAGGTCTCCTCCCAGCCTCTCCTCCTCCATCAAGTCTCTCTTAGCTGTTGTGAAGATCTCCACCCTGGTACCACAGGAGTCCTTCCTAAAACTGCAGCCAGCAGCCTCAGACGAAGAGGAAGACTCTTTGGCTGCTCATTATTCCAACTTTGTACAATTAACCTTTCTTTATTAAAGAAAACATGCTGCTTTTAGCCACTGCTTAAGGAAGTCATGGCAATGTTGTCAGCAACTCCCCTTCACCAACTAAAACACCAAAACAGATCAAGTAGATCTCCACCCCTGCAAAAAAAGATCTTGGATGGAACTAATCATGGCCCTGGGTGCCAGCTTGCAGTCCTCAAGAAAGAAGCTTGGGGGATTGGTTGCAGAGCAGCTCCCCAGGAGCCAGCAGTGCCCTCCTGCAGCCCAGCAGGCAGCTGTGTGCTGGGCTGCAGCCAGAGGAGTGTGGGCAGCAGGGCAAGAGAGGGGATTCTGCCCCTGGACTCTGCTCTGCTCAGACCTCACCTCCAATCCTGCCTCCAGTTCTGCTGTCCCCAGCAGAAGAAGGACACAGAGCTGCTGGAGTGAGGCCAGAGGAGGCCAGAAAGTTGATCCAAGGGCTGGAGCAGCTCTGCTGTGAGCACAGGCTGAGGGAGCTGGGGGTGTTCAGTCTGGAGAAGAGAAGGCTCCAGGGGGACCTCAGAGCTGCCTTACAGTAGCTAAAGGGAACCTGCAGGAAGGCTGCAGAGGGACTTTTGCTGAGGGTGTCTGGAGACAGACCAAGGGGGAATGGTTTGAAGCTGAGGCAGAGCAGGGTCAGACTGGAGCTGAGGGAAAGTTCTTCATTGTGAGGCTGGTGAGACTCTGGCACAGGCTGCCCAGGGAGGCTGTGGCTGCCTCCTCCCTGGAGGTGTTGAAGGCCAGGCTAGATGAGGCCTTGAGCAGCTGAGCCCAGCTGAGAGGTGTCCCTGCCCATGGCAGGGGATTGGAGTAGATGAGCTCTGAGGTCACTTCCAACCTGTGATGATTTCTTTCTGTAGCTACCAACAGCTCAGGGCTGTTAAACTTCATCCTACAAGAGGAAGACACCACATTCTGAGGAGGTCCCTCAGGGAGGTCTCATAGGGAACACAAAGTGAAAGCAAAACCCAGCACCCAATGCTGAGTGCAGTGGGACCCAGCCTTGGTTCTGCTGCTCACATCATTTCTGATCTAGGCCAGGATGCTCTGTTTTTAGAAGCTGCCTTTTGAAGTGGCTGCTCAGAGGGGTTGGAACAAGATGATCTCTAAGGTGCCTTCCCCCAGGGATGAGGACTGGGTCCTCTTTTGGTCAATTTCTTCATCAATAAAGTAGACAAGCTCACTAATGACACCAAGGTGGGAGGGGGGGCTGACACCCCTCAGGCTGGGCTGTCACCCAACAAGATCTGGACAGGCTGAGAGCTGGATGAAGGGAACCTCATGAACTTCAATAACAACAAGTGCAGAGTCTGCACCTTGGGAGGAAAACCAGCAGGTACCAGTACAGATCATCCTGATGGGAAGCAGCTCTGTGGAGAAAGACCTTGGAGCCCTGGTGGGCAGCAAGTTCTGCATGGGACAGCAATGTGCCCTTGTGGCCAAGAGGGCCAAGGGCATCCTGGGGTGCAGCAGAGCTAGGGAGGTTCTCATATCCCTCTGCTCTGCCCTGCTGAGACCACACCTGGAATGCTGTGTCCACTTTTGGGCTCCCCAGTTCAAGAGAGACAGAGACCTGATAGATAGAGTCCAACAGAACTAGGAGGATGATGAAGGGACTGGAGCATCTCTGTTGTGAAGAAAGAGAGCAAGCCCTGGGGCTGTTTAGTCTGGAGAAGAGAAGGCTGAGAGGGGATCTGATCAATGTCTATCAATAACTGAGGGCTGGGGGTCAGGATGAAGGTTCCAGGCTCTGTTTGGTGGTGCCCAGGGACAGGACAAGGCACAGCAGGTCCCAGCTATAACCCAGGAGGTTCCACCTCAACATGAAGAGAAACTTCTTTGGTGTGAGGCTGCTGGAGGCCTGGAGCAGGCTCTGGCAGGAGGTTGGATTGGATGACTTTGGGAGGTCCCATCCAACACCCACCCCTCTGGTTCCAACCTGACCTATCCTATGAAGCCATGCATCCCCCCAGAGGTGTGCAGGGTTTCATGAGGAGCATTCTGCTGCACTCCAGAGAATAAAATAACGAGAGCTGTATTTCCTAGCTGCAAACACCCACTGAGAGGAACAAGTCCTGAAGATTTTGCCTTCCTCTAGCCTCAGCATTAAAGAGAGAATGTTTTGGAGGAAAGATGTCCTCTGGCACCACCCCACCCCCCACAGCAGAGGAAAGGGGGAAGCTGTCCCTCTCCCGCCGCTGGATGCCAAGCCCAGTGGCTGAGCTGCAGGCACCCCCTTGCTTAGATGGAAAGATCACTGCTTCACTGGCAGAGCAAAATGGATCACTACAGAATTTAATTTGGGAGAGGATAGAGCAATTAAATGCTAAAATAGACAAGCTAGGGGAGCTCTCTCAACTGGAGAGAGCAAATTAGAAACTATGTCAGTTAAAGTCGGGGGGACCAGATGCAGGCAGCACCACCTGGGCTGAAAAACCTGCTTTGAAAGCAAGGAGTGGCTGAAGGTCTCCAAGAGGATGATTGGGAATTAGACTGCATTGGAATGGAGAATCTCATCTTTGAAACAATTCTGCACACCACCAGCAAAGTCCAAGCATGAGGGCTGGGGAGGAAAGAGAAACTACAGAAAGGTTGAAGCAGCTGCAACGACGATGATGGAGATAAGAGATCGGTGATGCTCAGGGTGAGTCCTGTCCTCATGAGAGCCAGAGCCATGTGTTCCAGGATGCCTCATGAGGGTAATGTCCTTGGTTTAGCTGAGAGGCACCTTCAAACACACCAACATGACACCTGGACACCAGCCCCTGGCAGCCTGGAGGAGGACCTGGGGGTGCTGACTGAACATGAGCCAGCGGTGGGCTCAGGTGGCCAAGAAAGTCAACGGCATCCTGGCTTCCATCAGCAACAGTCTGGCCAGCAGCTCTAGGGATGAGACTGTCCCCCTCTGGGGTGGTCACACTTCAAATACTGTGGGCCCCTCATGCCACTTGCCCTTGTTGAATTTCATGAGGTTTCTTCCCCACCAGTCTCTCCAGCCTGTACAGGTTGTGATCACAGAATCACCAAGGTTGGAAGAGACCTCAGAGATCATCGAGTCCAACCTGGCACCACAGACCCCATGACTAGACCATGGCACCAAGTGCCACATCCAATCCTCTCTTGAACACCTCCAGGGATGGGGACTCCACCACCTCCCTGGGCAGCACATTCCAATGGCTAACAACTCTCTCTGTGAAGAACTTTCTCCTCACCTCGAGCTTAAACTTCGCCTGGTGCAGCTTTTACCCCGACCTGCAGCTCACCAGCAGGGACAAAACCTGGCTGAGCCACCTCCCAAGAGGCAAACCTCCCGCGGGCTGGGAGCTGAGAGCAGGACGGTTTGCAAGGGATGGCTACTGCCTGCAGCACTCCCCCCTGCAGAGCAGAGGCAGGCAGAACGCAGAGGCTGAACGCCTGGAGCTGGCCGATGGCGCAGCCCCGAGGAGCCTCCAGCCCCTGAGACAGGCGGGAAGGAGCAGCGGGGAGGTGAATCACCAGGGGTGAAAGGGAGGCAGCTGAGGAGGAAGATCCGTGTGAGGCTAGGTCAGAGGCGTGCTGGCACACGTCAGACAGCTCACCCGGCACACCCTGTGCACACACAGCCCGGGCTGCGGGCAGGGCTGCCGATTTTCTCCCTCTTTCTACAAACAACAACACCTTCTCACCAGCACAGGCAAACACAAAGCAACCCCCAAACTGAAGCTCTGCACATAACAGCAGCCTCAACTCTTCTTTCCCCCCCCCCCCCCCACAGCCCACCTCGGGCCCTCCAAATGGAGGCTGACTGCTAAATGGATTTCTCCTAACTTTGCCCTTAGAAGTAAAATTCACCTCAAGGCTGACAAGCATAAAAAATTGCAGTCAAATGGCTGATTTGGTTAGTTCTCTGGTAGTGTTTTTTTTCCCCCCCCTTCTTCCCTCCCAAGCTGCAATAGCCTGAAAACAGGGGCTTGTAATGAAGCTGCCCCATCAAGCAGAACCACGCTGTCACTAGAGCAACACAATCATATTGCCTGTGCAAAGAAGCAATGCATTTAACATTTCCCTCACTGTGGATTATCTGTGAGCTGGGTTTGTCACAGGCGTCTGTGGCAGGTCCTCCCTGCAGCACTCATGAATATGTGGCACAGGCAGACAAGAATCCATCCCCCTTTGCTTCAGCACTAATGCCTAGCAAGAGCTAAAGGGTGAGTGGCAGGAGGCTGCAGCCAGGCTCTTCTCAGTGGCGCCCAGGGACAGGGCAAGGGGCAGTGGGCTCTGATGGGAAGCCAGGAGGTGCCACAGGAGCAGAAGGAACAGATTCTTCCCTGGGAGGGTGGCAGAGCACTGGGACAGGCTGCCCAGAGAGGTTCTGGAGTCTCCATCTCTGGAGCCATTCCAGCCCCACCTGGATGTGTTCCTGTGTGACTGAATCTCTGGAGGCATTCCAGACCCACCTGGATGTGTTCCTGTGCGACTGACCCTAGGTGCCCCTGCTCTAGCAGGGGAGTCGGACTCCGTGCCCTCCAGAGGTCCCTTGCACTCCCGGCCTTCTAGCATTCTCTGTGTGTGTGTGACTTTGGCCAACACCTTTAAAACCTCCTCCCTTCTCCTACCTTTGGCTTCAGCTCAATGCTGTTACTGTCAAGAAGCAGAAGCGCCAGAGGCAGAGCTCCCCACCGCTACTCCCCAGTCCCATCCCAGCTTCCCTTCTCCTGTGCTGCTTCCCTGGGGAGAGGGAAAAAAAAAACCTCAACACAACCAACAAGAAACAACAAAAAAAAGAGAGAGAAGCTCTTGTCAAACCCAGATTTCATTTTTCCTTCTGTGTATGCACAAATTAGTTCTGGATGATTAACAAAGCATTCATTCTTTTCTTTGCTTTGGCTGAGACTTGATCTGTGCTCCATTGATGGGAGGGAAGCACTTCATTTGGTGTTGATTAAATATGAAAACACTCTGCTGTTGATAAAAAAAGATGCTGACAAAAGATGCATGTTCTGGGGCTAACCTTGCCTGAAACGAGTTTGTCTGGATTTTTAATTGCTAAAAACTTGATTTCCAGCCTCCCCCCTCCCCCTTCCCTTTCTTTTGCCTCCTTCCTGACAAGGGCTGGCCGACAAGAGCTGGATGGCCCAAAGCAACCTGCTTGCAGTCTTCAAGCAACGGCAGCAACTGATCTTAGATGATGCAAAGGTATCCTCAAGATTCTGCCCTGACTTCTTTAACCAAACTTTGCATTGTAAATCACCAAAAACATTAAACAAAAAAGAGACAGGGAAGGACAGGAATTCCGGACTGTGGGATGCTTCTGCCGCTGCAGCCCGGCCTGGATCAGCAGTGGTGTGGGCAGCAGGAGCAGGGCAGGGATTGTCCTCCTGCACTCAGCACTGGGAAGGCCACACCTGCAGTGCTGGGCTCAGTTCTGGGGCCCTCACTCCAAGAAGGACATTGAGGGGCTGGAGAGGGTCCAGAGAAGGGCAAGGAAGCTGGGGAAGGGTCTGGAGAAGAGGGCTGGGGAGGAGCAGCTGAGGGAGCTGGGGGTGTTTAGTGTGGAGAAGAGGAGGCTGAGGGGAGACCTCCTTGCTCTCTACAGCTCCCTGAGAGGAAGCCAGGTGGAGGTTGGGCTCTGCTCCCTAGTGATAGGACAAGAGGAAATGGCCTCAAGTTGCACCAGGGGAGGTTTAGGTTGAACATGAGGAGCCTGGAGAAGAGGAGGCTCAGGGGTGACCTCATTGCCCTCTACAACTACCTGAAAGGTGGTTGTAGCCAGGAAGGGGTTGGATTCTTCTCTCTGGCAACCAGCACCAGAACAAGAAGACACAGTCACAAGATGTGCCAGGGGAAGTTTAGGCTTGAGGAGATGAGAAAGTTCTTCACTGAGAGAGTTGTTAGCCATTGGAATGTGCTGCCCAGGGAGGTGGTGGAGTCCCCATCCCTGGAGGGGTTCAAGAGGGGACTGGATGTGGCACTTGGTGCCATGGTTTAGTCATGCAGTCTGTGGTGACAGGTTGGACTCGATGATCTTTGAGGTCTCTTCCAATCTTGGTGATACTGTGAAAAGTTTCTTTGCTGCAAGAGTGGTTAGGGATTGGCACAGGCTGCCCAGGGAGGTGGTGGAGTCTCCATCCCTGGTGAAACATGTGAACATGACACATTGGGACATGGTTTAATGGGCATGGTGGTGCTGGGCTGATGGTCAGACCTGATGATCTTGGAGGGCTTTTCCAACCTTATTGTTTGATTACTCTATGATAAAATATAGTGACAATAAAGGTGTACTGGAGATGCCTCATGGAAAACTCTAGCCAGTTGTAACTGAAAGGATACCAGGATACCAGGTGGGTAAATCATAGAATTGTCAGGGGGTTGGAAAGGACCTCAAGGAGCATCCAGTTCCAACCCCCTGCCCTGGCCAGGGACACCTCACACTACAGCAGGTTGCTCACAGCCACAGCCAGCCTGGCCTGAAAAACCTCCAGGCAGGAGGCTTCCACCACCTCCCTGGGCAACCTGTGCCAGTCTCTCACCACCCTCATGGGCAAAAACTTCTTCCTGACATCCAACCTGCATCTCCCCACTTCTAGTTTTGCTCCATTCCCTCCAGTCCTATCACTCCCTGACAGCCTCCAAAGTCCCTCCCCAGCTTTCTTGGAGCCCCCTTCAGATACTGCAAGGCCACAAGAAGGTCTCCTCAGAGCCTTCTCCTCTCCAGATTGCACAACCCCAACTCTCACAGTCTGTCCTCCAGCCCTGTGCTCATCTTCATGGCCCTTCTCTGGACACCTTCCAGCACCTCCAGATCCTTCCTGTAATAGGGGCTCCAGAACTAGACTTGCTGACCTAGAAGCCTCCTCAGCCCTCCATCTCCATTAATTAGTGTAATACAGTGACAGCAAACTCCATTCATACTTCAGTGCAGGAAGGTCCTTACCTGCAAGCCTCCCTTCTTGTGTAATCAAATCAAGTTAGAGGAAGCCATGCAGCTAAGGGTCTTGTGAACCCAGGAGCAAATCATTAGCAAATGATGACATTGGTGTAGGAGGAGGTCTGGCCCCCATGACTTCCAAAGCCACAGCTCTCAGCCAGGCAACCTGGTTTCAATCTTTTCCAAACTTCCAACAAAGACCAAAGGTATCACACCTCAGCAAAGCCTCCAGTGATGCCTTTGTGCCACAGAAGTTCAGTGTCTTTCTTGAACAAAGCAGGAACTTGGAGTGTCCACCTGCCTACTAAGGACAGAATCCCTCCAGCACATGAAACCACCACCAGCCCAAAGCAAGGGAATCTGCATGCAAGCTGGGTTTAGAGAGGATGGCTACTGATCCACACCGAAGGAAGTGATTCCTTGGGCTGCACCTGAAATGCTGCAGGGATGGATGGGAGGACAGGAGGGGAGGAGAAGACTCAGAGAGTGACCTGGGGGTATTGGTTGAAAGTCCATTAAATATGAGCCAGCATATGCCCAGGGGGCCAAGAAAGCCAATGGCATCCTGGCTTGGGTCAGAAGCAGGGTGGGCAGCAGGGACAGGAGGTGACCATCCCCCTGTGCTCAGCACTGGGGAGGCCACACCTCGAGTGCTGTGTTCAGCTCTGGGCCCTCAATGCAGGAAGGACATTGAGAGGCTGGAGCCTGTGCAGAGCAGGGCAGCCAGGCTGGAGAAGGGCCTGGAGCCCCTGGGCTAGAGTAGGGGCTGAGGGAGCTGGGGGTGTTCAGGCTGGAGAAGAGGAGGCTGGGAGAAGTGGGGAGCACAGAAGAAGGAGCAATAACCCAGCTGCTTTGACAGCAACAAACTAAGAGTCATAGAATCACAGAACCATGGAACTGTTGAGGTTGGAAGAGACCTTTGAGCTCACCAAGTCCAAGCCCTCACCCAGAGCTCACAACCTCACCACTGCTGCTCAGCCGCTGCCACTGAACCACCTCCCTCAGCACCACAGCCACATAGCTTTGAAACCCCTCTGGTTTCCCTCTGGGGCTAGGGACTCCACCACCTCCCTGGGCAGCCTGGGCCAGTGCCTGAGAGCCCTTGCTGGAAGGAGATTGTTCCAGGTGTCCAACCTGAACCTCCTCTGGCACAACCTGAGGCTGTTTCCTCTTGCTCTGTCACTTGCTGCATGTGAGAAGAGACCAACCCCCACCTGGCTCCAACCTCCTCAGAGTTGCAGAGGGCTGGTTCAGTGCTCCCAGGAGGTTGCATTTTCAGGTAGTGTGTTACTCTTCCTGGTCCAGCCTGGGTGAACTCAGTTTCCTGTCCTTGCTTCCAGGGGATGGTTGAAGGGAAAGGTTTTTTAATTCTACCCCCACCCTGCCCCTCAAGGATTCCCCAGAAGATCATTTCTGGTTTGCTTTGCTTCAGGTCACACAAGAACACACAAAAGGACAAAGCAATAAATGCTCACATGCACTTTCTTGTCTTCAGTTCCACTCTCTGGAATGGGGCCAGAGACATCTAAGTGGTGCACTCTGTTCTCTTCCACTCCCTCTCAGAAATCAGGGACTCTTGCTCCTCTGCAGCCAATTTCCTCCTCCTCCTCTGTCTGGGCCCAAGCTTCAACTGTTCCAAAACAATGTTCCCCTGTTTCTCTGCATGGCCCATTCTTCATGCCTCTAACACCAGGCTCTCTGAGTCCTCCCAGGTCTTTAAAACTTTGTGTTCCCAGCTCCAGGATGAGAATTTGTTCTCTCTGCTCCATTCTGAGGGGAGACCTCATTGCTCTCTACAGCTCCCAGAAGGGAGGTTGGAGTGAGGAGGGGGCAGCCTCTGCTCCTTGGTGGCAAGAGACAGGAGCAGAGGCAATGGTTCCAAGCTGCCCCAGGGCAGGCTCAGGCTGGATCTAAGAAACTACTTCTGCACTAGAAGGGATCTCAGGCATTGGAATGGTCTGCCCAGGGCAGTGCTGCAGTCACCATCCCTGGGGGTGTTCCAGCAGCCTGTGGAGCTGTGCTTAGGGACATGGTTTGGTGGTGACCCTGCAGTGCTGGGTGGAGGGCTGGCCTGGATGAGCTTGGGAATCTCTTCCAACCAGATGCTTTCTGTGATTCTGCTCTGGTCTCCATTTTGCACATGACCTTGGCTGCCCTCCTTGCTCAGCCACTCCTCAGGTGCTGAGCAGGTTGTCAGTCTTGCTCAGAAACAGCTGATACAATCAGATGGCTGATTCCAGTGACACAGAAAAAAACTTCCACAGGACAGAGACTCCCCAGCATAAGCCAAAACCCTGGTGCTGGTGAGCCCAACAGCAAGGCTGTCCCTCACACAGGACACATCTTCCCATCCCCAGGTAACACCTACAGACTGACATGGGCAGAGTGGCACCCATTAGGATTCACACAAAAGAAGGGGTACAAAGTGAAAAGCCAGCTTCAAAGACTCAGGGTTTCCATGTTCTTTTAAAAGATAGAATGATAGAAGCACAGCATGGTCTGGGCTGGAAGGGACCTCCAAAACTCATCCAGTCCAACCCCCTGCACTCAGCAGGGACATCCCCAACTAGATCAGGTTGCCCAGAGCCCTGTCCAGCCTCATCTTGAATATCTCCAGGGATGAGGCCTCAACCACCTCCCTGGGCAACCTGTTGCAGTGTTCCAGCAGCCTCCTGGTGCAGAACTTGTTCCTCACATCCAATCTCAATCTGCTCTGCTCTAGTTTGAGGCCATTGCCCCTGGTCCTGTCCCTGTCCCTGCAGGCCTTTGGGAACAGTCCCTCTGCAGCCTTCTTGTGGCCTCCTTCAGGTACAGGAAGGTCATTATTAGGTCTGCCAGAAGCCTTCTCTTCTCCAGGCTGAACATGCCCAGCTCCCTCAGCCTGTTCTCATAGCAGAGCTGCTCCAACCCTCTGATCATTTTTGTGGCCCTCCCCTGGATCTGCTCCATGAGGTCCATGTCCTTCCTGTGTTGAGGATCCAGAGCTGGACACAGCCCTGCAGGTGAAGTCTCACCAGAGCAGAGCAAAGTGGCAACTGGACTCAATGATCTCTGGATCATCTTCCAACCCCTAACACTCTATGATTCCACATCCCAGCTACACAGGAACCTTCCTGGAGTGTTACAGGCCTGAGTACTGTCAGCATTTCTAAAGCTCCCCTAGAAACAAGTCCAGGTGTGTGCAAAGAGCAAAGCCAAACCATTGCTACTGGCTGATTTATTACCATAGCACGCTGCCATCTAAAGCAAACACCAGAGGAAACTAATAAATACAGAGTAGCACTAATGGAAATATTTCCTTTTCTCCTTGGATGTGTGAAACTGGATAACAAAGAACAAATCTCAGTGCTAATTAGTTCCAATATTTGATCCATCCACACTTCTCAATACTCCATGGTAAAAGCAAACCTGGGGGGAGGAACCAAACCTAAAACCCAAACAGAAACAAAGAAAAACCAAACCAACCAAAAAAAAAAACCCAAAACCCAATAACCCCCAAAACCCAAGGAAAAACGGACTCAAAACATCAGGAGAAGATTGAATTCTGCTGCTTGCTCCATAATAGAAAAATACTGAACAGGGTAGATTCAGATTGAAGTCACCATCCCTGGGGGTGTTCAAGAGGGGACTCAACGTGGCACTCAGTGCCATGGTCTAGTCATGGGGTCTGTGGTGACAGGTTGGACTTGATGATCTTTGAGGTCTCTTCCAAACGTGGTGATTCTGTGATTCTGCTCTGGAGACAGACTCAGAGAGTTGGGGTTGTTCAGTCTGGGGAGGAGAAGGCTCCCAGGAGACCTTCTTGTGGCCTTCCATTATCTGATGGGGGCTCCAAGAAAGCTGGGGAGGGACTTTTGAGGGTGTCAGGGAGTGAGAGGACTTAGGGGGAATGGAGCAAAACTAGAAGTGGGGAGATTTCAGATTGGATGTCAGGAAGAAGTTCTTGCCCATGAGGGTGTTGAGAGACTGGCACAGGTTGCCCAGGGAGGTGGTGGAAGCCTCCTGCCTGGAGGTTTTTGCAGCCAGGCTGGCTGTGGCTGTGAGCAACCTGCTGTAGTGTGAGGTGTCCCTGCCCATGGCAGCAGGGGGATTGGAACTAGCTGAGCCTTGAGGTCCCTTCCAAGCCTGACAATTCTGACTTAGAAGCCTTCTTGGGAGAAGCCTGCAGGCATGGTGCCTGGGTCACAGGTAGCCAGCAGAAGTGCTCAGCCAGCGTTGCTGGGAGCCTGACGCTCAGGCAAAACCAGAGCAGGGAGGGGAGGAGAAATTGCAACCAAAAGTCATACTGTACATGTGACCTCCAGGACTTGGATTATTCCCTCTAAGCTTATTAAGAGCAAAAGCTGTCAGCTGGACACCCCCCCCATCCCCAGCCAGGGAGGAAAGCAGAGATTACTCAGCAGTAAAAGGCACAACACGGAGCTGGGTCCGCTCCGAGCGGCCAGGGCAGAGAGGGTGAAGCACAGCCCTGCTCCAGCTATCTGCACTGGTAATTGGCTCACAAGAGCCACCACCACGTTAAGGCATTATCATTATCTAGCTCACATAACTGGAAATTCACGCTCTGGTCTTTAAATTGGCTTAACCAGCAGCATCTGCAGCACTTTAATTAATTACAGCAATTGGCATACCTTAAAAGTAGATGCAGAGATCTGAAATGATAATGCCCTGTGAGTAAGAATTGTAAACCAGCCTTCAGCCAGCTCCAGCCCAAGCAAAACCAAGGGGACACAGAACCACAGAAGGTTAGGGGTAGGAAGGGACCTCAGGAGGTCATCCAGCCCAGCCCCCTGGCCATAGTAAAACCCATGACACAGGGTCACCCAGGGTAGTCTGCACAGGAACACAGCCAGGTGGGTTTGGAAAGGCTCCAGAGAAGGAGACTCCACAACCTCTCTGGGCAGCCTGCTCCAGGCCTCCAGCACCCTCACAATGACAAAGTTTTCCTTTCTGTCCCCATGGCACCTCCTCTGCTCCAGCTTGCCCCCAGTGCCCCTTGTGCTCTCATTGCTCTGGGGCTCCAATTGTTGTGCTTAGCTGCCCAGAGAAGAAGCTCCAGTGCAGCAACTGTCACTGCCTGCCCAGGCTCACCAGCAGTGACCAAATTCTGTGTCCCTCTTTAGGTTCAGTCAGCTGGGGAATGCAGCAGCTCATAGTGTCATAGTATCAGTCAGGGTTGGAAGGGACCACAAGGATCATCTAGTTCCAAGCCCCCTGCCATGGGCAGGGACACCCCACACTAGATCAGCCTGGCCAGAGCCTCATCCAGCCTGGGCTTAAACACCTCCAGGGATGGGGCCTCAACCACCTCTCTGGACAACCCATTCCAGGGCTTCACCATGAAGAACTTCCTCCTCACATCCAGCCTGAATCTCCCCACCTCCAGCTTCATTCCATTCCCCCTAGTCCTATCACTCCCTGATATCCTGAGAAATCCTTCCCCAGCCTTCTTGTAGCTCACACCAAGACCTGCCTGGGACTGGGGCTGTCAGCTGCCAATCAGAACAGGCACCTCAGAGCTTGGGTTGCCTCAGAAAGAGGAACTCCAGCTTAGAATCCTGACTGAGACTGATTACCAGGATTTCTTTTCCAGCACTCCCCTTTCTGAAGGCATACAGAGGCCAGCTGGCTCAGGCAGCTCACAACTAAGTTTTCTTGACAGCCATTAGCTTCGCTTCAGTAAGAGAAAGAATCTACAGGCACTCTACCCAAACATGAGCATTCTTCTGAAGGCTGCAGGTCTAAAATGCAGCAGAATTACTTCTAAAAGAAATAAAATAGAATAAAACCAAGACAAGAAGTTAAAAGAACCCCCATCTGTCCCTTTTTTATATATATATGCACAGCAATTTGAAATCTTGACTGAGAAGAAAATCGTTTGGAGAAGCCTGACAGTGAAATCCATGTAGGCATCCCAGAGACATCTACAAGCTGCTGGGGAGCTGACTTCTTCATAGCCTTTCCAGCCAGAGCACAGAACAGCACTGCCAAGATTTGTTGTGACTTGCTGTGGTGCAATTTCTGTCTTCAAGCCTGATTTGGTGCTTAATTGCCATCGTGCTGCAGGAGGGGACGCAAGAATCTCCATCCAGCGTCTTGCATGCACTGGAACTTTAACCAAACAAGCCACTTTCACAGCTGAGTGGGACTGAGCTGATCCAATCTGACCCCCAAGCTCCCAGACAAACCCAGGGATCAAAACACCTGGGCACTCAGCAAACCAAACTGGAGCTCTCCCAGCTCTCAGGCAGAAGTTTGCTCTTTCAGAGCAGCCCGAAAGAAGGAAACTTCGCTGGCTTGATTCTGGTAAACATGGGGTAGCTTGGAGCATGTTTTTCATCCCCCCCCAAAAAAAACCCCACAGCCATAGGCTCAGCTAAGGGAGCTGCAAAACCTTTGGAGCACCTCATCCCAATGATGCTGCAGCACAAACTATGCCTCTGTGCTTTTGCCCAGCGCCCTGTTCCTGCCAGCGCACGGAGCTAACGTGGAGCCGCAGTGCCAGCAAGCCCCAGCAGCTAAAACACCAGGGCTGGGGCAGCAGCAATACCCAGAAACAGCAACCTGATGCAGCAGCTCACACCACAGAGCCAGGCAAAAAGAATAGAATAAACCAGGGTGGAAGAGACCTTCAAGATCATCATGTCCAACCCATCAACCAATCCAACCCACCTAATCAACTAACCCATGGCACCAAGCACCCCATCAAGTCTCCTCCTGAACACCTCCAATGATGGGGACTCCATCACCTCCCTGGGCAGCACATTCCAATGGCCAATCACTCTCTCTGTGTAGAACTTCTTCCTAACATCCAGCCTAAACCTCCCCTGGTGCAGCTTGAGACTGTGCAACCAGGGGGGGAAAATAAGCCCAAGGTAAAGCAACAAACCTCGGGCGATGGGGCTCATGTAGGCCGTGCCTGGCACGTGGGGTTTTATGAGGCCAATACCTGGCACTCAGATGTCCACTGAGCAGGAGTTTGTCTGGGGTGCACAGCAAACAACTGTAGGCACAAATGGAATCTGCAGGCACAAATGGAATCACCTTCACCTGCCCAGGCTGCCAGCCCCAGCGGGACAAGACAAAACGGCACAAGGCTTTGCACCCAGCACTGCGGCTCAGCTCTGATGGAGAGGGCTCCCCCAGCGCTCAGCCCCAGCTATTGCCTGGCTAAATACCAGAGTGAAACGCCAGCAGATAAAGGTTGGGAGGATTAACGCTAAAGGTCCCACTCCAAGACAAATGTCTCCTTCATAGTTCAGTTCACAACCTGCTCGCTCTGGCCTACGATCCCCAGGGCGGCTCCAGATCTGCTGCCCACAGGGCAGGGACCCTCTGCAGCTGGCACCTTTGGAGAGGAGCTCTTCGTTGCCACCAGGCCAAAAGAGACTTTTTACATATGGGGAGATCACCACAGAGTTTCTGTTTCAAATCTCAGCACCTTCTGAAAGCAGCTTCTGCAGAGGCATGATGATGAGTTTGCCAGGCTGGTGGGGGTTACACTCCGCTTCCTCCCTTCTCCTCCTTCAGCCTCCCACCTTTCCCAAGCAAAAAATGCAAGGCACTCAATAACCCACCCCCACCCCAGATTTAGGGCAGAGTTAGGTTGGAGATCAGGAGGAAGTTCTGCAGAATGAATAGCAAGAAAAACAAGCAAACTCTGCAGATCCTGAGGGGTCTCATAGATTATGATGGCAATGGTGATTAGATGTCTCAGACTCCTAGGATGGTCTGGGCTGGAAGGGACTTCCCAAGCTCATCCAGCCCAACCCCCCTGCACTCAGCAGGGACATCCTCCACTAGATCAGGTTGCCCAGCGCCCTGTCCAGTCTCACCCTGAACATCTCCAGGGATGATGCCTCAACCACCTCCCTGGGCAACCTGCTGCAGTGTTCCAGCAGCCTCCTGGTGCAGAACTTGTTCCTCACAGCCAATCTCAATCTGCTCTATTCTAGTTTGAAGCCACTGCCCCTGATCCTGTCACTATTAGGAGGAAGTTCTGCATAAGGAGAGTGGTGAGACACTGGCACAGGCTGCCCAGGGCTGGGCTTGAGGCCCCATGCCTGGAGCCATTGAAGCTGAGCCTGGCTGTGTCCCCGTGCAGCCTGCTCTAGCTGGAGGGGTCCCTGCTGAGTGCAGGAGGGGTTGGACACGATGCCCTTGGAGGCTCCCTTTCAACCTGCTGCCATCCCTGACTCTGTGAGCTTTTAGGCCTTTGAGGCTTGCAAAAGCCTTGCACAATTCAACTGCACCTTTATAGGGAGGCTACTTTTAAAAGACCAAGGCAAGGAAATGGATTTCTTAGCAGGCACAGAAATGTGTTGGGTTTTGCTGTAGCAAGAAATTCCCAGGGGTGATTTTTCCAACAGGCCCTAAGCACCAGGGGGCAAAGAGTGCAGCTCAGATTCCTAATCATATCTTAGGATATTCTTCTCCCTGCTGCTTTACACCTTCCTGAGCTGCAGAAACAAGCTGGGCCTGGGGGATCTGCTCCTGATTCCATGTTCCCAGGGTGCTGGATGCCTTTTACTTTCAGGACAAGACCAGAGCTTGGAATCCAGTGATTTTTAAAGGAGAAGAGATTGGATTTGAGGGTGGAATATTTCAGCCTTTCTGGGATGGGTGTTTTTCCTACTCCCTCTACTGGCACACTTTATAGGCAAGGAAGGAAAAAAAACCTGAAGGGCATTCCAGCTTGGAAAACTTAATGAGAAAAGATTTCTTGCAACCTCAAAATAATCATTCCCACTGCTTGGCAAAACCTTCCCCTCCGAGCCTGCTGATCTCCTGAAGCCACCAGCAAATCTGGGGCAGATTCCTTCATTACAAAGAATCAACCAAGTACCTCAAAATAACAGGAGGCAATGGGGTGCTGCTGAACAGCACAGGCTAAGACACAACTGCATCATCTCCAGGCTTCACAGCCAGCACCCTTGGCACGCTGCTACCTGCAGTGGCCTTCTCCAAGCCACTGAAAACAGAGGAAATATGAGGAAAGGCTGAGAGCCCTGGGGCTGTTTGACCTGAGGAAAAGAAGGCTGAGAGGGGATCTGATCAATGTCTATCAATAGCTGAGGGCAGGGGGTCAGGATGAAGGGGTCAGGCTCTGTTTGGTGGTGCCCAGGGACAGGACAAGGCACAACAGGTCCAAGCTGGAACCCAGGAGGTTCCACCTCAACATGAGGAGAAACTTCTTTGGTGTGAAGCTGCTGGGGGCCTGGAGCAGGCTGGCCAGGGGGGTGGTGGAGTCTCCTTCTCTGGAGCATTTCCAACCCCACCTGGATGTGTTCCTGTGTGCCCTGGGTGCCCCTGCTCTGGCAGTGGGGGGTTGGGCTGGATGATCTCTGGAGGTCCCTTCCAGCCCCCTTGTGATTTTGTGAGCACCTCATCCCCGGCCCACTTCGTCTTACAACTGCTATCAAGCAGTGCCCCCCGCCGCTCAGCCCCACAGGGGCAGTCTAGGGGTGGGTAGCAAAAGGCCACCAGAGTGCTCCATGCAATAAGACGACCTCAGAGGCTCCCCTGGGGGCGCAGGGAAGCCCACGGCGAAGCCCTCCCCAGCGGAACGAGCGGCCGCTTAAACGCTGGGGCAGTGCTCTGTGAAGCATCTGGTATTAAAATTGGCCAGTTCCAAGCATCAGACATACAAGGAGGATTGTTTGACACAGTGCCATTTTGATGATAAATTGCAATCTTGCAGCTCAAATAATTCTAGCCCAGGGATTAACATTTCAGAGGCTGAGCCAGAGATTATGTGTGTGGATCTTGAATTTCATCATCTCCCTTCAGCACAATAGCTTATTCTTCCTTTTTTTTTTAGCACACTCCCCCCACCCCCCCTCCATCTATTCTCTCACGAAGGGTCAGGAAAGCTTAGCCTTGCTGTTTCATTCATTTCATCTCTACATTAAGCAGATACCTTGCAGTCTTTAGTTCTTACGTCGTCGGTTCCATTAGAAGCCGCCGCGGCTGGGCCGCCGCTAATGAGCTCGGTCCCAAATCAAAGGCTGCCATCAAGTGGCTGCAGCTCACCGCCGGCTTGACATGCAAAGGCAAATCCGCTTCTGCAAGGGGGCTCACCAGCACAGGCTGCACAGGATGGATTCGTGAGACCCTGCCTGGAGCACTGTGTCCAGTTCTGGAGCCCCAATTACAAGACCTGGAGGTGCTGGAAGGTGCCCAGCGAAGGGCCACGAGGAGGAGCAGAGGGCTGGAGCTGCTCTGGAGAAGAGGAGGCTCAGGGGAGACCTTATTGCTGTCTACAACTACCTGAAGAGAGGTTGTAGCCAGGAGGGAGTTGGTCTCAAGCAATCAGCACCAGAACAAGAGGACACAGTGTCAGGCTGCACCAGGGGAAGTTTAGGCTGGAGGTGAGGAGAAAGTTCTTCACTGAGAGAGTTGTTAGCCATTGGAATGTGCTGCCCAGGGAGGTGGTTGAACCCTGGAGGGGTTCAAGAAGGGATTGGATGTGGCACTTGGTGCCATGGTTTAGTCATGAGGTCTGTGGTGACAGGTTGGACTTAATGATCTCTGAGGTCTCTTCCAACCTGGGTGATACTGTGATTCTGCTCTGGAGACAGACTGAGAGAGTTGGGGTTGTTCAGTCTGGAGAGGAGAAGGCTCCCAGGAGACCTTCTTGTGGCCTTGCAGGATCTGAAAGGGGCTCCAAGAAAGCTGGGGAGGGACTTTTGAGGGTGTGAGGGGACTGGGGGGAATGAAGAAAAACTAGAAGTGAGGAGATTCAGATTGGATGTTAGGAAGTTCTTGGCCATGAGGGTGGTGAGAGACTGGCACAGGTTGCCCAGGGAGGTGGTGGAAGCCTCCTGCCTGGAGGCTTTTCAGGCCAGGCTGGCTGTGGCTGTGAGCAACCTGCTGTAGTGTGAGGTGTCCCTGGCCATGGCAGGGGGGTTGGAACTGGATGCTCTTGAGGTCCCTTCCAGCCCTGACAGTTCTGTGATTCAGTTCTGCCTGCACTCTAAGGCTTGCAGGCACACTGGGATGCTGAGCAATGGTGGCTTTCTGTGATTTCCTTCCCTTGCTTACAAATTCTAAGGCTCAGCCTAACAGCCAGCAGCAGCACACAGGAAGCATCCCAGTGTCTCACTGAGTAGGTCAGCAGGCTCCAGGATTGGTTCTTTCATAGAATAGAATCATAGAATTGTCTTGGTTGGAATAGCCCTCCAGGAGCATCCAGGTCAAGCATCAACCCAACACCACTATGGCCATTAAACCACATCCCCAAGTGCCATGGCCACAAGTTTCTGGAACACCTCCAGGGGTGGTGACTCCACCACCTCCCTGGGCAGCCTGTGCCAGTGCCTGACCACTCCTGCAGCAAAGACATTTTTCCTGTATCCAGCCTAAACCTCCCCTGGTGCAACTCGAGTCCGTTTCCTACTCATCACTGCACACCAGAAGACAAGAACAGCCCTGAGCTGCGTCTCAACCACCAATAGTACAAGAAGGGTGCTGCAGGGCAAGGGCTTCACAAAAGCTGGGGAGAATCACTTGTGCCACCACAGCCAGTTTCAAGCCCACCTGAGTCACAGATCACTTGGTAATCTACACTCATAGTGAACTTGAAGGCTGGAAGGGCTTGGTGGCAAGAGACAGGAGCAGAGGCAATGGTTCCAAGCTGCCCCAGGGCAGGCTCAGGCTGGAGCTCAGGAACTATTTCTGCACTGGAAGGGATCTCAGCCATTGGAATGGTCTGCCCAGGGCAGTGCTGCAGTCACCATCCCTGGGGGTGTTCCAGCAGCCTGTGGAGCTGTGCTTAGGGACATGGTTTGGTGGTGACCCTGCAGGGCTGGGTGTAGGGATGGACTGGCTGAGCTTGGAGGGCTCTGCCAACCAGATGCTTTCTGTGATCCTCTGATTCTGTGAAACAGCCTCAAGGTGCCTCAGGGTAGGTTTAGGTTGGAGATTAGAAGAATCTTCCTGGCTGAAGGGTTCTCAAAGCCTGGCAGAAGCTGCCCAGGGAGGTGTTTGAAAGAGGCAGAGATGTATGCTGAGGGCCATGGCTTAGCCCCAGCCTTGGCAGAGTTAGAGAATGGTTGGGCTGGGTGATCCTAAAGGGCTTTTCCAACCCAAACCATTCTACCATTCCAGGACCCCCAGGATGAACTTCACAAGAGGGAAGAGCTACAGCCACATGAAAAGAAGAGTTTGGGTTCCATGAAGCAGCAGAGGGTTGCTTCACCCCAGAAGGAAGCCCACAGAGCGTGGATGCAGAGGCAGTGATGGAGGAAGCTGCAGTCAAGCCAGAATTATTTCATCAAGTCCACGTGAAGCAACCTCTCAAATACCCTTGGAGACAACCTCCTTCCTCAAGAGCCTCTGTCCTCCCTCTTTATGCAGTCTAGTTAATGCCTCAAATCCTTACTAATAAATGAGCTTCTCCTCTACAATATATAATTAAAGTTATACAAGTGAATTTAAGATAATTATGGGGGAAGATGCCTACAGATGATTCATGGAACAACAAGCACATAAAACTTTACAATAATTCTTTGCTGACAGATTTTTGGGGTTAATTCCCAAATAATTCACTTTGTCCTTTCACTGATGAAGACAGAGACAAAATCCACCCCACCCCCACTCCCACCCCTCTCAGCTCATCCTTCTCCTTCCTCTAGCTGGCCCTGAAGCAAGCACCTGATGCATCTGTCGTGGAAGATATGGTCCTTACTGGAGCTATCCTCATGAGAGCTTTTCCCTGCCTCCAATTCTGCTTTGGTCCATTTAATTATTTCCACTCCTGTCTTACCTGCTGCCCACATTACAGAGCCACAGATTGCATTGGGTTGGGAGGGAGCCTCCAAGGGCATCTTGTCCAACCCCCCTGCACTCAGCAGGGACACCTCCAGCTAGAGCAGGCTGCACAGGGACACAGCCAGGCTGAGCTTCAATGGCTCCAGGCATGGGGCCTCAACCACAACCTGTAGCAGTGTTCCAGCAGCCTCCTGGTGCAGAACTTGTTCCTCACATGCAATCTAAATCTGCCCTGCTCCAGTTTCCAACCATCACCTCTTGTCCTGTCCCTGCAGGCCTTTGCAAACAGTCCTTCTGCAGCCTTCTTGTCAGTCCCCTTCAGATATTGAAATGCTGCTTTAAGGTCTCCCTGGAGCCTTCTCTTCTCCAGGCTGAACAGCTCCAACTCTCCCAGCCTGTCCCCACAGCAGAGGTTCTCCAGCCCTCTGAGCATCTTTGTGGTTTCCTCTGGACCTTCTCCAGCAGGCCCAAGTCTTCCTGTGTGCCCTGCCCTGGGTGCCCCTGCTCTGGCAGGGGGGTTGGACTGGATGATCTCTTGTGGTCCCTTCCAACCCCTATCACTCTGTGATTCTGACTGCTTGGGTACTGAGCAGTGTGATCAGAACAGCAATCTTGCAGCTCAGGGTTGCAGCTCTGGTCACACAGCTGGCAGAAATTCAGTTTTATCTCACCCTGATGCCAGTATGTGGAACCCCAGAGAATACTGAAGAGCTGCAAGGTCATTTTATGGCACTTGAGTCAATGCTATTTGATTCACCCAAACTTTCCAGCCTGCTCTCAGGCTGCCATCAGACTTAAACTAAACCAGAAGTTCACTGATGCTGGAGCAGCTCTGCCATGGGGACAGGCTGAGGGAGCTGGGGGTGTTCAGCCTGGAGAAGAGGAGGCTCCAGGGGGACCTCAGAGCTGCCTTGCAATAGTTGAAGGGATCCTGCAGGAAGGCTGCAGAGGGACTTTTGCTGAGGGTGCCTGGAGACAGGCCAAGGGGGAATAGTTTGAAGCTGAGGCAGAGCAGGGTTAGACTGGAGCTGAGGAGGAAATTCTTCAGTGTGATGGTGGTGAGACCCTGGAGCAGGCTGCCCAGGGAGATTGTGACTACCTCCTCCCTGGAGGTGTTGAAGGCCAGGCTGGATGAGGCCTTGAGCAGCTGAGTCTAGCTGAGAGGTGTCCCTGCCCGTGGCATGGGGGTTGGAGTAGATGAGCTCTGAGGTCCCTTCCAAACCAAACCATTCTATGATTCTAGAAGTGTTTTGGTCCAGATAAAACAAAACAATGAGAAAGGAGAAGCTTCAAATGAAAAGGAAAGAAAGAAAGAAAGAAAACTGCTGGTGCAGGATGAGCAATGAAGAGTATGCTGGGAGGGGGAAAAAAATCCTTGACTGAAATAGCATCAATTAACTTATGGAGGTCAATTATTTTCCATTATATTAAGCTCTATTAAGACAGCTCACAAGCACAGATAAGAGGCTGAAGGCAATAACATTCAGTGCTATTACACTGCCAGATGGCTTTCCTAATAGCAAAGCCTTTCAGGAAGCCAGCACTCTGCTTTTGCTGTCAGCTGCCTGCCCTTCTGCTGGTGGCCACCCTACTTAAACAAGCTCTGAGTTCAATTACAACTGCTTTGCATCACAGAATCACAGAGTCCTTGAGGCTGGAATAGAGCTCTGAGGTTACCAAGCCCAGGCTCTGACCTAACACCATCACACCGACCAGACCATGTCACTGAGTGCCACATCCAATCTTTCCTTAAGCACCTCCAGGGATGGCAACTCCACCACCTCCCTGGGCAGTCCATCCCAGTGTCTGATTCCCCTCTCCCTGAGGAACTGCTTCCCAACCTCCCACCTAACCCTCCCCTGGGGCAGCTTCAGGCCATGCTCTCTCATCCTGTCACAAGTTGTCTGGGAGCAGAGCCTGACCCCCACCTGACTACAACTTCCCTTCAGGTAGTTGTAGAGAGTGATAAGGTCCCCCCTGAGTCTTCTCCAGGCTGGACACCCCCAGCTCCCTCAGCCTCTCCTCATCAGCCTTTCCCTCCAGCCCCCTCCCCAGTCTGGTCTCTCTCCTCTGGATCTGCTCCAGCACCTCAATATCCTTCCTGAAGTGAGGGCCCAGAGCTGCACACAGTGCTCGAGGTGAGGCCTCCCCAGTGCTGAGTCCAGGGCAGAATTCCATCTCTAGAGCTGCTGGCCACATTGTTCCTGATCCAGGCCAGGATGCCACTGGCCTTCCCTGCCCCCCAGGCACACTGCTGGCCCCTTTTTCGCTTTGTTTTGACACTTATTTCCACATGCAATTGCCAGGTAATATCTTCCATCAACCAACATCTTCAGCTGGACCCTCAGATCATATCCCCTTGAAGGTGACTTGTGGCAAAACTATTGTTCATTAAATGGGGGTGCTGGGGGATGAGAAGCTCAAGAGGAGCCAGCAGGGAGCACTTGCAGCCCAGAGAGCCAAGCAGAGCCTGGGCTGCAGCAAGAGAAGTGTGGCCAGCAGGGCCAGGGAGGTGATTCTCCCTCACTGCTCCACTCTGCTGAGACCACACCTGGAGCTCTGTGTCCAGGTCTGCTACAGAAAAGACGTAGAGGTGCTGGAAGGTGTCCAGAGAAGGCCCACAAGCATGAGCACAGGGCTAGAGCTCCTCTCCTATGAGGACAGACTGAGAGAGTTGAGGTTGTGCAGTCTGGAGAGGAGAAGGCTCCCAGGAGACCTTCTTGTGGCCTTGCAGGATCTGCAGAGGGCTCCAAGAAAGCTGGGGAGGGACTTTTGAGGGTGTCAAGGGACTGGGAATAATGGAGCAAAACTAGAAGTGAGGAGATTCAGATTGGATGTCAGGAAGAAGTTCTTGCCCATGAGGGTGGTGAGAGACTGGCACAGGTTGTCCAGGGAGGTGGTAGAAGCCTCCTGCCTGGAGGTTTTTCAGGCCAGGCTGGCTGTGGCTGTGAACAACCTGCTGTAACGTGAGGTGTGCCTGCCCATGGCAGGGGGTTGGAACTGGATGCTCCTTGAGGTCCCTTCCAACCCTGACAGCTCTATGCCTCTATGGTTCTATGAAATGCACTGCCTTTTTTCCCCCCACCCACCCCATTTTTCACACTGAATGTTTTGTACTGCAACATGAGCTGCTAAAAGCCTGCAGAGGTCAAAAGTGAGATTTCCATGGCCATGCTGCCCCAGACAGTGGCACTTTCCATCATGGAGAGCAAGCACACGCCCAGGACGGGAGCACGCCCTCCCAGACACAGCCACCCAGCCCAAACCCCACCAAAGCAGCAAGCTGAACAAGCTTAGGAGCAAACACTGCTCTATTAAAAGGCAAGCTGCTCAGCTCAGCTGATGCCTAGAGTGTGATTAGAACCCCACTGTAAAACAATTACCCAGACACTCTCCTGTATTTGATGTGGGAAAGGGAAGTGGCCTCACGCCGGCTGCGGCTCTGCTCTCTGATGATCTGCCATGAATAAACATCTGCTGAGAGTGTCTGCAGCACACTGCTGCTGCTGCCTGCAAACCTGCCCCAATGTCCTACTAGGGCTTGGTTTCCAAAGCTGGCTGCTTGGTTTTATCAGCTTCCTCCCTCCAGCTGGCAGAGAACAACCCCAACTCTGCAAGCTGCAGCAGATACAGACTTTGAGCAGAGAATAACCTCCCCCGCCCCCCATCCCCCTCAAAAAGAATCATAGAACCACAGAAATGTCAGGCTTGGAAGGGACCTCAAGGAGCAGCCAGTCCCAACCCCCCTGCCATGGGCAGGGACACCTCACACTACAGCAGGTTGCTCACAGCCACAGCCAGCCTGGCCTGAAAAACCTCCAGGCAGGAGGCTTCCACCACCTCCCTGGGCAACCTGTGCCAGGCTCTCACCACCCTCATGGGCAAGAACTTCTTCCTGACATCCAATCTGAATCTCCCCACTCCTAGTTTTGCTCCATTACCCCCAGCCCTGTCACTCCCTGACACCCTCAAAAGTCCCTCCCCAGCTTTCTTGGAGCCCCTTTCAGATCCTGCAAGGCCACAAGAAGGTCTCCTGGGAGCCTTCTCCTCTCCAGACTGAACAACCCCAACTCTCTCAGTCAGTGCTCATAGGAGAGACTGAGAAGAAAAGAACTAACCAAAATGGTTCTAGCAATTGAGAAAGCAGCTGTACTTGACCCCTGGGAATCAATAATAAGCAAAGGAATTCTCTGCCAGCAAGCTTGTTGTGGTGCAAAGGCAGCAGCATGCTGTACGTGCTGAGCTCCGCTGAGCTGCAGCCCACAGCCAGCCTGGCCTGCACAACACCCAGCAGCCTCCTGCCCCTCACACTGCACTGGCTTGGAAGGGAGGCTCCAAGGGCACCTTGTGCAACCCCCTGCACTCAGCAGGGACACCTCCAGCTAGAGCAGGCTGCACAGGGACACAGCCAGGCTGAGCTTCAATGGCTCCAGGGACGGGGCCTCAAGCCCAGCCCTGGGCAGCCTGTGCCAGTGTCTCACCACTCTCCTATGAGTATGAGCCCTATGAGGAGAGGCTGAGGGAGCTGGGGTTGCTTAGCCTGGAGAAGAGGAGACTTAGGGGTGACCTTATCACTCTCTACAACTACCTGAAGGGAGGTTGTAGACAGGCTGATGATGGTCTCTTCTCCCAGGCACCCAGTACCAGAACAAGAGGACACAGTCTCAAGCTGCGCCAGGGGAGGTTCAGGTTGGATGTTAGGAAGAAGTTCTATACAGAAAGAGTGATTGCGCTATGGAACGGGTTGCCCGGGGAGGTGGTGGAGTCGCCGTCATTGAAGGTGTTCAGAAGGAGACTTGACGGGGTGCTTGGTGCCATGGGTTAGCTGTTTGGGTGGGTTGGATTGGTTGATGGGTTGGACACGATGATCTTGAAGGTCTCTTCCAACCTGGTTTGGTTTATTCTAATAAAGTTTATTCTAATTCCTTATGCAGAACTTCCTGCTAAGAGTGACAGGACCAGGGGCAATGGCTTCAAACTAGAGCACAGCAGACTAAGACTGGATGTGAGGAACAAGTTCTGCACCAGGAGGCTGCTGGAACACTGCAACAGGCTGCCCAGGGAGGTGGTTGAGGCCTCATCCCTGGAGATATTCAAGGTGACGCTGGACAGGGCTCTGGGCAACCTGATCTAGTGGAGGATGTCCCTGCTGAGTGCAGGGGGTTGGACTGGATGAGCTTTGGAGGTCTCTTCTAGCCCAGACCATTCAATGACTCTAAGATGTCTAATCACCATCACAATCTGTGAGACTCCTCAGCATCTGCAGAGGTTTCTCCTATTCTCTGGAGCATGCTCATAGCACTACAAGCACTGCACCCATCCCACCTCCAGTATCCCCAGGGATGGAAATTGCTCCTGCACTGTCTGCAGCAGCTCCATCTTTCCTCTCTTCCCAGGATGCTGCAAGCCTCACATTGGGGTTAACTGTGGATGTGACTCCAGGAAAGTCCAGAAATAGTCTTTAGGTCCTGAAGGCTCTGCAGCTCCCTTAAGGGAAACTCCTTCACACTTCAGCTCATGTAGATTCAGAGATTCACAGAATGGTTTGGTTGGGAAGGGACCCCAAAGATCAGCCAGTTCCAACCCCCTGCCATGGGCAGGGACACCTCCCACCAGCCCAGCTTGCTCAAGGCCTCATCCAGCCTGGCCTTCAACACCTCCAGGGAGGAGGCAGCCACAGCCTCTCAGGACAATCCATTTCAGACTCTTTCACCCTCATAGAGAAGAATTTCTGCCTAAAATCCAATTTGAACTTGTTCTCCTGCAATATAAATCCATTTCCCCTTATCCTATCAGACTCTTGTCAAAAGTCCCTCTGCAGCCTTCCTGCAGGATCCCTTCAGGTACTGCAAGGCAGCTCTAAGGTCCCCCTGGAGCCTTCTCCTCTCCAGGCTGAACACCCCCAGCTCCCTCAGCCTGTGCTCACAGCAGAGCTGCTCCAGCCCTTGGCTCATCTTTGTGGCCTCCTCTGGCCTCACTCCAGCAGCTCTGTGTCCTTCTGCTGGGCACACCAGCAGTGGAGGCAGGATTGGAGGTGGAGTCTCTCTTGGCAGATATTGACCTCTAGGGTCCCTTCCAGCCTAAGGCATTCTAGGTCCTGTCCATGTCAGGTTCAATGCCAGAGGTGCTCCTTTCAAAGCAGAAGACACCTGTAACCCTGAAAAGGGGTGCAAGGGACAGCTGAGGGAGTGAGATCAGTTCCCCATCTCTCCTGCTCCCAGATTTTGCACAAGCAGGTGGTGATTTGTGCCCCTGGAGCAATTGAGACCTGCTCAGACTGACTTGCTGGCATCTCCTCAGTGGTGCCCAGGGACAGGACAAGGGGCAGGGGGCACAAACTGGAATCCAGGAGGATCCATCTGAAGATGAGGAGTAAACTCTTTGCTGTGTGAGGGTGCTGGAGCCCTGGAGCAGGCTGCCCTTTTGTGGAATCTCCTTCTCTGAAGAGCTTCCAAAGCCAGCTGGCCACTGTGATCCTGGGCAAGGTGCTGTGGGTGCCCTTCTGCAGCAGGAGGGTTGATTGGAGGATCTCCAGAGGCACCTTCCCACCCCTCCCAGCCTGAGGCTCCGTGAGCAGAGGCTCCGATTTCCATCCACCACTAAGTGGAGCTGTGACCCTGGGAAAAGACTCTCCCTGCTCCCAAGCAGAGCAGCTTCGGCAGCATCCACAGCTTCCTGGTGTGTGACACCAAACGAACCACCACAGACCAAGCACCCAACAAGCGAAGGGCAGGCAAAAGGCTGAAAACCAACCAGCTTCAGAGCTGCTTTAGCTCTCAGTGCTGTTTGCAGTGCCACTGGTTAGCAGTTTTCTATGACTTCACTTCAAATGTGCTGCCCTGAAGGGAATATTGATGCATTCTCCAATCGTAGGACTGTCAGGGTTGGAAGGGGCCTCAAGGAGCAGCCAGTCCCAACCCCCCTGCCATGGGTAGGGACACCTCACACTACAGCAGCTTGCTCACAGCCACAGCCAGCCTGGCTGCAAAAACCTCCAGGCAGGAGGCTTCCACCACCTCCCTGGGCAACCTGTGCCAGTGTCTCACCACCCTCATGGGCAAGAACTTCTTCCTAACATCCAATCTGAATCTCCCCACTTCTAGTTTTGCTCCATTCCCCCCAGCCCTGTCACTCCCTGAGAGCCTCAAAAGTCCCTCCTCAGCTTTCTTGGAGCCCCCTTCAGATCCTGGAAGGCCACAATTAGGTCTCCTGGGAGCCTTCTCCTCTCCAGGCTGAACAGCCCCAACTCTCTCAATCACAGAGTACCTTTGGTTGGAGGAGACGTTCAAGATCATCCAGTCCAAGCTTAATCAATGGATAAATATCCACTCACCAAGGACTGCTTGGCAGTTGTTCTGGCATGAACTAACAGCACCAGTAAGAGAGAGAAGACAAAGTTTGCACATAACAAAAGACTGCTCCATGAACAGTATCTGCTGGACTCCTTTCCATCTGCTTTTGGAACAGGCTGGAATGCTTTGGGGTACAGCAAGAGAATCACAGATGGTAGGGGTTGGAAGGGACCTCCAGAGGTCATCCAGCCCTGCCAGAGCAGGGGCACCCAGGGCAGGGCACATAGGAACACAGCCAGGAGGGCTTGGAAAGGCTCCAGAGAAGGAGACTCCACAACCTCTCTGGGCAGCCTGCTCCAGGCCTCCAGCAGCCTCACACTGACAAAGTTTCCCCTTCTCTTCCCTCCTGTGGCACCTCCTCTGCTCCAGCTTGCCCCCAGTGCCCCTTGTGCTGTCCTTGGACATCCCTGAGCAGAGCCTGGCTCCATCCTCCCCACACTGCCCTGCACATCTTGATCAGCAGCAATGAGGGCAGCCCTCAGGCTCCTCTGCTCCCAGCCCCAGAGCTCCCTCAGCCTGGCCTCACAGGGAGATGTTCCACTGCCTGCAGCAGCTCTGGGGCTCTCTGCTGGACTCTCTCAAGCAGTTCCCTGAGGTCCTTCTTGACCTGAGGGGCCCAGAACTGGACACAGTATTCCAGATGTGGCCTCACCTCAGCAGGGCAGAGGAGAGAGGGAGGAGAACCTCTCTTGACTTACTCTCCACAGATCTTCTAATCCAGCCCAGGGCTCCCTTGGCCTTCTTGGCCACCAGGGCACCTTGCTGGCTCCTGGGCATCCTTCTGTCCACCAGGACCCCCAGGTCCCTTTTTCCCATCAACTCAAGCAACCTCACATCCAGCAAGCACCACTGCAGCTGGGAGAAGACCTGAGGCAGAGAGCAAGCACAGCAGGCAGTGGCTGTGCTGCTGCCACCTCTCTCTCTCTCCTATGATGACACAACAAAACAAGAGGTCATAAAGCAGGACATGAAGTGCACAGGGCCCACTCCAAACTTCTGCTGCAGTGCCACAGGAAACCCAGCAGCAGCCAGAGGGCTTGGCTGAGAAATGCTCTGACATTGTTTTAGCCAGGGCAGCTCATACAGCAACAATTGGTGATGGAGACTTCCCTGACTAAAATAAACCAAGTGAGAGAGCAAAGGCAGCTCCAGGAAGCTGTAAGTGAACTGTGGCTGGTGTTCAGCAGCCTCAGGGACAGAAATAGAAGCCTGACATTTAAAAACAAAAGTTTATATTCAGCACTTTGCTTTCAGCCCTTCTGGATGTTCAGAATAAACCTGAGCTTTGGACATCCCAGGCACTGCTGATACTCTGCTCTGCTGAGACCCCCCCCTCCAATCCTGCCTCCAGGTCTGCTGTGCCCAGCAGAAGAAGGACACAGAGCTGCTGGAGTGAGGCCAGAGGAGGCCACAAAGATGATCCAAGGGCTGGAGCAGCTCTGCTGTGAGCACAGGCTGAGGGAGCTGGGGGTGTTCAGCCTGGAGAGGAGAAGGCTCCAGGGGCACCTCAGAGCTGCCTTGCAATAGCTGAAGGGATCCTGCAGGAAGGCTGCAGAGGGACTTTTGCTGAGGGTGTCTGGAGACAGGCCAAGGGGGAATGGTTTGAAGCTGAGGCAGAGCAGGGTCAGACTGGAGCTGAGGAAGAAGTTCTTCAGTAGAAAGGTAGTGAAACTCTGGCACAGGCTGCCCAGGGAGGCTGTGGCTGCCTCCTGTCTGGAGGTGTTGAAGGCCAGGCTGGATGAGGCCTTGAGCAGCTGAGTCTAGCTGAGAGGTGTCCCTGTCTATGGCAAGGGGTTGGAGTAGATGAGCTCTAGGGGCCCTTCCAACCTGAGCCATTCTGTGATTCTGTGGCTCTATGGCAATGACAAGAAAGCAGCAGCAGCATTCCGAGGCAAAGGTGAACACCTGGAACTCCTCCTGCTTCCTGCCACCTGGGTGCTGTGTGGCACAGCAATGCCTCAGCAGAGGAGCAGCAGGTTTGTTATTGAAACCCAAGGGAAATAAGAATGAAATGGTGGCACTGAGGAGCAGCCCACACCCAAAATATTTCCCTGAGACATCAACACACTGCCTTGCTACCACAGCCCTTCAAACACCCTTCACAAGTGACTCTCCTGTGGAAGGAGATCCTGGTAAAGCAGCTCCCCCAGTTTTTGGCCCCCTGAGCAGAAGCTGCAGCTCAAGCTGGACCAGGGACAGGGAAGAAGCACTTGCTGAAGGCCTTGCTCCACACAGGGCTGAGCCCTGCTGCTTGGCAGTGTCTTGTTTGTGCAGTCCTCTGGGGAGCTCTGGCAGCTTCTGACTCAGGAGTCAGCTTCGGGCTCTCACTGCATGCCCCAGACAGCCTGGCACCCCAGGGAGGAAGGGCCATGGCATCCCTCTCCTGCTCTTGACTGGTCTCACCTCTCCACCCTGCCTCAGTTTCCCCAGCTCTAAAAGGCAGGTGAGGAAGCTGTGCCCTTTGCTTCCAATGCAGGCAGGGAGCACCGGCACTGGGGAGGTGCAGATGTCCTAACCCAGCTCTGACTTGCTCAGTGCCCTGCTGACAGCAAACTCCTGTATCACAGCCCATAAAACAATGAGTCATGGCCCAGCTCTGACTTGTTTACTCCACTGCTCACAGCAAAACAATGCCAGCAAGCCTCGAGGCTGCCAGGGCAGGGAGGTAGGCAGCGCAGTGCAGGGCTGCCTTCTCCTCACTCTTCACTCCAGCATGGATTTGACCAAGCCTTTCCTACCACAGAGCAAAGCTTCACTGTGCCTCAGCAGCTCAGATTTCACTCCAGCCTTTGGATACCCTTGACTCTTTGAAACAGCTCAGTCTTGCACACATAGGAACAGCAGAAGAAGGCTCCAGCTTACGTTCTCGATGACAAACGTCCACTCTTTGTCTTCAAACTCTTCAGCGTGGGGATCCTGGAAAACAACAAAACCAGAGAGCTTCAGCCTCCAAACAGCCCAGGGAGCAAGCAACTGCAACTCAGCCAAGCTTCTCATGCACTCACAGAAGTGTTTTTGCCACTGAAGGTGACAGGGAGAAATGTTCTAGCTGGGGGGCAGGCTTCAGGGGGTGTCAGCGAGCTGAGGAGGGAGCTAGGGGAGAGCTGCCAGGGAGGATTTCATACATACAACAGGAAGACAACAATAAAGATTCCTGCAGATACAAGCAAGAGCTGGGCTCAGCCAAAACCCTGCAAGTCTGTTTCCTTTCATCCAGAGGGGGGGAAAAAGTAAAATGTGAATCATAGAACCACAGAATGGTCCAGGCTGGAAGGGACCTCCAAAGCTCATCCTGTCCTGCACTCAGCAGGGACATCCTCCACTAGATCAGGTTGCCCAGAGCCCTGTCCAGCCTCACCCTGAGTATCTCCAGGGATGAGGCCTCAACCACCTCCCTGGGCAACCTGTTGCAATGTTCCAGCAGCCTCCTGGTGCAGAACTTGCTCCTAAGTCTCTTTTTAATCCTCAAATTCCAGCCTCCAAATAAGCACAGCAAATCCAAACCTTCGAGAACACAGTGGAGGAAGCCACTGCTCCAACCTGGTGGGAGAAGACACACACCTGGAGCAGGCAGCACCACAACCTCCCCATGCCCATGCAGAGATCTGAGGTCACAGCTCCAGCACAGGACCTCCTTTCACTGCAAATTTCTCCAATACCTGTCCTTACTTCACACCATTTTCACTGCAGCACAGGTGGGGATCAGAAACCATTTTGACCACCAGGAAGACAGCTACCAGCAATGTCTTTGGCAGCTGTTTCCAACAAGCTTTCCACCCAGGGCTGCAGCTGCTTCCCTGACACTAAGGTCACAGAATCACAGCAAACATCCTGTTGGCAGAGCCCTCCAAGCTCACCCACTCCAACCCTCCACCCAGCACTGCAGGGTCACCACCAAACCATGTCCCTAAGCACAGCTCCACAGGCTGCTGGAACACCCCCAGGGATGGTGACTGCAGCACTGCCCTGGGCAGACCATTCCAATGGCTGAGATCCCTTCCAGTGCAGAAAGAGTTCCCCAGGTCTGGAGCTCCCCATGAGGTTGTTGTGACCCAGGTGCAGGACCTGGCACTTGGCCTCGTTAAACTTCACCCAATGAGCTTTGGCCCATGGCTCTGACTTGTCCAGGTCCTGCTGCAAAGCCTCCCTACCCTCTAGCTGATGGACACAGCCACCCAGCTTGGGCATGTGTGGTTGGAAAGCTGCCCCTCAGAGAGGGGCCTGGGGGTGTTGGTTGGCAGTCACTGAGCATGAGCCAGCAGTGCCCAGGGAGCCAAGAAAGCCAATGGCATCCTGGCTTGGGTCAGAAGCAGGGTGGGCAGCAGGGCCAGGAGGTGACCATCCCCCTGTGCTCAGCACTGGGGAGGCCACACCTCGAGTGCTGTGTTCAGCTCTGGGCCCTCACTGCAGGAAGGACATTGAGGGGCTGGAGCCTGTCCAGAGCAGGGCAGCCAGGCTGGAGAAGGGCCTGGAGCCCCTGGGCTAGAGGAGGGGCTGAGGGAGCTGGGGGTGTTCAGGCTGGGGAAGAGGAGGCTGAGGGAGACCTCATTGCTCTCTGCAGCTCCCTGAAGGGAGGTTGGAGTGAGGAGGGGGCAGCCTCTGCTCCTTGGTGGCAAGAGACAGGAGCAGAGGCAATGGTTCCAAGCTGCCCCAGGGCAGGCTCAGGCTGGAGCTCAGGAACTATTTCTGCCCTGGAAGGGATCTCAGCCATTGGAATGGTCTGCCCAGGGCAGTGCTGCAGTCACCATCCCTGGGGGTGCTCCAGCAGCCTGTGGAGCTGTGCTTAGGGACATGGTTTGGTGGTGACCCTGCAGTGCTGGGTGGAGGGTTGGAATGGATGAGCTTAGGGGTCTCTTCCAACCAGATCTATGCTGTGATTCCATGACATAGCCTCAAGGTGTCCCAGGGTAGGTTTAGGTTGGAAATGAGAAGTAAATTCTTGCCTGAAAGGGTTCTCAAAGCCTGGCACAGGCTGCCCAGGGAGGTGGTTGAGTGCCCATCCCTGGAGGTGCTTCCATGAGGCAGAGATGTGAGGCAGAGGGCCATGGTTCAGCCCCAGCCTTGGTAGAGTTAGAGAATGGTTGGGCTGGATGCTCTTGAAGGGCTTTTCCAACCCCAACAATTCCAAGATCCTCTGATTAATAGCTGCTGTGGGGGAGTTATGAAATAAAAAACAACCCACAGAGCAGAATGAAATATTTAAAGACACTAGTGGCATATTATGGGCTAGCTGCTTCAAACATGAAGTGATTAATGGCCCTATTAAATCTCATTATGTCATTTTCTGCTGTATCAAAGGAAGCAATTAAACAAAAAGGTAATTGCCCCGGGTCAGCTCTTGGAAATGATAAGGATTTAAGATCAGGATTAGAGAAAATGGCATCTTTGGAGTGCATGGAGGATACAGCAAGCCAGCAGGCATCATGCACTTGATTCACATCATGCAGACCTCCACAGCCCTGGTCAGTGTGATGCTATGGAAGGAGAGAACCTGTCAGAGGAACTGGAACACAGAGTTTGAAATCAGTGGTCTTAGAGGTCTCTTCCAACTGAAACCATTCTGTGATTCCACAGCTAGGAACAGTTTTGTAGGCACCTCCTTGGCCTTCAATCCCTCCAGCTTCAGGTACTGCAGAGCTTTTTCCCAGCCCTCTGCAGTAATTAGCCCTGAAGAAAGAGACCTGGGGGTGCTGACTGCGGAGAAGCTCACCAAGAGCTGGCAGTGCCCTCACACAGCCCAGAGGTGGAGTCCCTGTCCCTGAGGTGTTCAAGACATAGGCCATGGTTTAATAGCCATGCTGGTGTTATGTTGATCATAGAATCATAGAACTGTTAGGGTTGGAAGGGGCCTCAAGGATCATCCAGCTCCAAACCCCCTGCCATGGGCAGGGACACCTCACACTACAGCAGGTTGCTCACAGACACAGCCAGCCTGGCCTGAAAAAACTTCACCAGCTCCCTGGGCAACCTGTGCCAGTCTCTCACCACCCTCATGGGCAACAACTTCTTCCTGACATCCAATCTGAATCTCCCCACTTCTAGTTTTGCTCCATTCCCCCCAGTCCTGTCACTCCCTGACACCCTCCAAAGTCCCTCCCCAGATTTCTTGGAGCCCCCTGCAGATCCTGGAAGGCCACAGCATTCTCCTCTCCAGATTGCACAACCCCAACTCCCTCAGTCTGTCCTCATAGGAGAGCAGCTCCATCCCTCTGCTCATCCTTGTGGCCCTTCTCTGGACACCTTCCAGCACCTCCACATCCTTCCTGGAACAGAGACTTCAGAACTGGACACAGTGCTCCAGGGAGGGTCTCAGCAGAGCAGAGCAGAGGGGGAGCAGCCTGTGAAAGCCTCACTGGATGCCAGCCCTCCCTGCTACTGCAGCACACAAAAGCTCACCTCACCTGCAGGCAGAGACAAGGCAGCACTGAAACTGAGCAGCTGGAAACACCTGGAGACCAGAGTTACAACCCCCTCATTGCCATCCTCCTTCCTGCAAGCAAATGCTGCTGACAATTCACCACACAGCACAAGGGACAAACCAGCTCTGGTATTCTTCTCAGCCTGAAGCTGCCCCACACCTTGCTGTGACACAAAGGGAGCTGGCAAGAGCTGGGCTTTGGCTCCTGCTCAGATGCCTTCACCAGCACAGCACAGAGGCAGATCTGCTCTCCACACAGCAGCCAGGCTGATCAGACCTGCCAAGCTGGGAGCTTGGGGCCATAGCTGAAGGGCTTGGTACTGAGTTTGTTCTGGGAAGAGGAATCAGGAGGTGGCCTCATGGTCTTGCTGCTCCTGCCACAGGCATTCACCTCTCACTAGCAGACTTCCTTCCAGCAGCTGCAACTAGCTTGACAGCCTTCTTTTTCCTTTCCCTTTTCCCCCTTTCCTTGCCCTTTTCCTCCTTTCCCTTTCCCTTCCCTTTCAGAAGTAGCACTCAGATGAGAAGCCCATGGTAGGGAGCTCTGCCCAAGCCAGGACATCATCATACCATTCTCTAATCAACTCTGTGGCTCCCCAGGAGCAGCAGAGGGCTTTGGGCCATGAATGAAGCTCAGCTCACCCCACATGCATCCCACTAACTGTCAAACAGAGGTATGCTGCCCCTCAGCGAGCTCAGTCCTACAAACTCTGCAATGCCACCCACTAGCTGCTTGCTATGGCTCCACTCTGCCCATCCATGTGCTGACTACCCCAAACCTGACAGCCCCTTCAGGGCTCAGGCAAGGGAAGAGCAACAAGGCCACACCTGCCACATCTTTCCTGTTCTCTGGTCACCAGCCCATTCCACAGGAAGCTTTGTCAAGGACTAGAACCTTTCTGCAGTGCACAAGGTGGTTCAGTAGACTGAAGGGCCTTAGGGTATCTTCAGAGTTGTTTTGTGTACCTCTTGTGATTCATAGATTGATAGAATGGCTTGGGTTGGAAGGAGCCTTCAAGATCATCCAGTTCCAAGCCCCTGCCAGGAGCAGGGACACCTCTCATCAGCCCAGCTTGCTCAAGGCCTCATCCAGCCTGGCCTTGAACACCTCCAGGGAGAGGACCAATGAAAAATACATCAACAAACTCAGAACTGCTTCTTCTCCTAAGCAGCAGCCAGAGCAGGTGGGAAAGATCTTCAGACTGTTAGTCCCTTCCTCCTCTGTGCCTCCTCCCTAGGCTTTGCAGGCTTTTGAAGCCTGCCTTTCAATGAGATCCCTTCATACCAGCCTTAATCTTCAGTCTTTCTTCTCGGGGAATCCCTCCTTCAGGACTGTCACACCCAATCAGATCAAATGCTGGCACTGTTTGTGATCCTCCTCTCCCAGTGACCTGCAGCAGATGCTCCACTTACTCCTGCATCTGTCCTCAGCTTCTTCACATGGCTGTTTGAAGCTGCAGAGGACTCAATCTGACCCAATTCCTCTCCCTTTCAATGCTGCTTGGAGTGCTCTCATTAGCCTAGAAAATCACACCCAGCTCTGCTCAGCTTTTGGGCAGCTTACAGCCAAGCAGGCAGCTGCGAGCAGCCCACCAGGACTGCTCCTGCAGCAAGCACACAACACTGCACACACACACACACACACAGCCCTGGGGAGCCTCTGGGCTGCACCACACCAGCAAGCACACAACACTGCACACACAGAGCCCTGGGGAGCCTCTGGGCTGCACCACACCAGCAAGCACACAACACTGCACACACACACAGCCCTGGGGAGCCTCTGGGCTGCACCACACCAGCAAGCACACAACACTGCACACACACAGAGCCCTGGGGAGCCTCTGGGCTGCACCACACCAGCAAGCACACAACACTGCACACACACACAGAGCCCTGGGGAGCCTCTGGGCTGCACCACACCAGCAAGCACACAACACTGCACACACACAGAGCCCTGGGGAGCCTCTGGGCTGCACCACACCAGCAAGCACACAACACTGCACACACACACAGCCCTGGGGAGCCTCTGGGCTGCACCACACCAGCAAGCACACAACACTGCACACACACAGAGCCCTGGGGAGCCTCTGGGCTGCACCACACCAGCAAGCACACAACACTGCACACACACAGAGCTCTGGGGAGCCTCTGGGCTGCACCACACCAGCAAGCACACAACACTGCACACACACACAGCCCTGGGGAGCCTCTGGGCTGCACCACACCAGCAAGCACACAACACCGCACACACACAGAGCCCTGGGGAGCCTCTGGGCTGCACCACACCAGCAAGCACACAACACTGCACACACACACACAGAGCCCTGGGGAGCCTCTGGGCTGCACCACACCAGCAAGCACACAACACTGCACACACACACACACACACAGAGCCCTGGGGAGCCTCTGGGCTGCACCACACCAGCAAGCACACAACACCGCACACACACACAGCCCTGGGGAGCCTCTGGGCTGCACCACACCAGCAAGCACACAACACTGCACACACACAGAGCCCTGGGGAGCCTCTGGGCTGCACCACACCAGCAAGCACACAACACTGCACACACACAGAGCCCTGGGGAGCCTCTGGGCTGCACCACACCAGCAAGCACACAACACTGCACACACACACACAGAGCCCTGGGGAGCCTCTGGGCTGCACCACACCAGCAAGCACACAACACTGCACACACACACACACACACACAGAGCCCTGGGGAGCCTCTGGGCTGCACCACACCAGCAAGCACACAACACTGCACACACACACACACAGAGCCCTGGGGAGCCTCTGGGCTGCACCACACCAGCAAGCACACAACACTGCACACACACAGAGCCCTGGGGAGCCTCTGGGCTGCACCACACCAGCAAGCACACAACACTGCACACACACACAGAGCCCTGGGGAGCCTCTGGGCTGCACCACACCAGCAAGCACACAACACTGCACACACACAGAGCCCTGGGGAGCCTCTGGGCTGCACCACACCAGCAAGCACACAACACTGCACACACACAGAGCCCTGGGGAGCCTCTGGGCTGCACCACACCAGCAAGCACACAACACTGCACACACACACAGAGCCCTGGGGAGCCTCTGGGCTGCACCACACCAGCAAGCACACAACACTGCACACACACAGAGCCCTGGGGAGCCTCTGGGCTGCACCACACCAGCAAGCACACAACACTGCACACACACAGAGCCCTGGGGAGCCTCTGGGCTGCACCACACCAGCAAGCACACAACACTGCACACACACACAGAGCCCTGGGGAGCCTCTGGGCTGCACCACACCAGCAAGCACACATCTCCAGGGATTAGGCCACAACCACCTCCCTGGGCAACCTGTTGCAGTGTTCTAGCAGCCTCCTTGTGCAGAACTTGTTCCTCACATCCAATCTCAATCTGCTCTGCTCTAGTTTGAAGCCATTCTCCCTGGTCCTGTCCCTGCAGGCCTTTTGGTACAGTCCTTCTGCAGCCTTCTTGTAGCCCACTTCAGCTACTGGTAGGCTGCTCTTAGGTCTTCCCCACAGCAGAGGTGTTTCAATGCCCCAGAGAGTTGTGGAGTCTCCTTCTCTGGAGACTTTCAAGACCCAGCTGGCTGTGTTCCTGTGTGACCTCTGCTGGATTCTATGGTCCTGCTCTGGCAGGGGGGTTGCACTGGAAGCTCTGCAGAGGTCCCTTCCGACCCCTGGAATGGAATAGCCCAGGCTGGAAGAGACCTTTGAGATCATCACATAATATGCTATGAGCCTGTGATCATTTCTGTGGCCTCCTCTCGACCTGCTCCCTCAGCTCCATGTCCTTCCTATACTGAGGGCTCCATAGCTGCACAGAGCACTGCAGGTGAGGTCTCACCAGAGCAGAGCAAAGTGGCAGAATCACCTCTCTGGCTCTGCTGGCACCACTGCCTTGGCTGCAGCCCAGGATGTGATTTGCCTTCTGGGCCAATATCCTCAGCACTGCCCACTGAAGCCATTTGGTCTCCCCTAGACTGAAACAAGGATGTTCTGAAGCTGGAAGTGTTCCTTGTTTCTGGGAAATAGCTTTGTTGAAGAGTTTTGGCTTGTTTTGCATCCCTGAGACAGTGCATTGGCTCTGCTGCAGTGTTCCTGCTGGTGCAGGGACACTTACTGCACCACAACCAAAGCAGGCTTTCAAGGATCATAGACTCAGGATGTGGTAGGGGTTGGAAGGGACCTCCAGAGATCATCCAGCCCAACCCCTCTGCCAGAGCAGCATCACCCAGGATATGCCAGCCACACAGGAACACATCCAGGTGGGGATGGAAAGTCCCCAGAGAAGGAGACTCCACAACCTCCCTGGGCAGCCTGCTCCAGGCCTCCAGCAGCCTCACACCAAAGAAGTTTCTCCTCATGTTGAGGTGCAACCTCCTGGGTTCCAGCTGGGACCTGTTGTGCCTTGTCCTGTCCCTGGGCACCACCAAAGAGAGCCTGGAACCTTCATCCTGACCCCCAGCCCTCAGCTATTGATAGACATTGATCAGATCCCCTCTCAGCCTTCTCCTCTCCAGACTGAACAGCCCCAGGGCTCTCAGCCTTTCTTCTCAGCAATGATGTTCCTATCCCTGCATCATCCTCACAGCCTCCATTGCACTCACCCCAGTAGATCTATTCTGAGAGCTCTGTGGGGCTGGGGATACATCCAACACCACAAACCTCCCTCAGAATCGATTTTATCCCTATTTTGGTGTGCTTATAAAGCTCTGCCTTTACAAAGGTCTCTGTCAGGCTTTGGCCTGAAGAGCTGCTGACCTTTCCTACTGCTGCAAGAGCAGCTAGGTGTGCTGAGCCATGGCTGTGATAAACCAGGGCTGCCAGCACAACTGGGGCTGCTAATCTGCTGAAGCAAAGTCCATGCTTACTCCAGAACAACAAACATGGCTTTTAATTTGGGTTTGTTTGGGAAGCTAACTTTGCTTTCAAGCTGGAAAATAATCCATCCCCCTCATAGATCTGACCTTCACTTGGCTGGGCTGAGAGCACTGGGTTGGCTTGGCAGAGCAAAAGGTCTCCTTTGGAATCTCTCTCAGCTGGCACAGGGATGTGCTTGTACCTACCTGGAATTGTTCAGGAATGGGGTGAGTTGGAAGGGACTTTAAAGACCATCCAGTCCCAACCCCCTGCCATGGGCAGGGACACCTCCCACCAGCCCAACTTGCTCAAGGCCTCATCCAGCCTGGCCTTCAACACCTCCAGGGAGGAAGCAGCCACAGCCTCACTGGGCAGCCTGTGCCAGTGTCTCCCCACCCTAACTGCCAAGAACTTCTTCCTCAACTCCAGTCTCAACCTCCCCTCTCTCACCTCAAAGCCATTGTTCCTCATCCTGGCACTCCCAGCCCTTGTCTAAAGTCCTTCCCCAGCTCTCCTGGAGCCACTTCAGGTACTGGAAGGCAGCTCTAAGACCTCCCTGGAGCCTTCTCTCCTCCAGGCTGAAAAGCCCCAACTCTCCCAGCTTGTCCTCACAGCAGAGCTGCTCCAGCCCTTGGATCATCTTTGTTGCCTCCTCTGGAGCCTCTCCAACTGCTCTGTTTCCTTCTTGGGCTGTGGACATGAGAACTGGAGGCAGGATTGGAGGTGAGGTCTGAGCAGAGCAGAGTCCAGGGGCAGAATCCCCTCTCTTGCCCTGCTGCCCACACTCCTCTGGCTGCAGCCCAGCACACAGCTGCCTGCTGGGCTGCAGGAGGGCACTGCTGGCTCCTGGGGAGCTGCTCAGCAACCAATCCCCCAAGCCTCTTTCTTTAGGGTTCAAACCCACTCAAAACTGATCCAGATGCAGTCTGAGCAGACCTTAGAGCAGCCTGCCAGTACCTGAATTGGGCTACACAGGGACTGTTTGCAAAGGTCTGCAGGGAAAGGACCAGGGAGAATGGCTTCAAACTAGAGCAGAGCAGATTGAGATTGGATGTGAGAAACAAGTTCTACACCAGGAAGCTGCTGGAACACTGCCACAGGTTGCCCAGGGAGGTGGTTGAGGCCTCATCCCTAGAGATACTCAGGGTGAGGCTGGACAGCGCTCTGGGCAACCTGATCTAGTGGAGGATGTCCCTGCTGAGTGCAGAGGGGTTGGACTGGGTGAGCTTTGGAGGTTCCTTGTACTTCTCTTTTGGTAGAACCCCCCCAGCAGAACCCAGCAGCAGTGTGCAGCCTGGCAAAGGGAGAAGTTAAACTTCTGGAGCAGATGGAACTTTGGGTGTCCTTAGCACTTGAGGCAGCTGGGGGGGCAGGAGCTGGAGGGACAGCTGAAGCAATGTGTCCATGGGATGCTCTTCCCCACATGGCTCCAGAGTGCCAGGGAATTTCAGCAGCAGCCCAGGAGGGAAATGATGTAAAAAATTACTTCTTTTCTTTCCTTTGCCTTTGGCTTGAAGGTTTTCTAAGCAGAGCTTTTGGTCTCTGCAGTACTGAGCTCTGCTTGCCACTGCCTGGCTAATGAAGTGTTGGAGACAAGCTCGCACCCAACCCAGGGCTCTGCAGATAACACCTACTATCTCCTCTGCTGAGTGCTCACAGGCACTTTGCTGGCCAGCTCTCAAGTGTCCACTGGTGAGTAGTGGAAGAGACATCCTGCATGCTCTCAGCAGCACTTGAACCCTCCACTTATCTCTGATCCTGCCAGCACCACGTTTCAACAGCCACTTCTGCCTGCAGAGCCACCACAGAGGGAATCATGTCCCAGAAGATGGAGCTGTCTGCTCTGGAGCCCACTGCTGCCCTCCCCTGCACTCCTGCTGCAGACAGCACCAGCGAGCTAACTTCTTCTCTGGGACTGCTGCAAAGCTCTGCTGGAGCACTGTGTGCCCATAGTCCATCTGTAAGGGCTTGGCATGGGCTGTGAACCCAGCTGAGCACCAAGAACTGGCTGTAATCAGCTCAGTGAAGCATTTTGGAGCCTCAGCTACAACTCAGAAGAAAGCTTTGGCAGGACACAACCCATCCTGCTCTGCTGGTTTGAAGCTAGAGACGTAAGGTTGTGGAGTTAATGACTTCAGGCTAGGAAGTTAAGGCCTTATGGTGCAAGATTAGACCTCAAGGTGCAAGATTTGCTGGTTGATAGTAGGCTAAACATGAGCCAGCAGTGTGCCCAGGTGGCCAAGAAGGCCAATGGCATCCTGGCCTGGAGCAGGAACAGTGAGGCCAGCAGGAGCAGGGAGGTCATTGTGCCCTGTGCTCAGCACTGGTTAGGCCACACCTTGAGTCCTGTGTCCAGTTCTGGGCTCCTCAGTTTAGGAAAGATGTTGAGCTGCTGGAAGGTGTCCAGAGAAGGACAACAAGGCTGGGGAGGGGTCTGGAGCACAGCCCTGTGAGGAGAGGCTGAGGGAGCTGGGGTGGTTTAGCCTGGAGGAGGCTCAGGGGAGACCTTATTGCTGTCTGCAACTACCTGAAGGGAGGTTGTAGCCAGGTGGGAGTTGGTCTCTTCTCCCAGGCAACCAGCACCAGAACAAGAGGACACAGTCTCAAGCTGTGCCAGGGGAGGTTTAGGCTGGAGGTTAGGAAGAAGTTCTTCATAGAAAGAGAGATTGGCCATGGGAATGTGCTGCCCAGGGAGGTGGTGGAGTCCCCATCCCTGGAGGTGCTCAGGAGGATACTTGATGGGGTGCTTGGTGCCATGGGTTAGTTGATTAGATGGTGTTGGATGATAGGTTGGACTTGATGATCTCAAAGGTCTTTTCCAACCTGGTTAATTCTATTCTATTCCATTCCATTCCATTCCACCTCAAGGTGCAAGATTAGGCTTTGTGATGCTACTCTGATGGTTGCAACTGGAAGGATTTTGAGGTGCTGTGTGTGAAACAGGGAGGATGATGCCCAACACTGACAAGCAGCACAGCCTACCTTGAAGAGCGTCACGGTGATCTCCACGTTCTCAGGAACAGGCCACACCACCACCCCACGGTATGGGTTCTTGATTCCAGGCTGCCAGCTGTGAGCCTAAAGGAAGAAAAGAGGCAATTGGCTTAGAATGACTGTGCTGGACTCCAGGCCAGCCAGGGCATGCAGGAGGAAAGTGACATGTCATCAGCTCCACGAAGGCTGGGCTCTTCGACCCATGGCTCTGCTCAGTGGGGTGAGGAACACCACTGCGGAGGACACTAAGGGAGCTCAGACCACCAGCTGGGCTTTTTGCTCACTGAGCTAAAGCTCTTCCTAGATCCATAGAATGGGTTGGGTTGGGAGGGACCTTGAAGATCATGCAGTTCCAGCCCCCTGCCATGGGCAGGGACACCTCCCACCAGCCCAGCTTGCTCAAGGCCTCATCCAGCCTGGCCTTCAACATCCCCAGGGAGGAGGCAGCCACAGCCTCCCTGGGCAACCTGTTCTTATGATCTCCAACCTAAATCTCCCCTGGGGCAATTTGAAGCCATTTTCTCTCCTCCTATCACTTGTTCCTAGGGAGCAGAGACCAACCCCCACCTGGCTCCAACCTCCTCTCAGGGAGGTTGGTGCCATGGTTTAGTTGATTAGATAGTGTTGGGTGATGAGTTGGACTCAATCTCAAAGGTATTTTCCAACTTGGTTAATTCTATTCCTATTCTATTCTATTCCTATTCCATTCCTATTCCTATTCTATTCCATTCCCTTCCTATTCTATTCCATTCCATTCCATTCCCATTCTATTCCACTCCCTTCCTATTCTATTCCATTCCATTCCTATTCTATTCCATTCCATTCCTATTCTATTCCATTCCATTCCATTCCTATTCTATTCTATTCCATTCCATTCCTATTCTATTCTATTCCATTCCATTCCTATTCTATTCCATTCCTATTCTATGATGCTGCAAGAGAAATCAACTCCTCCCCCATAAGGACACCTCTGTCCTCTCTCCAGACAGCAATTCCCAGCAAAGCACTGGGAGCTCATGACATGGCTGGAACCAGAGCTTTCCCCCTGGCTTTGGCCAACACTGACAATGTTGTCAAGCCTGCCAAGTCTGACCCCCAAACAGTGATGGCCTGCTCAGCTGAGGGGTGCTTGTTCCACTTCTACACCAAACCAGAAGAACAGTATGCACGGGGCAGGCAAAGCTCTTTATCAGCACTGCCTCCCCCCAGCAGCCACAATGGACACACAGAGGGCCAGAGATGGTTTCCTGTCACTGTGACAGGCACAGCACTGCAAGTACCAACCAGGAGACAACCCCAGCTAATGAGCTTTGAGAGCAAAGCTGTGCTGTGATCAGCTGGACAGCTGCTAAATCCTCCTCTGGCTTTGACAAATAAACACAACACACAGCCTGACACAGAGAGAGAAAGAGAAAATCACAACCACCTCTGGGCTGTGGGAAGGGGAAAGGGAGGCTTGGATTTGAGGAGCAATGTCTTTGATGCCAGAGTGGTCAGGGATTGGAACAGGCTGCCCAGGGAGGTGGGGGAGTCCCCATGCCTGGAAGTGTTCAAGAAATGTGTGGCCATGGCACTTGGGGTCATGGTTTGGTGGCCATGGTGGTGTTGGGTTGGTGGTTGGACTGGATGATCTCAGAGGGCTTTTCCAACCTTAAGCACAGAATCCTAGAACAACTCAGGTTGGAAGGGACCTCAGAGCTCATCTACTCCAACCCTTGCCATGGGCAGGGATACCTCTCAACCAGCCCAGGCTGCTCATGGCCTTATCCAACCTGACCTTCAACACCCTCAGGGAGGAGGCAGCCACAGCCTCCCTGGGCAGCCTGTGCCAGAGTCTCCCCAGCCTCCTACTGAAGAACTTTTCTCTCAGCTCCACTCTGACCCTGCTCTGCCTCAGCTTCAAACCATTCCCCCTTGGCCTGTCTCCAGACACCCTCAGCAAAAGTCCCTCTGCAGCCTTCCTGCAGGATCCCTTCAGCTATTGCAAGGCAGCTCTGAGGTCCCCCTGGAGCCTTCTCCCCTCCAGGCTGAACACCCCCAGCTCCCTCAGCCTGTGCTCACAGCAGAGCTGCTCCAGCCCTTGGCTCATCTTTGTGGCCTCCTCTGGCCTCACTCCAGCAGCTCTGTGTCCTTCTTCTGCTGGGGACACCAGACCTGGAGGCAGGATTGGAGGTGGGGTCTGAGCAGAGTCAAGGGGCAGAATGCCCTCCCTTGATTCTAAGAGGAAGGGCTAAGATCAGTGGCAGTTTCAATGCAGATGGAGAGGATCATCCTAACACAGCATTTCTGATGGCAGGGACCTCTCTGCTGCCCTGTCCTGAAATGCCATCTGGCCTTTTCAGCTCCAAAACCATAAGGCTTGACTTTGCCACGTGAGCTGGATCAGGCCACCTCCTCAGAGCAGAGCTGCCTACACTTCCAGGCAGGGCACTGCTGGCAGGGCCCAGGGGAGGCCAGGTGCTGCACCTCTGCATTGGGTTTGCACCCTAACCCTCACCTCTCACTCCATTCCCCATGGGGTTGTGCCTTCTAGCCCCTGTTTCCTTATCTCCTACTAGTCTTCACTGGCATTCTGCCCTCTCCTCTGAAGCCAAGGCAGGAGAAGCAGCTCAGCAGAAGTAACCACCAGGAGCAGGTGCCTCACCCACTGCCCTCCCCTTGCTGCTCTCCTGAGTGTGAGGGACAAGAGCCATGGCCTGGAAAGAGGAGCAGAAATGCTCCCTTGCAGTGCAAGGTCAACTTCCCACCCTCCAGCAGCTCCCCACTCCCTCCCAGCTCAGCGCCTTCTGCAAACTCCCTGAGGGTGCCTGAATCCCCTCAAACAGATGATGGATAAAGATGTTCAAGAGAACTGAGCCCTGGGGAGTGCCAGTGGTGAGCAGCCCCCACCTGGAGCTCACTCCATTCCCCAGCACTCTCTGGGCCCTGCCCAGGGAAGCCTGCCCCCAGCCAAGCCACAAGCAGCCAGGTTCTGCAGGAGGATGCTGTGGGAAATGCTGTCAGAGGCTTTACTGCAGCCCAGACACACAGCCCCCACAGCCTAGCCCTCATCCACTCCCAAGCCACCTCCCTGCAGGAGGAGATGAGGTTCACCCAGCAGGACCTGCCCCTCATGAGCTCCTGCTGGCTGGGCCTGGCCACCTTGGTGCCCTGTCTATGCTGCAGGACAGCACTGAGGGTGACCTGCTCCAGCACCTTCCCTGGCACTGAGGTCAGCCTGGCTTTCTCTCTTCCTTCTTCACCACCACCTCACCTCATCCTGCCTCTGTTGTGCAAGACAACTGCCAGGTACTTTGCTGCAGGACCCTGGAGCTGACCACAATATTTAAAGGCTGCTGCAAACTGTGGCACACTCTGGAATGCTGGATGAAAACCATGTCCCTGGAGCCAAGCCCTCAGCACTGGTTTGGAAAGCAAGCCAGACACAGACCTGCCACTGTCCCTTACCTGCAGCTGCTTTTCTGTCCTTGATGAAACATGTTCCCAGTGCCCAAAAGCAGAGCAGCTCTGCTCTTTGTCTCTGTGACAAGCTGTGCAGGAGCTCAGCTGGCTGCACTGGGGCTTAGGGCTGCTCAGCTTGTGAGGACAATCCCTATCCTTCAGTGGCATCCAGGCAGGACACAGACAGCAAGAACTGAGAGAGGAGCAGCCAGGAGGAGGATCCCTGCTCCAGTGCCTCCATGGCAGCAGCATGGCTTGTGCTGGGTCCCACCCAAGCCAGACCTCATCTGGGGACAGCCAGAGGTCAGTGCAGTCCAGCTGCTAACAGACCTGCTGGCAAAGGAATAGACTGGGGAAAACTGCTGATACCCCCACACTGTAGTCACCATCCCTCTGCTGATGTCCCCATCCCTGGAGGTGTTCAAGAGGGGACTGGATGTGGCACTTGGTGCCATGGTCTAGTCATGGGTCTGTGGTGACAGGTTGGACTTAATGATTCTTGAGGTCTCTTCCAACCTTAGTTATACTGTGATACACCAAAGGAAACCTCAGCTGTCCCATGGCTCAGGGTCACAAAGGGAGGGGACAAATTAAAGGCTGCTGCAGACTACAGCTTGCATCCCCACAATCATTTTGAGATCACTGTGCTTGGTCTTCCAGCTGAAGAGCAAAGCTCTGGGACAAAGCCCAGAAACCCCAGCACGTGCCACAGCAGAAAGTTCAAAGCCCTGGCAATGCCAGGCAGCCTCTGCTCAGCCCACTGCTGCCAGACTCCTGCCAGAGCAGCCACGGACACCAGCAGGTTGCCACAGGTCTGCATTTCCCCACACACGCTGTGGGCACCCACCTGGGCCTGCTGACACAGCCCCAGAGAGCACAGCCTCAGCTGCCCCAGGCACAGAGCCCCCAGCCTGTGCTGCCTCCTCAGCCTTGCTCTCACACAGGCACAGCCACAGCCTCCTCCTTACACACCATCACAGAGCTGCTTGGGCTGGAAAAGCCCTTCGAGATCATCCAGTCCAACCAGTCTGCCAAGGCTGGGGCTGAGCCATGGCCCTCAGCACCACATCTCTGCCTCTTGCAAACACCTCCAGGGATGGGCATTCAACCACCTCCTCTGCCAGGCTTTGAGAACCCTTTCAGTCAAGAACTTTCTTCTACCACCATGATCCAGGATATTTCTTCTCCCAAGCCTTGCTTATTCACTGAGCACAACAAATGAAGAGCCTCTTCCCCCCTCTCCTCAGGAAGTTTCTTGCCTCATCTGCCTGGCTGCTTATTTAAACAAACCAACCCCAAACCAAGTGAATCCTCAGACATTTTACTCATCCCTTCCTGGGACATTCATCACTGCAGTGTGGGACTGACCTCTGTGGGTTCATCAGAAAGAAGAGGATGATGGTCCCCCAAGGTATGAGCAGCGCAAGGCCAGCCAGGGTCCACCAACTGCTGTGGTCAGCTTCAGTCAGCCATGACCTCACTTCACAGGCAGCAAGGGTTGTTTATAAACATCTAAAGGGTGGAAGCTGAGAGGATGAGGCTGAGCTCTTCCCAGTGATGGGACAAGGGGAAACAGGCACAGACTGGAGCCCAGGAGGTTTCACTTGAACCTGAGGAGAAACTTCTTTGTTGTGAGGGTGCTGGAGCCCTGGGGCAGGCTGCCTAGAGAGGTTGTGGAGTCTCCTTCTCTGGAGACTTTCAAAACCCACCTGGATGTGGTCCTGTGTGCCCTGCCCTGGTTGGACTGGATGATCCCTGGAGGTCCCTTCCACCTCCACCAGTTGGTGATTCTGCTGTTGTTCTGACTTCCGGAGCAGACTTGTTTCACCTCAACTGTAATGATGGCTGCTCAGGACTCCTGCAGGTTCTGGCCCCAGCCCCCCCCAGAATGGAAAGGTCCATCACACCCTAGCTTTAATGCTCCATCTAGCCTCAGCTGGGAGCTGTGTGGATGAGGACAGGGCAAAATGGAGCTCCTCAAGGCAGCATTGGGCCACTGAAGAGTGAGTCAGTGCCTTCTGCTCAAATCCTAGACCCCCTCCAACCTGGCTATCCATGAAGCATTTTTGCTCATGTTCTCCTTTACCACTGCCTGCTGCCCAGGCAGCAGTACTGCAGGCAAATGATGTGCAGCCACCTTGGGAAAGGTTCTGTCAGATGCCTCCCATGGTCCACAGCAACCATCAGAGGGACTCATCCTCATGTTGACTGCTTACACTTGCAGCCCAAGCCAGCAGCTCCAAGAGTTCTGTTGCTGAACAGCCCTGGGGTTGGAACTGGATGATCCTTAAGGTTCCTTCCAACCCAAACCATTCTGTGGCTCCAGAAGATTCCATGAGCTCAGTAGGCCTCTTGTGGTACACCCCCAGGGCATCATCCCACCCTCTCACAAGTGGCAGCCACAGCAACCATCAGAGGGACTCATCCTTATGTTGACTGCTTACACTTGCAGCCCAACCCAGCAGCTCCAAGAGTTCTGTTGCTGAACAGCCCTGGGGGTGGAACTGGATGATCTTTAAGGTTAAGGAGGGTTCTGGCCTTGAGCAGCCTGCCAGCAGCCTGGGCCAAGCTAATTTTAAGCTGCATCATTTCAGGCTGGGGGGGTGGGGAAGGGAGGAGCAGTAGCAGGGCAGTATTGGGGGGGGGTGCATTTGGGCCTGGGATTTGGGCCTGGTTTGGTGGAGGCTGGGGAGAGCTTTGGCTTAATGGGCTTCTGTATTAAGCCCAGACTATGGATTTTTTTGTGTATTTGATGTGCTTTGCACTGCAGTGTTAGTTCTGAACAGCACTTCCATTGGGACTTCCAGTAAGAGTCTGTATTTCTACCCAATCCAGTGGGGAGTTTTGATTTAACTACTTTGAGAAGAGTTAGAGAGGCTGCCTTGCTCCCCATAAACCCAAGGCAGGCATGAAGATGTTTAAGGGGCTGGTCATCTGCCACAGGAGGAAAAGCTGAGGGAGCCCAGGCTTAGATCTTACAGATGCACAGCAATGCCCAAAGGGAAGGTGCAGAGCAGGCAGCCAGGCCCTTGTCAGTGCTACCCAGTGACAGAGCCAGAGGCAGTGCACACAGAGTGAGGCAGGAGGTTTCTTCTCAACATCAGGAATCACTTTTTCATTGTGGAAGTGACCAGGCACTGCCACAAGTTGTCCTGAAAGGCTGTGGAGTCTCCCACCTTGGAGGTACTGAAAAGCTGTCTGGACACAGTGCTAGGCAGTCACCCTAAGGTGGCCCTGCTTAAGCAAAAGGGTTGGAGCAGGTGGACAGTTGTCATACTCAGCCTGACAAGGTGCTGGTCCATCTCATTTCAACTGTGCTATTACCTGGAAAGGTTGGACCAGATGATCCCTGGGGTCCCTTTCAAGCTGGGACCTCCAGAGGTCTCTTCCAACATCAACTACTCTGTGAGCTTGTGAACTGACATGAGGATATCCTTGGTTATCTGTAACCAGCTGGAAAGCTCAGAACAGAAATCCTAACCTCTGAAGAAGCATGTTAAGACCCCCTCCTTCTCCAAGAGGCTGTAAACCATGGCCAGTTACTGATGAAGCTGAAAACCATGGCCAGTTATTGATGCTTTGTACTCCCGGAGCCCAGCGGCCACCAGAAATAACATCAAAGAGGAAACAGTCATTTGACTGGCTTCCAAGAAAGCAATTAGATGCAAGAAATATGTTCAATAAAGTATTGCACTGGTGTGATGACTAAGGGATCCAGAACATTTATTGATCTCCAGCCTTGGACCCAATCACAGCCACTGCCTCAGCTTTCGAATTAACTCCTTCCTCTGCCCAGGCCTCAGGGCCCCACAGCTGCTTTCCACATACCTCTGTGGGATCTCAGCAGGCATTTAGCTAGCAAAAGACTTTGCTGAGTCTCAGTTTATCCAAGAGCTGCTTCTGCTGCCTGGTGATGAAGAGAGAAGACACATCCCAGTCCTTTATAGCCCAGCCTGACAAAAGCCTCCATCCCAAAAGGCTGTGCTGGTGTTGCCAAGCTCTCTGCTCTCAGTGAAACGTTGCCATGAGAGCCCAGAGCATCACACACTCACAGAATCCAATTGGCTTGGAAGGGACCTTAAAGATCACCCACTTCCAAGCCCCCCTGCCACTGGACCAGCTTGCTCAAGGCCTCATCCAACCTGCATGACAAGCCAGAAAGCCACATAAAGAGGAGGAACATTAAAAAACCCACCCCAGAGTCTCTCCTGAGTAGGGCAGAAATCCCTGTGTCACATCTAAGTTCTTCAGGATACCTCTCCTGTGGGGCTCCTTTCTCCATTGTTCTTGGATGTGTGGCTGTGAGCTGCATGCCTGCATCAAACCAAGGAGCTCAGATCACCTCTGTTTAACCAAAGGGTTATTAAAAGGCTGAGTTCCAAAACTTCCCCACTGGACAAGACCACTTGCCAAAAACCCTACTGAGAGTAAGAGGCAAAAGTTGTGGGGAGAGGGCATCAGCAAGCATGGCTGAATTGTCTCAGAGAGAGGAGATGCTCCTGGAAGGGAAGACACCAGCACAGGCTCCTGCCCCCTTCAAACCTACCCAGTGGCTGCACAGGAATCACAGAATGTTAGGGGTTGGGAAAGGACCTCTGGAGATCAGCCATTCCTACCCCCAGGCCAGAGCAGGGTCATCCAGAGCAGGGTGCACAGGACAGTGACCAGGCAGGTTTGGAATGCCTCCAGAGATGGAGACTCCACCACCTCCTTGGGCAGCCTGTCCCAGTGTCCTGCCACCCCCAGAGCAAAGAAGCACCTCCTCATGTTTAGATGGAGCTTCTTACATTCAGGTTTGTGCCCATTACCTCCTCCCCTGTCACTGGGCACCACTGAACAAAGCCTGGCTCCTGACACCCACCCTTAGAGTGTTGATAAGCATTGAGAAGGCTTCCCCCTCACTCTTCTCCAGGCTAAAAAGCCCCAGGTCTCTCAGCTTTTCCCCAACCAACCTGTGCTGTCCTCTGCAAGCTTTTAGGCAGCAGGGGAACAGCCCCACAGCAGAGGACATGGGGCAACCAAATAAATCCTGCAACAGGAGAAGTGTTTTTCTTAGCTGGCCTGCTGGATGCATCAAACAGGGTCCCCAGCTCCCTGGGCACCAACACCTGCCTGCTGGGATCCACCAAAGCCTTCACTGGCTGGTCAGTGACACAAGATCACCCCAGACAGTGACACAAGATCACCCCAGACATTGGCACATCAGGCCCTCAGGAGCTTCAGAAACACCTGCCATTGCTTTCTGTCTCAGAGAGTGCTGTGGGGTTCTTTAAAGCATCCTCTTTCATGGACACCAAGCAACACATGCAGACTGCCTGGCCTTGCCTTCAGCCCAGAGCCAAGGGAGGCTCCACAGAGTCTGACTGCATCTTCCTCTCGGAGCAGCCCAGCGCAGCAGCCTGTACCGACTGAGCCCCACCTCAGAGCAAGCCACTCAGCTCACAAGGCCTTTGGGTTTCTTACTGCAGGAAGGGAAGTAGGGCAAAGCTCACCCAAGAGAGTGCAAACTCTTAACACATCAAATAAACCCCAGCCCCACGTGAGACAAGCTGTGAGCAGCCAAATCCTGGGCAGACTTCACTCAGAGCTTCCCTTTCCTTAGCCATAAACCACCCAGTCCCAGGCTTCCCCACAGTGCCAGATTTCAGTTCAAAGACACTTCTGGGCTGAAAGAGCCTGCTTGGATTCTGCTGGATATCACAGAGCTCACCAGGTTGGAAAAGACCTTTGAGATCATCAAGCCCAACCTCTCACCCAACACCATCTAATCAACTAACCCATGGCACCGAGTGCCTCATCCAGGCTCTTCTTAAACACTTCCAGGGATGGTGACTCCACCACCTCCCCAGGCAGAGAGCAGTTTCCAGCCTCTGATCCAGGCTTTTCCTCCTGTTGCAGGTATGTCAGGTTCTTTACACTGTTTTCATTGCATTTAATACACCTCTAGCAGTGAAGCAGCTTCTCCTCCCTCCCTGATGACTGATTGAGTCAGTCATCAGCAAGTTTGCAGATGACACCAAGTTAGGGGCGGATGTTGGTCAGTTAGAGGGCACAAGGGCTCTGCAGAGGGACCTCGACTGACTGGACAGATGGGTGGAGTCCAATGGGATGGCATTCAACAAGTCCAAGTGCCAGGTGCTGCACTTTGGCCACAACAACCCCATGCAGAGCTACAGGCTGGGGTCAGAGTGGCTGAGAGCTCCCAAACAGAGAGGGACCTGGGTGTGCTGATTGACAGCTGCCTAAACATGAGCCAACAGTGTGCCCAGGTGGCCAAGAAGGCCAATGGCATCCTGGCCTGCATTAGGAATAGTGTGGCCAGCAGGAGCAGGGAAGTCATTGTGGTCCTGTACTCTGTGTTGGTTAGGCCACACCTTGAGTCCTGTGTCCAGTTCTGGGCCCCTCAGCTTAAGAAGGACATTGAGACACTTGAATGTGTCCAGAGAAGGGCAACAAGGCTGGGGAGAGGCCTTGAGCACAGCCCTGTGAGGAGAGGCTGAGGGAGCTGGGATTGTTTAGCCTGGAGAAGAGGAGGCTCAGGGGTGACCTCATTGCTCTCTACAACTACCTGAAGGGAGGTTGTAGCCAGGAAGGGGTTGGTCTCTTCTCCCAGGCAACCAGCACCAGAACAAGAGGACACAGTCTCAAGCTGTGCCAGGGGAAGTTTAGGCTCGAGGTGAGGAGAAAGTTCTTCACCAACAGAGTCATTGGAATGTGCTGCCCAGGGAGGTGGTGGAGTCCCCATCCCTGGAGGTGTTCAAGAGGGGATTGGATGTGGCACTTGGTGCCATGGTCTAGTCATGAGGTCTGTGGTGCCAGGTTGGACTGGATGATCCTTGAGGTCTCTTCCAACCTTGGCTATACTGTGATACTGTGATTAGGCCGAGTAATTAATACCAGCAATTGAACTGCTGGTGCTACAGTTCTGCTAAACACATAAGCCAAGCTGAAATCCAAGCAACGTGTTTCCATCAACCAGCATCCACAGCAGCTTCTTCTGCTCTTTACAGACAAACTGAATTCCAAGGGAAAGCAGCTGAAGCAGCTTCTCCTTTCCCTGGCTCAAGAAACCAAGCCCTTGCTTTTCACTCATCTTAGGATTTAGTAAGCAACCAACCAACCTTAGAGGATTTTCTTCGGCTTCTTCTGGTCCAAACCACCACCAGTTTATCTGGCTGCCTGTTGAAGAGAAGGAGAAACAACTGAATGTCACCAAGATCAGTATGGAAACAGCCAGAGCTAAGCACATCCTCAGTGGGTACATTAGCTCCTAAAGACAGCTCAGCTGAACCCCACTGCCAGCATCAGCCATCACCCAGGAAAGATGAGGGCTGGCCTCCAACCCCTACACTCAGGTTATTGTTCTCATCCTGCTCTCCTTGTCCCTGAGCATGCCCCCAGAGGCAGCAGCACACCTGAGCAGGAATTCACCCATGGGAGAGAGTACAGGGTCCAGCCTCCTTAAAGATACATAGGTTGAAAGAAAACTTTGGCACACTGAGGGTGCTGGAGGCCTGGAGCAGGGAACCCCAAACAGGTTGTGGAGTCTCCTTCTCTGGTGACTTTCCAACCCCACCTGGATGTGTTCCTGTGTGACCTGGCCTGGATGACCCTGCTCTGGCAGGGGACTTGGACTGGATGATCTCTGGAGGTCCCTTCCCAACCCTCCCATTCTGTGATTCTCTGACTGTGTGAAGAAGCTGGTCCCAAAAATCACCATCAATGCAACCTCTGGTTTGAGCTTCTAGGCACACCTATTGAGCAGGCATTGAAAGGAACCAAGGCAAACAGGCACCTTGGCTTCTTCAGCCCCCAAAGAATTGGTTTGCTACTTGAACACCTCAAGCAACAAGAGAATTGAGTCTGGTATCACTTGTCACCATCTCCTTGGAATCCTCACAGGCAGATCAGCCAACACTTCTGCTTTTACTCAGAAAGGCACACACCCTGAAACTCAGAATCATTTGGGCTGGAAAAGCCCTCTGAGATCACCCAGCCCAACCATTCTCTAACTCTGCCAAGGCTGGGGCTGAACCATGGCCCTCAGCACCACGGCTCTGCCTCTCCCAAACACCTGCAGGGGTGGCATTCAGCCACCTCCCTGGGCAGCCTCTGCCAGGTCTCCCTAAGGAGTGACCCATGGCTATGCCAGGTGCCTCAAAAAGTGGAGTCCAGAAGAGGCTCTGTGGAGACACAACCCAGTCATTCTGCAAAGCTAAGCAGCACTGTCATGGTTGGAGCTGAAACAGCTCTGGCCTGTGGACAGAATGAATCTACCCCCAATGGAGTAAAGAGAGACTCACACAGAACTGAGGGTTACATAGAAATGCTGTTTCCAAAAGTAAATCAACTACAAAAGGCACAAAGGCAAAGGGAGATACATGCACACAGACAAAAGCAGCCTGAGCTGGTGCACTGCCCAGCCCCTGGCACTCTCTATCTTTGGAGGACTTTCATCTCTATGGCAGGACACCTAGGCATCAACCTGTAACAAGCATGAAGCCAGTGTCAAGGCTGACAGACCTCAGTCCTTCCACAATTAAAAGCCTCAGGGATGAGCAGTAGGACATAAGAGCCTTCTCCTGTGACAGCAGCATCCACCTGCCCCAGGCTGGGAACTGACCTTACCCTTCAGCCTAAATCTTTCCTTTCCTTTTAAAGCATTCCACTGTCACACAGCTGTAGGACAGCTGGCCCTTCAGTGGAGTTCCCCAGTGGGACCCATGTCTGCATCACACACACAGACCCCACCAGGCCTGGATTCCAGAGAATCACCTGGAAGGGACCTTCAAGATCATCCAATTGCAACCCCCTGCCATGGGCAGGGACACCTCCCACCAGCCCAGCTTGCTCAAGGCCTCATCCAGCCTGGCCTTCAACACCCCCAGGGAGGAGGCAGCCACAGCCTCCTTGGGCAACCTGTGCCAGTGTCTCCCCACCCTCACTCTCAAGAGTTTCTTCCTCATCTCCAGTCTCAATCTCTCCTCCCAGCTCAAAGCCATTGTTCCTCATCCTGTCCCTCCCAGCCCTTGTCAGATGTCCCTCCCCAGCTCTCCTGGAGGCCCTTCAGGTACTGGAAGGCTGCTCTGAGGTGTCCCTGGAGCTTTCTCTTCTCCAGGCTGAACAGCCCCAACTCTCCCAGCCTGACCCATAGCAGAGACTCTCCAGCCCTCTCACCATCTTCATGGGCTCCTCTGGACACACTCCAGCAGGCCTCTTACTTGTCCTACTCTAACCCTACAAGTTTTACAGCTGTCTCTCAGTGATTTCTGACACTGACCTAACTTTTCAGGCTCTGGTTTTTTGGCCCATGAAACACTTCCCATCATATCACCATGCTTCTGATCCCACTTCCAGCCCCATGAGCCCTCTTCCATAGACTCCTGGGCCCTGCATTCTGCCTTTGTTTTCCATCCACAAGCCTGGCTGCAAATCCATGCACAAAGGGAGGTCACAGCAATGGATGGTGCAGAGAGAAAGCACAGATACAACGTGCTGAAATGATTCACAAACGATGCCCCAAAAAACCCCCCCCCCAGGCATGCTGAGCTAAGCAAGCAGTGCTCCCACTGCTACCCCAGGGATTCAGCACTGCACAACTAACTTCCAACTGGTTTCAGAGAGCTTTTAAGCACTGGAATGCTGGCCAGGGCATGAAAGCCTTCCCATTTTGTATCCCTTCCCACTGAGCTGCTCAGCAGCTCTGCAGGCTGCAACACGACTAATACATCACCCACTGACTTACACTGAAACCCCTCCAGGACTGAAGCTCTCCTGAAAAGCAGAGGTCCTGGCAAAGGAAGTTACAAGAAGCAGCTGAGACACCTGGGGGTGTTTAGTGTGGAGATGATGGAGGCTGAAGGAAGACCTCATTGCCCTCTAAGTTCCAAGAAAGGAGGCTGGAGCCAGGAGGGGGTTGGTCTCTTCTCCCTAGTATCAGGTTGATAGAAGGAGAGGAAATGGCCTGAAATTGTGCCAGAGGAGGTTCAGGTTGGAGATTAGAAAACCTTTCTTTGATCCAAGAGTGGTCAGGGATTGGAACAGGCTGCCCAGGGAGGTGGTAGAGTCACTGTCCCTGGAGGTGTTCAAGAAGCGTGTGGCCATGGCACTTGGGCACATGGCTTAGTGGCCACGGTGGTGGGGGCTTCACAGTTGGACTGGATGAGCTTACAGGGCTTTCCAGCCCAAAGAGTTCTGTGAAATAAGGACACAAGCTTTGATTGGCACCTCTTTATTGTGCCTGACTCCTTTAATGTGGCCCTTAATTTCTAGAGTGAGACAAACTGAAAGTGAAATGGCCTCCTGTGCTTCAATCTGTCTAAATCCACTCTAAGGGCTCAGTTAGGTGACCTAAACATGAGGTCTTCTCCTGCAAAATCTTCCTTGGGACTGAGGTCACCCTGTTTGACTTAAAGGGCTCCTTGCACACGCTGTGTTGGGTGTGTTAGAGTCCCCCAAGCAGGCACAGCCCTCACTGCCTCAGATGGGAGCTGTTTGTACCACCAGCATAAAAGCCACTCCCAAGCAGTTTCCCCAAAGCAAACCAATCACAGCATCACTGCATGGTTGGAAGAGACCTCAGAGCTCATCTACTCCAACCCCTTGCCATGGACAGGGACACCTCTCAGCTAGCCCAGGTTGCCCACGGCTCATCCAGCCTGGCCTTCAACACCTCCAGACAGGAGGCAGCCACAGCCTCCCTGGGCAGCCTGTGCCAGAGTCTCACCACCCTCACACTGAAGAACTTCTCCCGCAGCTCCAGTCTACCCCTGCTCTGCCTCAGCTTCAAACCATTCCCCCTTGGCCTGGCTCCAGACACCCTCAGCAAAAGTCCCTCTGCAGCCTTCCTGCAGGATCCCTTCAGCTATTGCAAGGCAGCTCTGAGGTGCCCCTGGAGCCTTCTCCCCTCCAGGCTGAACACCCCCAGCTCCCTCAGCCTGTGCTCACAGCAGAGCTGCTCCAGCCCTTGGATCATCTTTGTGGCCTCCTCTGGCCTCATTCCAGCAGCTCTGTGTCCTTCTTGTGCTGGGGACAGCAGAACTGGAGGCAGGATTGGAGGAGGGGTCTCAGCAGAGCAGAGTAAATAAAGCCCATGCCCAACCTGAGCAGGTTTTTCCCAGCATGGTTTCTCTTTGCACGTTGAGCCTGGCTCATTCTCACTGCAGAACCCAGCTCACCAATGAGATTTCATTTAACCTTGACTCATTCAGTCCTAAATTTGCTTCTAAGCACACAAAAACACTTAAGGGGAGGTTCTCCAGCCCTCTGATCATCTTTGTGGCCTCTTCTGGATCCTCTCCAGCAGTTCCAGGTCCCTCTGATGCTCGGGGGGGGGCCCAGAACTGGAGGCAGTGCTGCAGGTGGGGTCACAGCAGAGCAGAGGAGCAGAATCCTCTCCCTGTGCTGCTGTTGCCCAGTTTGGAAGGCCTCCATCTGCCAAGAACAAAGAACTTCACTAACATGAAAAAGCCACCTGGAGCCTCAATAGAGATGGAGAAGCCCAAGCCATGGACAGCAGGAAGAGCACTTTTCACCAGGACATTTCTTTTCTGCTGGCTGCTGAGTTTACTTTGCTTCCTGCAGCTTCAAGTATGAGGCAAACCCACACCCAGAGGTACTTTGCCAAAACACAATGAGGAAGGAGTTCACAATATGGAGAGAGAAAATTCACCAAACTGGCATTGGAAGAGAATATGAAGGTCCCCAACCCAGAGGTGTTCAAGGCCCTGAGCAACCTGGGCTGGTGGGAGGTGTCCCTGCAGCCCAAACAATTCTATGAATCTATCAGTTTCCTTCCCCCCCCCTAAACTCATCATCAGCTCAACTGAGTCACAAAGCCAACAGTTCTCTGCCCTGCTGAGACCTCACCTGCAATATTGCATCCAGTTCTGGGCTCCCCAGTCCAACAAGGACAGGGATCTGCTGGAGAGAGTCCAAGGGAGGCTAAAAGGCTGCTGAAGGGACTGCAGCACTGCCTGGTGAGGAGAGGCTGAGAGCCCTGGGGCTGTTAAGACTGAGAGGGGATCTGATCAATGTCTATCAATAGCTGAGGGCTGGGGGTCAAGAGGGAGGAGATAGGGACATCCTCTGCTGAGTTGCACCTTGTGATAGGGCAAGGGGCAATGGATGGAAACTGCAGCACAGGAGGCTCCACCTCAACATGAGGAGGAACTTCTTCCCTGTGAGGGTCCCAGAGCCCTGGAGCAGGCTGCCCAGAGAGGTTGTGGAGTCTCCTTTTCTGGAGCCTTTCCAGCCCTGTCTGGCTGTGTTCCTGTGTGACCTGTGCTGGATTCTATGGTCCTGCTCTGGCAGGGGGCTTGGAGTGGAAGATCTCCAGCAGCCCCTTCCAACCCCTAACATCTTGGGAGCCTGTGTGGGAGAAGCCAGGGAGCTGCTTTGTGAACAAAGCCCAGAGCAATCTTCTCTTCACAATCTGTTCATGGATGTTTTACACCAACAGACTTGTAGAAGAATGAGCCCAGCTCCTACTTGCATCACCATATTTGCATTCAAGGTCACCATTGAGGTCTCAGCACCAGAAAGCAGCAAAACCCACACACAATTACAGAATGGTTTGGCTTGGAAAAGCTTTTCCTGATTATCCAGCCCAGCCATTCTCTAACTCTGCCAAGGCTGGGGTAAGCCATGGCCCTCAGCACCACAGCTCTGCCTCTTTCAATCACCTCCAAGGGTGGGCATTCAACCACCTCCCTGGGCAGCCTCTGCCAGGCTTTGAGAACCCTTTCAGGCAAGAGGTTTCTCCTAGTCCCCAACCCAGCCTCACATCTACCATCAAGCAGTTTGCTCATTTAAAGCATTCAAGTCCAATTTCCTGCTTCAGACTTCTCCCCTGCTTCAGCATCAGGACTCTGGGCTGCTCATTAAGCAGGATTCAAAGCCAACAGGATCACTGCTGAAGGACCAGGCTTGAAGCTCACTTTCAGCAGCTTTTGTGCATTTACTTTGTGACCTGAGCTCCCTGCAAACACCAGACCCACAGTGCTGCAGGCTGAACAAATACTGATGGGCAGCTCTAAACCAGGATTTTAGAAGTTCATGTCCTGTGCTGCAGGATCTGCAGTCCTCATGCCTTTGAGTACAGCACTCACTCACACAGCTCAGGCAGAGTCAGTATGGCTGAGGCAAGGAGCAATGCATCACTGATACTGAGGAGATGTGGTAGGAGGGGGGGGAAGAACCAGGATTTAGCTAAGCAGTAGCTCCACACTAAGTAAACTGCTCCAATCCATGTCATTCAGTGCCACCAAGCTTTCATCCTGTGCTGCAATCAATCCTGAATGCTGCTCAGCATTTCACCCCCTGCCAGCACCCAGCACTGCCAAAGGAGCAGCAGCCCCCAGGGAGCAGGAGATGAAGGAAGCCAGCGGCACTGCAGCACCCAGCAGCAGGACCCAGCCTGAATCCCATGGAGTCCTAGATTGACACAATGGGTTGGGTTGGAAAGGCCCTTCAACATCATCCAGTTCCAACCCCCTTGACATGGGCAGGGACATGTCCTACCAGCCCAGATTGCTCAAGGCCTCATCCAGCCTGGCCTCGAACACCTCCAGGGAAGGGACATCCACCACCTCCCTGGGCAACCTGTGCCAGCGTCTCCCCACCCTCATGAGGAAGAACTTCTTCCTACCATCCAGTCTGAATCTACCCATTTCTAGCTTTTTTTCCATTCTTCCTCATCTCCAGTCTCAATCTTTCCTCTCCCAGCTCAAAGTCCCTCACCCTGTCCCTCCCAGCCCTTGTCAACAGTCCCTCCCCAGCTCTCCTGCAGCTCCATTCAGGTACTGGAAGGCTGCTCCAAGGTCTCCCTGGAGCCTTCATGTCACAACAGCCTATCAGAACCTTGTCTTTGCTATGCACTCACTTTTGTGTTGCTCCCAAGAAGCTGCTCCTGAAGAAAGGCAATGCTGAGGACTGAACTTACTGCTCACAAGTGACACTTACTCTGCAAAGGAGCAGGGAAGACCTGTGGCCAGCAAATTAAGAGAGCTGATTCTGCCACTCTGCTCTGGTCAGACCTCACCTGGAGTACTGAGTCCCACCCCTGGGGCCCCCAACACAGGAAGACCTGATGGAGTGGGTCTAGAGGAGGTCACAAAGATGATTTCTGAGGCTGGAGAGCCTCCCCTATGGGGGCAGGTTGAGGGAGCTGGGGCTGCTCAGCCCAGAGAGGAGAAGGCTCCAGGGGGACTTTAGAGCAGCCTTTCAGCCTAAGAGAGCACAAGAACAAGGGGCAATGGTTTGAAGCTGGAGCAGGGTAGATTCAGAGTGGCCATCAGGAAGAAGTCTTTACCATGAGGCCAGCAGAACACTGGAACAGGTTGCTCAGGGTGGTAGTGGAGACCCCATCCCTGAAGACATTCAAGATCAGGCTTGATGGGGCCCTGAGCAACCTGGTGTAGCTGGGGATATCCCTGGTGGCAGCAGGGGGGGTTGGACTGGATGACCATGGGAAGTTCCTTCCAACTCCATGCATTCCATGACTTCTGAGACTGCAGCCCAGAGAAAGACTTCACTGCTGTGTGACTGCACTCAGCTCTACAGCCCAGAGAAATAAAGCAGTTCCCTTGCACAGCCATGCCTGCTCTTCCTGGCAGATGGAAGCCACCATTCTGGTGTCTGGAATGACTGATTAAAACTAACAATACAATCAAAAGGATGAAATCCTGGAGCCTGACTTTGCCCTAACCACAATCATTTAATAAAGCAATAAAAACATTCCAGAGGCTGGGGGAGGGGGAGGGAAAAAAGGATCTCATCTGCTCCTCACCTCACATGCCGAGTGAGAAGCAGCTTGTGCGAGATTCCAGGTCTTCTGGGGTTCAGTTTGACCATTCCAGGAAAATCCTGGCACAGTGTTTTGATTACAGAATGCTCCAAATATTATTGGTGAGAGGACATAAAAGGTATGGAGTCATCTGCTGCTGCAGCCTCCAGCTTTGCAAAGGTTCCAGCAGAGGAAACTAACCTGACCCAGGACTTACTGCCCCAGCTTTTGGTGGCAAAAGCGACTCTGAGTGACTCCTGCTCAGAATCTGCTGCTGGGAAGAACTGCACATGCCACTAACTTTAGTGATGGTCACTGAAGACCAATGATGGACAGCTTTTGGTGAGAGGAAGCAGCTCCCAGGATTGGTTGTGGCGAGGAACTGCAACCTGTGGAACCACAGAGTACAAACAGAGCCTTTGGGTTGGAGAAGACAACTTCCAGATCCTCCAGTACGTCCAGTCTCCAACTCTGCCAAGGCTGGGGCTGAGCCATGGCCCTCAGCACCACAGCTCTGCCTCTCTCAAACACCTCCAGGGATGGGCATTCAAACACCTCCCTGGGCAGCCTCTGCCAGGCTTTGAGAACCCTTTCAGGCAAGAAGTTTCTTCTAACATCCAACCTAAACCTCCCTGGCACAATTTCAGGCCATTTCCATTACTCCTATTATTTGGTCTGAGGGTGAAGAGCCCAAGCCCCACCTGGCTCCAGCCTCCTCTCAGGGAGCTGCAGAGAGCAAGGAGGTCTCCCCTCAGCCTCCTCTTCTCCACACTAAACACCCCCAGCTCCCTCAGCTGCTCCTCCCCAGCCCTCTTCTCCAGACCCTTCCCCAGCTTCCTTGCCCTTCTCTGGACCCTCTCCAGCCCCTCAATGTCCTCCCTGGAGTGAGTGAACCCAGCACCGCAGGTGTGGCCTCCCCAGTGCTGAGTGCAGGAGGACAATCCCTGCCCTGCTCCTGCTGCCCACACCATTGCTGATCCAGGCCAGGCTGCTGGTGGCCTCCTTGCCCACCTGGGCACCCCCTGGCTCATCTCCAGCCAGCTGCCCACCAACACCCCCAGGGCTTTCTCTGCTGGGCACTTTCCAGCCCCTCTGCCCCATGCCTGCAGCCTTCCTGGGGTTGTTGTGCTCCAAGTGCAGGACCCAGCCCTTGGCCTTGTTGGATCTCATCCCATTGGCCTCAGCCCATGGATGCAGCCTGTGCAGGTCCCTCTGCAGAGCCTTCCTGCCCTCCAGCAGCTCCACACTGCCTCCCAGCTCAGTGCCAGCTCATTCCATAACTCTCCTTAACCTTTCTAAGCCTTTTTCTTATTTATTTATTTATTCCTGTGTTTGACTTGTACTGCATTAATTATTCCATAATGTTAGATTACTCTCATGAAGCAAGCTGCAAAGAGTGCAACTGAGAACAGAAGCAGCAAGCCAGCACAACGGCAGACAGATGAACCCCTTGAAGGATGAAAATAATGACATGAGGATTAATCACAGAAAAAGCATCTGGCTGGCAGAAGCTCCCAAGCTCATCCATTCCAACCCTCCACCCAGCACTGCAGGGTCACCACCAAACCATGTCCCTACGCAAAGCTCCACAGGCTGCTGGAACACCCTCAGGGATGGTGACTGCAGCACTGCCCTGGGCAGACCATTCCAATGTCTGAGATCCCTTCCAGTGCAGAAAAGAGTTCCTGAGATCTATCCTGAGCCTGCCCTGGGGCAGCTTGGAACCATTGCCTCTGCTCCTGTCTCTTGCCACCAAGGAGCAGAGGCTGCCCCCTCCTTGTTCCAACCTCCCTTCAGGTAGCTGCAGAGAGCAATGAGGTCTCCCTCAGCCTCCTCTTCTCCAGCCTGAACACCCCCAGCTCCTCCAGCCCAGGGGCTCCAGGCCCTTCTCTGGACAGGCTCCAGCCCCTCAATGTCCTTCCTGCAGTGAGGGCTCAGAGCTGAACACAGCACTCCAGGTGTGGCCTCCCCAGTGCTGAGCACAGGGGGATGGTCACCTCCTGGCCCTGCTGCCCACCCTGCTTCTGACCCAAGCCAGGATGCCATTGGCTTTCTTGGCCCCCTGGGCACTGCTGGCTCATGCTCAGTGACTGCCAACCAGCACCCCCAGGTCCCTCTCCCAGCTGCAGCTTTCCAACCACACATTCCCAGGTGTGGAGCTCCCCATGGGGTGGTTGTAACCCAAGTGCAGGACCTGGCACTTGGCCTTGTTGAACTTCACCCAGTGAGCCTTGGCCCATGGCTCTGACCTGTCCAGACCCTGCTGCAAAGCCTCCTAGCAGATGGACACAGCCACCCACGTTGGGGCCATCTGCAGACTTCCTGAGGGAGCCACTGGCTTCTCCAAGCCAACCCAACCAGAATGTGCTGCTGCTGGCCTGGCTTTCTCCAACCCAACCCAAACCAGGTGTCCAGAGCAAGCTGGGTTAGAGCTCACCCATTATGCAGAACAAGTGACAAGAACAGATGCAGCTTCAGCTTCTAGGAGTTATGGCAGAAAAGAATCTGGAGCAGGACACACTCCACAGAGCTAGGGAGCAGAATGTCCTCTTCATGCTCTGTGCAACAGAACTGTAGAGTACTGAACCCTCAGGCTGACCTCCCTCCTTGCTTGCTCTGCTTTGGAACATCCTTTTGGCAGTAGCAGCAGGATGTCTCCATTAGTCCCTGAATTTTATGTGTCATACAGCTGCCCTCCATGCAGAAGCTTTCTTGATGTGATCCAATTTAGCCTTGCTTGCCCCATGGAGGAGTTAAGCATGCTGCACCAGAAGGACCAAGTGGATCTCCTCTCACTGCCCTGCACTCACAGGCACTGCCCTTAGGCAGATGTTTACTCCAGCAGTGCCTTAACCCACAGGTTTATGCTGCACATCCCAGCACAGCAGAGCTCAGAAACACTCACAAGGCCAAGCAGCACCTACAGAAAACAGGAGCTGCTTCAGACTGCCTAAAAGCTGTGTGTGAAACCAGTCACCCCAGCCAGGCCAGCTCAGAGCAACAGAACACAGGTCAGGTTCTCAGCAAGGGCTCAGGCTAACACCAATCTCCTCACTGGAGTCCAACAACAGGACAAGGGGCAATGGACACAGACTGGAACCCAGGAGGTGCCACAGGAGCAGAAGGAACAGATTCTTCCCTGTGAGGGTGGCAGAGCACTGGGACAGGCTGCCCAGAGAGGCTGTGGAGCCTCCATCTCTGGAGGCATTCCAGACCCACCTGGATGTGTTCCTGTGTGACTGACTCTGGGTGACCCTGCTCTGGCAGGGGGCTCAGAGAGGAGACCCCTTCCAACCCTTGCCAGTCTGGGACCCTGTGATTGGAAGTGGCAGGGAGGAGCAGAGGCTCAGAGAGCCCTTCAGACAACCCTTAAATGGAAAGAGCAGAGCGTGCTGCTCTACAGTGGAGCGGTCACAGGAGGTCACCATGAGTCAGACCTTGCTCACATGCCTGGTTTGCCTCTTTATCCTCTTTTTTTCTCCCCAAGAATACTTAGTCTTCTGTATCTTCACCAGCAATGATTCAATGTGTTTGTGGGGTCATCTTTTGTAATTGAAGCTTTCCACTCAAGTTGCTCCTGGTAGGTGGCTCCTCCAGAGCAGTGTGTGGCAAGAGAGGTGCAAGCCCAACCTGCTCACAAGCCACCCAGGCCTGCCCCACGGTGGACTCCCTGCTCTTCCTTCCCTGCACAGCTGGGGCCTGGCAGCTGCTAAGGGAAGAAACACAACCAGGCAGAACTCAAACTTGTTTTCAGACCCTGGGAAAGCTGGCTGAAGAAGCTGACCCCTCAGGGCATCGCTCTGCTGTCAACCCCCAAGTGGTGAGCACAGGCAGCCCTGCACCCAGCTCCTCCTTAGGTGGCCACAAGTGGTCAGAGTTACCTGCCCCTTCCTTCAGAAGTGTCCCAGCTGACTCTGGTGTCAGACCATGACACAGATACATACATGGAGTGAAGTAAGCAGTATTCCTAAGGGTGGAAGGGAGCTCAAAGATCATCGAGTCCAACCTGTCACCACAGACCTCACCACTAGAGTAGGGAGGACACTACTGCCCACTGCAGGCTTGAACTCACGACCTTCCCATCAAGGGTCTGATGTGCTACCAACTGAGTCATGAGTAGCAAGAGCTAGGGGGATGCAGATCCAGCAACTCTGAGTGGAGAAACCAAGAACTGTGAACTCAAACTCCAGCACCATCCAACCTCCAGAACATTTGAAGCCAGAGAGTGAGCAGCACAGACCCTCACTTTGATTGCAGTGATGCACCAGGACACACCTTTACCTGTACCTACAGACCAAAGCTCACATCCCCACAGCAGAGAGACTGTGCATCACTGAGGGGACCCTAACCTGCTGACTGCATCCCTTCTCACTGGGAAACACTACAAGTGCTGCTCACCAGTGCTATTCCCCAGGCTCAGGGCTGGAGCCAGCTCTCTTTCATGTCTTCATGCATGATCTCTTGAGTGGATGCAGGCACCTTCAGTGCCTTTGCAGATAGCACTGAGCTGGGAGGCAGTGTGGAGCTGCTGGAGGGCAGGAAGGCTCTGCAGAGGGACCTGCACAAGCTGCATCCATGGGCTGAGGCCAATGGGATGAGATCCAACAAGGCCAAGGGCTGGGTCCTGCACTTGGGCCACAACAACCCCAGGAAGGCTGCAGGCTTGGGGCAGAGGGGCTGGAAAGTGCCCAGCAGAGAAAGCCCTGGGGGTGCTGGTGGGCAGCTGGCTGGAGATGAGCCAGCTAAAGCTAATTAAAATAAATACAATTAAAATAAAGCTAATTAAAACAAATAAAACCAATTGAAATAAATAAAACCAATTGAAATAAATAAAACCAATGAAAATAAACAAAAGTCACCAAACCAAGGCAAATCTTGCAGCTTTCCCAACCCAGAAAGCCTTCTGAAACTGCCAAATTTCCCAATTTCCAGAGAGAATTTCTAAACAATTGCAATGTCCAGGTTAAAACAGAACCCCAACCAACCATCAAACCACCACCACTGAAACACAGGAGAAGGGCCCCCCAGGAAACCCCACCATGAAATCACAAACCACCTAAAGGAACCCCAAAGAACCCCCCCCCAGCTGAGCAAACCCCACCCCCAAACAAAACCCATCCCTAAAGCTACCTCCAAACAAACACCAAGCCCAGAAACAACAGAACTGAAGGACCCAAAGAGGTCTTGCCCACAACTGCTGTGTGCAAGCTGCCTGCAGGCAGCTGACACAGGCTGCAGCGATGGCTACGAGGCTCTGCTGGGCTGCAGACCCAGAGCAGGAGTCACAGCGACCCTAAAAACTCAGAGAGTCTAACTGCCCTTCCAGTACCAGCCCAGGGCTGGTGCCCACTGCATAGGAGAGGCATGGAGCTGCTGGAGAGGAGCCAGAGAAGGCCACCAAAGTGATCAGAGGGCTGGAGAACCTCCCCTGTGCAGACAGGCTGCGAGTTTGGGGCTCTTCAGCCTGGAGAGGAGAAAGCTCCAGGGAGACCTCAGAGCAGCCTTCCAGCACCTGAAGGGGCTCCAGGAGAGCTGGGGAGGGACTTCTGACAAGGGCTGGGAGGGACAGGACAGGAGGGACAATGGCTTTGAGCTGGGAGAGGGCAGATTGAGACTGGAGATGAGGAAGAAATTGTTGGCAGTGAGGGTGGGGAGACACTGGCACAGGTTGCCCAGGGAGGCTGTGGCTGCCTCCTCCCTGGAGGTGTTCAAGGCCAGGCTGAATGAGGCCTTGAGCAAGCTGGGCTGTGGGAGGTGTCCCTGCCCATGGCAGGGGGCTGGAACTGGATGCTCTTCAAGGTCTCTTCCAGTCCAAACCATCTTGTGATCCTCTGAACACTGCTCAAGGTACAAAAGGTCCATTGCATCCTCCAAGTATTTTGAGATCCAAGCTGTTTAAAATGAACACTGCCCTGTCCTTGCTGACCTTCCCAACAAAAGGCATATAGACCACAGAGTGGTCTGGGTTGGAAGGGACCTCCAAAGCTCATCCAGTCCACCCTCTGCTCCCAGCAGGGACATCCCCAACTAGATCAGGCTGCCCAGAGCCCTGTCCAGCCTCACTTTGAACATCTCCAGGGATGAGGCCTCAACCACCTCCCTGGGCAACCTGCTGCAGTGTTCCAGCAGCCTCCTGGTGCAGAACTTGTTCCTCACACCCAATCTCAATCTGCTCTGCTCGAGTTTGAAGCCATTCTCCCTGGTCCTGTCCCTGCAGGCCTTTGGGAACAGTCCTTCTGCAGCCTTCTTGTAGCCCCCTTCAGGTACTGGTAGGCTCCTATTAGGTCTCCCTGGAGCCTCCTCTTCTCCAGGCTGGATACTCCCAGCTCCCTCAGCCTGTCCTTGTAGCAGAGGTGCTCCAACCCCCTGATCATTTCCACAGCCTCCTCTGGACCCTCTCCATCAGGTCCATGTGCTTCCTGTGCTGATGGCTCCAGCACAGCACTGCAGGTGAGGTCCCCTGAGAGCAGAGTGAAGTGGCAGGATCCCCTCCCTCCATCTCTGGCCACACTGCTTTGGGTGCAGCCCAACACATCAACAATTTGCAAGTCTGCAGTTGATTGCTGCCCTTCACACACCAAGTCTGTACCTGGAGACCAAACCTGGTCACTACACTGGTGACCTTGCTGCCCTCTCCCTGCTCCCTGTGCTTTAACCAGACAGAATCTAGACCTTCTCCATCCCCCAGTGAAAGGCCTGGTGGTGACTTTGCCTGATGGCTGCTTAGTGAGCTGAAGGATCTTAGCATGGCTTAGCCACAAAGTAACATCTGCAGGCCCCCAAGGGACTCCTGGATGCTGTCCAGCTTTTTTGTTAAGGGGATTTGATGCCTTGCAGGCAGGATTCCAGCCTCATACCATCGAATGAGGCAAAGGGATGAGGAGCTAGAGCCCCTCTGTCCCATGGAGCATGCAGATTAACTCCTTTTGTCTCCCCCCACATTTCAGTTTGATTTAAACAAAACCCTCTCCAGCTATCTGTAAACACAAATGTGCAAAAGAGTTCTCCTTGGAAGGAAAAAGGGGAATAAAAAGGGACACTGGGTGGGTTCCTGGAGCAAAACCTCCTCTTAGTCTCCCCAAGTGCTGAGAGCCATCCTCCACTCCCAGGAAAAGACAAAGCCCCTCCAGCTCACTGCCACACCTGGTGGGGCCAAGTGATGAACAATGTCCTCACATAGGCAAACATCTCCTACCACACTGGGTGCTGCAGGAACTGTCACTGAAGGAGAACAAAGGGGAAGGAAAATGTCTGTTTGAAGTTCTGCAAAAGGTTTGAGAGCCAAATGAAAGGAAGAGAGATGACTGTGAATGATTAGATTCCAAACTGCAGCTGCAACACAGAATCACACAGAATTGTCAGAGTTGGAAGGGACCTCAAGGAGCATCCAGTTCCAGCCCCCCTGCCATGGCCAGGGACACCTCACACTACAGCAGGTTGCTCACAGCCACATCCAGCCTGGCCTTAAAAACCTCCAGGCAGGAGGCTTCCACCACCTCCCTGGGCAACCTGTGCCAGTCTCTCACCACCCTCATGGGGAACAACTTCTTCCTAAGGTCTAACCTAAATCTCCCCTCCTCTAGCTTGGATCCGTCCCCCCCAGTCCTATCACTACCCAACACCCTCAAAAGTCCCTCCCCAGCTTCCCTGTGGGCCCTCTTCATCTGTCTAGCTCAGGTCAAAGCAGCCCAGGGAATCAAACCCACTCTGTAAAGCAGCCAAGGAGGGAATGGGAATCAATGTGAGGTGTGGTGAGTTCACGAGGAGCAGCGAGGAGCAGCAGCAATCATGTGCGGAGTCATCAGCGTGGAGAACAGAGATGTGTGGGCACCCAACCCCCTCAGATTCTGCTGCATCAGATTTTTCACATATTTCAGCCCAGCTGGGATGAAATCCACTTTTCATCTTCAAAACAAACAAGGCTCAAGAGTTGAGGCCTGCACAATGTTGAGATCTTTACTTGTGGAGCGCTGCGATTGCCAAGGCTCACGCTCGGAGCCAGCGGCGCCCACGCTCCAGCGGTACCGGCGCTGCCCAGCAGGCCTCTGGAGGAAAGCTGAGGGACATAGAGTGGAGCCTCAGTAAAGTTCACTGATGATACCAGACTGGTAGGGGTGGCTGATGCACCATCAGGCTGTGCAGCCAGCCAGCCAGACCTGGGCAGGCTGGAGAGCTGGAGAGAGATGAACCTCATAATGTTCAACCAGGACAAGAGTCCTGCACCTGGGAAGGAACAACAGCAGGGACCAGGACAGGTGAGGGCTGACCCACAGGAAAGTAGCTCCACAGAGAAGGACCTGGGAGTTCTGACTGATAGAAAGTTAACCATGAGACAGCAATGCACCCTGGTGCCCAAGAAGGTCAATGGAATATTAGGGTGCATTAAGAAGAGCATGGCCAGCAGGTCAAGGAAGGTTCTCCTCCCCCTCTACTCAGGCCACATCTGGAGTATTGTGTCCAGCTCTGGGCTCCCCAGTTCAAGGGAGACAGGGAACTACTGGAGAGAGTCCAATGGAGGCTACAAGGATGATTAAGGTTGGATGAGGCCTTGAGCAAGCTAGGCTGGTGGGGGGGAGGGAGTTGGAACTGGATGATCCTTAAGGTCCATTCCAACCCAACCCATTCAGTGACTCTGTGGGTAACAGAGCTGTGTGGCTGCAGGATCTCTGCACAGAGAGATCATCAGCACTTGGTATTTATTCCCACACAGCCAAGTGTCTTCTGCCTTGCTTTATGCCAGGAACAGCAAATGAAGAGCTGCTCCCTTCTGGCCTTTATACAGGGGACATAAATCCTGCCTCAGAGTAATTGTGGGCATAAAACCAGAGGAGAGTTGATGGTAGATGCTTTGTGCACATGAAGTAGGGAATGGCATGCCCTGTCCACAGGGTTACAAGCAGCATGAGGAGCACAGAGGACTTTATTCCACCCACACCCCCCCCCAACATCAGAAATGCCTCCACTGGAAGAGCTGCACAGCATGTATGAAGTCAGCTCAGCACAGAGGCAGGTGCTAAACTGACTGGCACACAACTGTTCATTTAAGGCACCAAAATAACTTCTACTACTGCTTTTAGTAACTGAAAGCCTCTACAGCTTTGCAAGCTCTGCTGCTTTCAGTGCACTCCCAAAACAGCTCTGCAGCTTCTGCCTGCAGCTGGGCAGAGAGGGAGGGAGAACACAGAGGGGGAGCGCTGTGTTCCGACCGGGAACCTGCCCTGGCACAGAAAGAAAGGAGCCTCCCCCAGCCACACCTGGACAAAAACAGCTCCTCAGCCTCAGAAAGAGAAATCCTGCTAGGGTACAGTGATCTGTTCACAGAGTCAGAGTCCTTTGGGTTGGAAAAACCCTTCCAGATCCTCCAGCCCAACCAGTCTCTAACTCTGCCAAGGCTGGGGCTGAACCATGGCCCTCAGCACCACAGCTCTGCCTCTCTCAAACACTTCCAGGGATGGGCATTCAACCACCTCCCTGGGCAGCCTCTGCCAGGCTTTGAGAACCCTTTCAGGCAAGAAGTTTCTTGCAATATCCAATCTAAACCTCCTCTGGGACAAATTCAAGCCATTTACTCTCCTTCTATCACCTAATACTAGGGAGCAGAGCCCAGCCCCCACCTGGCTGCAGCCTCCTCTCAGGGAGCTGTAGAGAGCAATGAGGTCTCCCCTCAGCCTTCTCCACACTAAAGACCCCCAGCTCCCTCAGCTGCTCCTCCCCAGCCCTCTTCTCCAGACCCTTCCCCAGCTTCCTTGCCCTTCTCTGGCCCCCTTCCAGCCTCTCAAAGTCCTCCTTGGAGTGAGTGAACCCAGCACTGCAGGTGTGGCCTCCCCAGTGCTGAGTGCAGGAGGACAATCCCTGCCCTGCTCCTGCTGCCCACACCACTGCTGATCCAGGCCAGGCTGCTGGTGGCCTCCTTGCCCACCTGGGCACCCCCTGGCTCATCTCCAGCTGGCTGTCAGGCCTCAGCCTGACTATCTTCAGGAATGGGGCCTCAACCACCTCCCTGGGTGCAGTGTTCCACGACCCTCATGGTGCAGAACTTGCTCCTAACATCTGCAGAACACTTGAAACTGAGATGTCTTTTCCAACACTACGATTGTCACTCTCACACTCACTCAAAGAGAGCTGAAAACTTGGTTAGTGATCCCCAGGGGAAGATGGAACCTCCCTTCTAAAGAGCTTCTGGAGGTGAAACATTGAGATCTGCATTTAAACAAAGCCTGGCATCCCTTTATCCTCTGTGCTGCTGGGTTTGGGGGTTGAACATAGGCAATGATGATCACTTCTCCCTCAGCACAAGCAGGATCACAACATTCTCAGTCATCAGGGCCTGCTAAGGACACTGTTTGTGACAACCAAACTCCTTGGATGAGGGAAGCTGCTCCAGACTGGAATGGTTGCTGTGGTACTATCAGAAACAGCGACACTCCTTTGCTACTGAAGTGCTGAACCTGGCTCTGCAGGTCCTTCACAGAATGGGTTAGGGGGGAAGGGACCCTAAAGGTCATCTAGTTCCAAGCCCCTGCCATGGGCAGGGACACCTCCCAGCAGCCCAGCTTGCTCAAGGCCTCATCCAGCCTGGTCTTCAACACCTCCAGGGAGGAGGCAGCCACAGCCTCCCTGGGCAACCTGTGCCAGTGTCTCCCCACCCTCACTGCCAACAACTTCTTCCTCATCCCCAGTCTCAATCTGCCCTCTCCCAGCTCAAAGCCATTGTCCCTTCTGTCCTGTCACTCCCAGCCTTTGTCAGAAGTCCCTCCCCAGCTCTCCTGGAGCCCCTTCAGGTACTGGAAGGCTGCTCTAAGATCTCCCTGGAGCCTTCTCCAGGCTGAACAGCCCCAGCTCTCCCAGCCTGTCCCAAAGCAGAGGTTCTCCAGCCCTCTGAGCATCTTTGTGGCATCCCCTGGACCCTCTCCAACTGCTCTGTGTCCTTCTTGGGCTGTGGACAGCAGAACTGGAGGCAGGATTGGAGGTGAGGTCTCAGCAGAGCAGAGTCCAGGGCAGAACAGGACTGCAAATGCACAGCCAGGCAGTGGAGCTGCTGCATACAGACCACATGTGGGCACGGTGCTTGCTCAGCAAAACCAGCTCCCAAAGCTCAGTGTGACACACTGAGTTCCCATTTTCATGTGGGCACATTTTGTCACAAGACTTCTGGGGGCCTGGCTCAGCAAACATCTGTTCTGAACAAAGCACAGAAAGCTGCTCACAGCCAGCAAGGAACTGCCTTCACCAGGAGAGGCAGGGCCTGGCCTTCCCTGCACTGATGAGCACCTCAGGGACGTGAAACACTTCACCATGTCAAAGCCACTGCACTTAGCAGGGAGATGGCTTGAGGCTGTAAGGACAGAGCCATTTCTGGCCCTGCTCAGCTCAGGTGCCCTGCAGCACACCTGGGACTCCTCCCAAAGTAACCAAAAGTGAACAAGGTCTGGCCCTTACTAGCAGCAGCCTCCTCCTGGCCCGCAGCAGCCTCTAGGCTGTCCCCTCTCTAAACATGGTTCAGCAACGCTGGGTTTGAATCCACATGTTGCACCTGGACCTGGATGTGTACACCCAATACACAGGGCTAGAAGGGACCCCTGGAGAGCACCCAGTCCAAGCCTCCTGCCGGAGCAGGGTCACCCAGGGCAGCTCACACAGGAACACATCCAAGTGGGGCTGGACTCCCTGCAGAGGAGGCTCCACAACCTCTCTGGGCAGCCTGGCCCAGAGCTCTGCCACCCTCAAAGTGAAGAAACCTCTCCTTCTGTTCCAGTGAAACCTCCTGGGGTCCAGTTTGCACCCACCGCCCCTTTTCCTTTCACTGGGCACCACCAAAAAGCATCCAGACCCAAACTATTGCCCCCCCCCCCCAGCCTTCAGCTATTCATAGATTCATAGCATGGGTTGGGTTGGGAGGGACCTTAAAGATCATCCAGTTCCAACCCCCTGCCATGGGCAGGGCAGCATTGCTGAGCTCCCTCCCTCAGGCTGCTGCCTTGGTCACCCTCCCTCCTGATGAGGCTGAAGGATGGGATGGGAGCCAGCCAGAGGGACCTGGACAGGCTACAGAGCTGGGCTCAGGAGAACCTCAGGAGCTTCAAGAAGGCCAAGTGGAAGGTCCTGCACCAGGGGTGTTCAGCCTGGAGAGGAAAAGGCTCCAGGGAGACCTTAGAGCTGCAGTTCAGTATCTGCAGGGGAGCTGCAGGCAGGCTGGGGAGGGACTGTTCAGAAGGGCTTGGAGTGCTAGGCCCAGGGGCAATGGTTTGAAAGTGGAGCAGGGCAGACTGAGGTTGGCCCTCAGGAGGAAGTTGTGCCCAAGGAGAGTGGTGAGACACTGGCCCAGGCTGCCCAGGGCTGGGCTTGAGGCCCCATGCCTGGAGCCATTGAAGCTGAGCCTGGCTGTGTCCCTGTGCAGCCTGCTCTAGCTGGAGGTGTCCCTGCTGAGTGCAGGGGGGGTGCACAGGATGCCCTTGGAGGCTCCCTCCCAACCCAGGGCAGCCTGTAAAGCTGTGAATCTTTCAGTTCAACATGGAAAAAAAACCAAACCAAAACCAAACACAGAACCCACAAACCAAGCCCACAAAAAATAAATCCAAGCAAACCCCAAAATAAACTCCAAACCAGTAACTAAAATTCATTTACTATATTTGGGGGTGAGGGGAAAGGAATTCATGGGAAAGAAAATAATTCCTTGTCTGTGTCTTGGTGTTCTGAAAGGGGATGCATGCACTGGAGCTCAGCCTGGCCACCTAAAGGAACTAAAGGAAACCATTTGAGCCAGAAAATCAACCCCAGAGCAGCCTGCAAGCCCAAATTCTCTTTCCTCCATGCACAAATCCCCCAAACCAGGCTGTGTGTGTGTGTGTGAAACCACCAGTCACAGAGATATTTAAAGAGCACCTTTAAAGTGTTACCAGCAAAGAGTGAACCATCCCAAATATGCTTCAAAACCAAGCAGCACTGTGCTGGATTCTTCTGCTTTTTTGTGGTATGAGAGGAAGTGGTGAAAAATGGGTCAGGCCTTTCCCATTCTCACTATTTTCTTCCCTGTCCAAGATAAAGGAATGCAAGAGGAAGTTTGATGAATATGCTCTCTCTCGACTTAAAGAGACACTCACTGCAAGGGCTGCAGCCAGCCAGGAGCTGCACTTGGGAGAGGAAAAGGACTTCCACAGTTTCACAGAGTGTTAAGGGTTGGAAGGGACCTCCAGAGAACATCCAATCCAAGCCCCCTGCCAGAGCAGGGGCACCTAGGAACACATCCAGGTGGGGCTGGAAAGGCTCCAGAGAAGGAGACTCCACAACCTCTCTGGGCAGCCTGCTCCAGGCCTCCAGCACCCTCACACTGACAAAGTTTCCCCTGCTCTTCCCTCCTGTGGCACCTCCTCTGCTCCAGCTTGCCCCCAGTGCCCCTTGTGCTGTCCTTGGACATCCCTGAGCAGAGCCTGGCTCCATCCTCCCCACACTGCCCTGCACATCTTGATCACCAGCAATGAGGGCAGCCCTCAGACTCCTCTGCTCCAAGCCCCAGAGCTCCCTCAGCCTGGCCTCACAGGGAGATGTTCCACTGCCTGCAGCAGCTCTGGGGCTCTGCTCTGGACTCTGTCAAGCAGTTCCCTGAGGTCCTTCTTGACCTGAGGGGCCCAGGACTGGACACAACATTCTGGAAGGTTTTCACAGCTTCACATAACTACTGCTAGCTTCCAGCAAGAGACAAAGCTCTACATCAGCTCTCCATAGGCACAACCACAAAAGAATGAAATAAAAAATACAGCCAAGTAGCTAAGAACAACCAAACCAACTAACTCCCCCACCCTCCAGACCTATAACAATGGCAGGCATCACCAGGAGCTGGCAAGGTGAAGTCCTCTGCTAATAAACCACAGATAAAAGCAGCACAGAGTTGGTTGGGAAGGATACAGGATGCTGAGCTGGGTGGTTACTGGGAAAGAGAATGGAGCTGTTGTGACAGCTCTGCTCTCTCCTCTGAAACCTCCTCCTGTGGCCTGCCATAAACAAAGGCACTCAGAGTTTACTCAAGGAGCAGCCACTGCAAGCAAAGGAAGCTGACAGTGCCTGCTGAGTGGCAGCATACGATGTGCTGCCAGCTGTATTCAGCACTCCAGATGCTCCAATGTCTTCAGTTCACGAGGTCTTTGATAGCAGCAGCAGCCCTGGCTGTGCAAACACTCTTCCCAAGCACAGCTGGGAGGGCCAAGTCACTCTGGGACACTGGATTTAAACCCACAGGCACCAGGCTCAGCCCTGGAGAAAGCTTAGGGCAGCTATCATCTTACAGCAACACGGCTAATGGAAAGCCCAGGGCTGACTTAGGGAATCTCTCTGGTTTGCTTGGCCCACAAGGAAGCTTGCCAGGGCATGTCCCAGCAGGTGGAGAAGAGCACATGCTGCCAGCAAAGCTGCACAGCCAGCAAAATGTGTCTCCCACCCCAGGAGCCACTGCCACCCACCCAGCAGCCACAGCCAGCTCCGACCCAGCGGGCAGCAGCCAGACAGCAAACCTCCCCTGCTGGGGCAGGGGCACTGCAGGGGCTTGCTGAGATGGCACCATGGAAAGGAGCTGCAGCAGCATGGCTTGGAAGGAACCTCAAAGATCATCCAGATCCAACCCCCCTGCCATGGGCAGGGACACCTCCCACCAGCCCAGCTTGCTCAAGGCCTCATCCAGCCTGGCCTTCAACACCCCCACAGAGAAGGCAGCCACAGCCTCCCTGGGCAGCCTGTGCCAGTGTCTCCCCACCCTCACTGCCAACAATTTCTTCCTAAAAAAAGAATTTTTCTTCTTCATCTGGGAGTCAAAAGTGAGGTGATAGAGTCATCAAATGCCCCCACACTGTTGTCCCTGGAAACAGAAATGACATTTGGCCAGCAAAGTCCAAGAGGTGTTTGAAAGAGGCAGAGAGGCAGTAGCTGCTGAGAGTTTAGAACCAGCCTTGGGAGAGTCAGATCTGGGCTCAATGACCTAAAATGGCTTTTCCAACCCAAATGATTCTGTGATTCTGAAACCAGTTTTCAAAACAGAGCTGTTGGAGGCTTGGCTGATACAGCTGAGGGGCCACCCAGTGAGACTGGGACAGACTGAGGGCTGGGCACAGAGGAACCTACTGAGGCTCAACAAGGATCAGTGCAGAGTCCTGCAGCTGGGGAGGAAGAATAAACTGCAGCAGGACAGGTTGGGAGGGGATCTGCTGGAGAGCAGCCCTGGGGAGAAGGGCCTGGGAGTGCTGGTGGACAAGAAGTTATCCATGGGACAGCAATGTACCCTGGGGGCCAAGAAGGCCAATGGAATCCTGGGGGGCATTCAGAGGAGTGTGTCCAGCAGAGCCAGGGAGGTTCTCCTCCCCCTCTACTCTGCCCTGCTGAGACCTCATCTTGAGAACTGAGTTCAATTCTGGGATCCCCAGTTCAGGAGGGACAGGGATCTGCTGGAGAGGGTCCAGCAGAGGGCTACAAGGCTGCTGAAGGGACTGGAGCAGAGGCTGAGGGACCTGGGGCTTTTTAGTCTGGATAGGAGAAGACTTAGAGGGGATTTAATAAATGTCTATCAATAGCTGAGGGCTGGGGGTCAGGAGGGAGGGGATAGGGACAGGCTCTGCTCACTTGCTCCCTGTGACAGGACAAGGAGCAATGGATGTAAGCTGCAGCACAGGAGGTTCCACCTCAACATGAGGAGCAACTTCTTCCCTGTGAGGGTCCCAGAGCCCTGAAGCAGGCTGCCCAGAGAGGTTGTGGAATCTCCTTCTCTGGAGGCTTTCAAGCCCCATCTGGATGTGTTGCTGCATGACCTGAGCTAGATTGTATGGTCCTGCTCTGGCAGGGGGCTCGGACTCGATGATCTCTTTGGGTCCCTTCCAACCCCTGACATCCTGTGTGATCCTGTGAAAGCAAAGATCAGCTCTGCCAGAGCAGCTCAAGCAACAACAAAGCCCCCAGCCGGGCTGCAGGAGAGCGACCCAGTGTGCCTAGGAAATAAAACCTGAAACCACTTTGTGCTCAAATGAAAACAACCCGGCCCGGGAGCGCAGCAGGTCCACAGCTGCAGGCACTTAGGCAGCTGCAGAGCCTGGCCACGGCTTTGGAGCAAGCCTCCAGAAAGTCTCCTTAAGTAATAAGCAGTTAGAAACAACAAAGAACCCCCAGCAAGGCCTCCCCGCTAGAAAGGAAGAGCTGATCGGGCAAAGGGGAATCGCTGGGGCGCCGCTCATCTCCCCAGCTCTGCAGGCGGCCGGGAGCTGCAGCTCAGAAGAGCCTGCACCTGTGACTCATCTCAGAGGCTTCTGCACTTGGAAGCCCTTCAGAGACAGCGCAGGGCCTGACTCAGGACCCGAAGCACCCTGCGATGCTCCCGCAGCCGAAGCTCAGCTCAGCCCTTTGGCTGCAGCGGGGCGGGAGGCGCCGGCACTGCTCCCGGGGGGCTGCGGCTCCTCCCCGCCTCGCAAAGCCCAGGGGACAGCCAGGTCGCAGGCAGCCTTACTGCCACCCTGCCTCTGCTGCAGAGCAGGGGAGAGCTGAGGCACAGCCCTGCTCTGGGACAGGGACATAGGATCATAGCATCACAGAATCGTCAGGGCTGGAAGGGACCTCAAGGATCAGCCAGTTCCAAGCCCCCTGCCATGGGCAGGGACACCTCACACTACAGCAGGTTGCTCACAGCCACATCAGAAGGACAATCCTGCCAGGGGACAGGGACATCTGAAGGACAATCCTGCCAGGGGACAGGGACTCTTGAGCAACAGGAGGACAGAGCCAGACTCAGGGATGTCCAGTGACAGGACAAGGAACACTGGGGGCAGAAGAGAAAGCTTTTGCCACTGCGAGGGTGCTGGAGCCCTGGAGCAGGCTGCTCAGAGAGGCTGTGGAGCCTCCTTCTCTGGAGAGATTCCAAACCCACCTGGATGTGCTCCTGTGTGTCCTGCCCTGAGTGACCCTGCTCTGGCAGGGGGGCTTGGACTGGATGATCTCTGGAGGTCCCTTCCAACCCCTACCATTCCGGGGCTCTGTGATCTCAGCTCTGCTCTGGTATCCAGCAAGTCTTGTGAGTCAGAGCTTCAGACAACAACAATGTTAGCTATGGCTCTGCTAATTTTAGCTCCTGCTTAACCCACATCTCCCAAGTCCCTGCAAGGTCTTCCCAGGTGCCAAAAGCCACCAGTGGCCTGGAGCCCAGCTGCCAGAACACACAGCTGAGAGGCTGTGGCACCTCACACCAACTGCCCGCTGCAGAAACACACTTCTCAGACAGAGACAAGAGGAAGAACACAAGGCTGGCTTTAGCTGCCCTCTTGCTGCATGCCTCTCGACACCAGGAGTGGTGCAGACCTTCAAAGGAGGAACCAAAGTTCAGCTGCCCTAGCTCCTGCGCCTCAGAGTCCACTCCGGGCCACGCCAGGCAGACCTGGTGCAGAGGGCAGCTCGGGAGTGTCCCACAGCAAGGCAGCAACAGCCTGCCAGGGCCAACTTCCACCCCAAGGAGTGGAAGGGGGGCCAGGAGCAAGGCAAACACACACACACTTGACAGGCTCTCCTCAGAGGAAAGTGGGAAAGGCTTCTAGGAGTAAACAAACAACCTTCCCCCCTCCCCCTCTCAGGAAGCCACCCAAGCAGAATGCCTTTACTAGGGGAACTGAAAGGTTTGTTTGAGAGGAAGGCTTCCCTCAGATTCAGTCAACCTTACCAGCCTCCTCCTCCTCTCCTTATTCACACCAAGCTGTGAAAGGGCCCTCAGCTCTCTCCAACCAATTAAAAACTAATTGAAGCCACAGACTGGCACTATGCAGCCTGAGAGAAGACTCAGCTCAGCTGAGGCCTCCACAACGTCCTGATATTTCATTTTATTTAACCTCAGCACACAAAAGAGCTGAAAAGAGCATTCACAGGGATCCAAACCTGGAAACAAAACCTCTTTCTTGCAGCTCAGACCCAGTGGGCTCCAAGGCAGAGCAGGCACAGGGCAGTGCCTGCATGCATGCAGCACAGCAGCAGGGCCAGCTTGGAGTTGCTTGGGAAGCTCTGTTAGGAAGTGAGGAGCAGGCAGCTTCCCCCCAAGACTCAGAGCAGGAGTTGGAGTGTTTCATTCAGTCAAGGAGGCATGGTGAGCCCTGTGAGGTTCAACAAAAGCAAGTGCAGGGCCCTGCAGCTGGACTGGAACAATTCTCACTATCACTACAGGCTGGGGGAGGAGGTGATAGAAAGCAGCCCTGAGGAAAAGGACTTGGAAGTAACTGGTGGGGAGTAGCTGGACAGGAGCAGTGTGAGCCTACAGCACAGAAGGCCAAGGGCAGCCTGGGCTGCATTCAAAGCAGTGTGGCCAGAGCTGGAGAGAGGGGATCCTGCCCCTCTGCTCTGCTCTGGGGAGACCTCACCTGCAGGGCTTTGTCCAGCCATGGAGCCCCCAACACAAAAGAGACCTGGACCTGATGGAGAGGGTCCAGAGGGGCCATGAAAATGATCAGGGGGTTGGAGCACCTCTGCTATGGGGACAGGCTGAGGGAGCTGGGGGTGTTCAGCCTGGAAAAGAGAAGGCTCCAGGGAGACCTTACAGCAGCCTGCCAGTACGTGAAGACAGCTACAAGGAGGATGCAGAGGGACTGTTCCCAAAGGCCTGCAGGAACAGGTCCAGGGACAATGGCTTCAAAGTAGAGCAGGGCAGATTTGAGATTGGATGTGAGGAACAAGTTCTGCAGCAGGAGGCTGCTGGAACACTGCAGCAGGTTGCTTGCAACTGCATGGCTGTGTCTCACTACCGTGGCCCTTAACAATCAGAAGCCCTCCGGAGCGGGTTTTGGGAGCACTTAACAAGGCTGGGGAGTCAGGAAATGAAGTGAGCAATGTGACAGCCTGGCTCTGTGGGGACAGCCCCCATGGATTTCTACAGCAATCAGTTAACTGCAGGGCTTTGGGTGGCCCTTGGCAGGGAAGGCTTTGCTGGAAAGCAGTGAGCAGAAGGCAGGCAGGCTGGTGTGAAGCGGGGAGCCTCAACGCAGGCTCCTCTCTCTCCCATGCACAACACATGCCAAAACTTAAAATTCCTGCAGCATCCAGGGAGGAAACTGCCATGGAAGAGAAAAACAGATGGCTGCAGCCTTCTGGGGGGAAAGAAAGGGGAAAAAAGGAAAAAAAAAAGAGTCAGCATGACTTCATTTCCACAAAGGAAAGACTGGAAACTGCAGAACCCATACTTCAGACCAGAGGAGCACAGCATGGGCTGGGCTGGAAGGCACCTCCAAAGCTCATCCACTCCAACCCCTTGCAGTCAGCAAGGACATCCCCAACTAAATCAGGCTGCCCAGAGCTCTGTCCAGCCTCACCTTGAACATCTCCAGGGATGAGGCCTCAACCACCTCCCTGGGCAACCTGCTGCAGTGTTCCAGCAGCCTCCTGGTGCAGAACTTGTTCCTCACATCCAATCTCAATCTGCTCTGCTCTCATTCCAAACCACTGGCCCTGGTCCTGTCCCTGCAGGCCTTTGGGAACAGACCTTCTGCATCCTCCTTGTAGCCTCTTTCAGGTACTGGAAGGCAGCTCTAAGCTCTCCCTGGAGCCTTCTCTTCTCCAGGCTGAACACCCCCAGGAGTAAGAATAGAGTAAGAATAGAGTAAGAATAGAGTAAGAATAGAGTAAGAATAGAGTAAGAATAGAGTAAGAATAGAGTAAGAATAGAGTAAGAATAGAGTAAGAATAGAGTAAGAATAGAGTAAGAATAGAGTAAGAATAGAGTAAAGCAGGTTGGAAAAGACCTCTGAGATCATCAAGTCCAACCTATCACCCAACACCATCTGATCAACTAACCCATGGCACAACCACCCCATCCAGTCTCTTCCTATACACCTCCAGTCCATCTGTCCAGCCTGTTAAGGTCCCTCTGCAGAGCTCTCCTACCCTCTAACAGATCAACTCCTGCCCCCAGCTTGGTGTCCTCTGCAAACTTGCTGCTGATGGACTCAATGCCCTCATCCAGATCATCAATAAGGATATTGAACAGGCTGGGGCCCAGCACTGATCCCTGGGGCACACCACTGGTGCCTGGCAGCCAGCTGGATGTGGCACCATTCACCACCACTCTCTGGGCTCAGCCTCCAGCCAGTTCCTGACCCAGCTCAGAGTGCTGCTGTCCAAGCCAGGGGCTGACAGCTTGGCCAGGAGTTTGCTGTGAGTAGTTTGCTCCCTCAGCCCGTCCCATAGCAGAGCTGCTCCAACCCCCTGATCATCTTTGTGGCCTTCTCTGGACCCTCTCCATCAGGTCCATGTCTTTCCTGTGCTGAGGGCAGCAGGGCTGAATACAGCACTGTAGGTGAGGTCTCAGAAGAGCAGAGTAAACTCCCAGTTAATGCAGCACTGAGACCAATTTAACCCTTGGAGAACATGAGGGGTCCCTGTATTTTGAAGCAGGATTTCAAAGCCAAGCAGCTCACACCAGAGAGGACAGGGATTACAAACACTGTAACAGAGGACCCAGGTCTGTGTCTCTAAAGCCACTGCTGAGTGGTAAATTCTGCAGCAAAGCCTCCTTATCTTCCCTCTTCTCCAGCACTGTTAAGCACTTATCACCTCCACTCAGGTGAGCAGTTTTCTTGCTGACAAAAGCACCCAACAGATGAGGAGATATTAGGAACTTGGCAACCTCAGCTCCAAGCTAGGCCATTCTCTGTGGAAACCTGGCAGTGCCACACTTGAAGCCATTGTTGAGTGCTTGACTGTGAGACAGCACAATAAGGAAACATAAAAGCCACCCTAGAAAGCTCTGGTGCTCAGCACTAGGTGCTTCAGGTACTCTGTGGCACAGCATTTACACCTCCAGTTCACAGTCACAGAATGGGTTGGGTTAGAGAAGCCCTTTCAGCTCATCCAGCCTAACCAGTCTCTAACTCTGCCAAGGCTGGGGCTGAGCCATGGCCCTCAGCACCACAGCTCTGCCTCTATGAAACACTTCCAGGGATGGGCATTCAACCACCTCCCTGGGCAGCCTCTGCCAGGCTTTGAGAACCCTTTCAGGCAAGAAGTTTCTTATAATGACCAATCTAAACCTCCTCTGGCACAAAAGACACACTAAAGACCCCCAAGCTCTCTCAGCTGCTCCTCCCCAGCCCTCTTCTCCAGACCCTTCCCCAGCTTCCTTGCCCTTCTCTGGACCCTCTCCAGCCCCTCAATGTCCTTCTGGGAGTGAGAGCCTCAAAACTGAACACCCAGCACTGCAGGTGTGGCCTCCCCAGTGCTGAGTGCAGGAGGACAATCCCTGCCCTGCTCCTGCTGCCCACACCACTGCTGATCCAGGCCAGGCTGCTGGTGGCCTCCTTGCCCACCTGGGCACACCCTGGCTCACCTTCAGCCAGCTGCCAACCAACACCCCCAGCCACTCTGCCTCAAGCCTGGGGCATTCATGGGGTTGTTGTGACTCAGCTTGTGAGCCTCCTCTTGCTGAGCCTGTGCCACAGACAAGCCTTGACTCAGTCACCTAACAGAGGCCTCCAGCAGCTGGAAAACTCCAGGGTACACCAGAGATGCATGCCAGGCTGGCAGACTTTGGCAGAGGATCAACAGGAGACCTGCACTTCTCCAAACTGGCAGCTGGGCCTGGCAGGAAACCCAAAGGCATCTCAAACAGCTCCAGACACCAGCGTGGAGGCCGTGGAGCTGGGCCCCCTGCACCAGCCACAGTGTCGTAGCTGCCAGCCGTGCCCAGCACGCTGCACCCCACACAGCAGCCATCTGCTGCCACCACTGCCAGCACCCAACAGCACTTCGTGTGTAGCAGCACAAGCCAAAGGCAGGAGACTGATTGCTGCCTCCAATGAATGACTATGCAGCCAGGGCAGCAACCAAATTAACCCTCTCCTAGCAAGCCCAGCCCTTCTAGGCCAGGACTGCAGCTGGCTGGCCAGGCTGGGGGCACAGGCCAGCTTATTCCAAGAGTCACTGGAGATGAGAGGCTCCAGCAGTGCCAAGCAAGTGCCTTGCACCAAAAGCAAACCAAGTGCTTGTATGATGCATGGCAAGCATGACATGTGCAGGGTGGCAGGAGGCACTAATCCATCTCAGAGACCGGAGCTGCACTTATTTGTGTCTAACGAAAAAGCTCCGAAGGAATCCACTGCTCCATTTTTCAAAGGGACTGAGGAGCCACAATAATGAGGAGTGGGTCAGGAGGAGCAGCCAGAAGGCCACAGAAGTGAAGCAGTCCTGGTAATTAACCTGAAAATAAGGGATTTCTAATCACAGAGGGAGCAGACACTCCGTCACGACTTGTGCCACACACACCAGCACCAAACAGCAGCGGTCTGAGAGCAGCTGCCTTTGGCCAAGGAGCAGAGGGGGCAAGAAGTGGGGAGCCAAGAGGCAGGGCAAGAAGGGGGAGCTCCAGCCTGTGCTGGCCATGAGCTGCTGTACCTAAAGATCATCCTGCTCCAGGGTGAAGCAGCAACAGCAGCATGGCAGTGACACACAGCCAGCCCAACTCTAGAAAGAAGGGCAGGAGCTACTTTGAATGCTTCAGGTAAACATCAACACCAAAAGCCAAACCCAAAAGTACTGAAAGCCAAGCAGCAACCACCCAGGGCTGCAAACTGAAGAACATCCTCCAACATAAGTCACTTTTTGTCCCAACATAAGTCACTTCTCGTCGTTGTCCAGTCAGTGTGCCCAGCAGGGCTAGGGAGGTTCTCCTGCCCCTGCTCTGCCCTGCTGAGACCACACCTGGAAGGCTGTGTCCAGTCTGGGGCTCCCCAGATCAAGAGAGACAGAGACCTGCTAGACAGGGTCCAAAGGCAGCCACAAGGATGATGATGGGACTGGAACATCTCTGCTGTGAAGAGAGGCTGAGAGCCCTGGGGCTGTTCAGGCTGGAGAGGAGAAGGCTGAGAGGGGATCTGATCAATGTCTATCAATAGCTGAGGGCTGGGGGTCAGGATGAAGGTTCCAGGCTCTCTGTGGTGGTGCCCAGGGACAGGACAAGGCACAACAGGTCCCAGCTGGAACCCAGGAGGTTCCACCTCAACACGAGGAGAAACTTGTTTGGTGTGAGGCTGCTGGAGGCGTGGAGCAGGCTGCCCAGAGAGGTTGTGGAGTCTCCTTCTCTGGAGCCTTTCCAACCCCACCTGGCTGTGTTCCTGTGTGACCTGCCCTGGGTGATGCTGCTCAGGCAGGAGGGTTGTACTGGATGATCTCTAGAGGTCCCTGCCAAGCCCTCACATTCTCTGGTTTCTGAAGAGTCAGAGCAATGTGAAAGCTACCAAGAGACAGCAGTTCACAGGCAGGCCCCCAGCTTGTCTCACTCAGACACAATCATCGCTCAGAGACACATCTCTGTCCAAGGATGTTTATGAGTGCATTGTCATTTCTTCTCCAAGCTGAATGGGGCATTCTTTCCCTCCAGAAGCCCTGTGACAATGCCAGTGCACTACAGTCACTCCCTGCACTGCCATCAAACACAGGCCAGGCCCCAGCACTGACCACACACCGCCGACGCTTCCAGCCAGGCCAGCATATGGAGCTCCCTTCTTTGCTTCTATGGAGCAAGCTTCAGACAGAGAGGAAGGAAGCAGGGATTCTGTCAGCACAAGCAAAACCATGCCTGCTCAAAAGTTAAGGAAAGCTTTAGCTGAATCACAGGCTCACAAGATGTTAGGGGATGGAAGGGACCTCCGGAGATCTTCAAGCCCCCTGCCAGAGCAGGAGCATAGAATCCAGCACAGGTCACACAGGAACACAGCCAGACAGGGCTGGAAAGGCTCCAGAGAAGGAGACTCCACAACCTCTCTGGGCAGCCTGCTCCAGGGCTCTGGGACCCTCACAGGGAAGAAGTTCCTCCTCATGTTGAGGTGGAGCCTCCTGTGCTGCAGTTTCCACCCATTGCCCCTTGTCCTATCACAGAGTGCAACTCAGCAGAGCCTGTCCCTGCTTTCCTGACCCAGCCCTTATATTGATAGACATTGATCAGATCTCCTCTCAGCCTTCTCCTCTCCAGACTAAACAGCCCCAGGGCTTTCAGCCTCTCCTCACCAGGCAGTGCTCCAGGCCCTTCGGCATCCTCAAAGCCCTCCCTTGGACTCCCTCCAGCAGATCCCTGTCCCTCCTGAGCTGGGGAGCCCAGAACTGGATGCAGTATTCCAGGTGAGGTCTCAGCAGGGCAGGGTAGAGGGGAAGGAGAACCTCCCTGGCTCTGCTGGACACACTCCTCTGAATGTCCCCCCAGGAGCCCCTTGGCCTTCTTGGCCCCCAGGGCACATTGCTGTCCCCTGCAGAACTTGCTGCCCACCAGCACTCCCAGGTCCTTCTCCCCAGGGCTGCTCTCCAGCAGATCCCCTCCCAACCTGTCCTGCTGCAGTTTATTCTTCCTCCCCAGCTGCAGGACTCTGCACTGATCCTTGTTGAGCCTCAGTAGGTTCCTCTCTGCCCAGCTCTCAGTCTATGCAAGTCTCTGAATGGCTTCACAGGCTTCAGGTGTCTCAGCCAAGCCTCCCAGTTTGGTATCATCAGCAAACACTCTGTCTGTCCTGTCACCAATGTCAGGACTGGAACCAGCACTGATCCCTGGGGGACCTCCACTAGTTACAGGTCCCCAGCTGGCCTTGGCACCGTTGATCACCACTCTTTGGACTCTATTGTGTAACCAATTCCTAATCCATCTCACTGTCTGAAGGTTTTCATTGCCTATCCTTTTCATATAGAGGTTTCAAAAGAGCAGATTTTAGCTTGCCTGCTTAACGCCCAGCTTTGTTCAGGCTCTCCACACAAGAGGAAGCAGAGCACAAAAGCCTGAAGCCCAATGGCTGTGGGTGGTGTTCTGTGCCCATGGTTATTTTCCCTAGAATTTTCCCCCCCATTTCAGCCCTGCACTGCTGCCTCCCCATCACCAACACCAGCACCAACCTCGCCTGCCTTGGTGCCCAAGAAGGCAAAACAAAGGTTCAGCACAACAACCTGGTTTTAAGTCTGTAATGGCTGTTTCACTACTTCACACACAGGCATTTTGCTAGGTGGGCACCCAGTGACTAAACAGTAAATAAATTCACAGAATTGAGGCTGGAAGAGAGGTCACCAAGCCCAGGCTCTGACCTAACACCACCACACTGACCAGACCGTGTCACTGAGTGCCACATCCAATCTTTCCTTAAGCACCTCCAGGGGTGGCAACTCCACCACCTCCCTGGGCAGTCCATCCCAGTGTCTGATTCCCCTCTCCCTCAGGAAATGCTTCCTAACCTCCAACCTAACCCTCCCCTGGGGCAGTTTCAGGCCATGCCCTCTTGTCCTGTCACAGGTTGTCTGGGAGAAGAGCCCAATCCAGCCAACAGGATGAGGTTTAACAAGGCCAAGTGCAGGCTCCTACACTTTGGCCACAATAACCCCATGCAGGCTACAGACTGGGGGATTAGTGGCTGGAGGGCAGCCTGGCAGAGAGGCACCTGGCAGTGCTGGGTGAAAGCAGATGGACAGGAGCCAGCAGTGTGCCCAGGTGGCACAGAAGGCCAATGTCATCTTGAACAGTGTGGTCAGCAGCACTAGGGATGGAATTCTGTGCTCTATACTCAACACTGGGGAGGCCGCACCTCGAGCACTGTGTGCAGCTCTGGGCCCTCACTGCAAGAAAGATCTTGAGGTGCTGGAGCAGGTCCAGAGGAGAGAGACCAGACTGGGGAGGGGGCTGGAGGGAAAGGCTGATCAGGAGAGGCTGGGGGTAGTCAGCCTGGAGAAGAGGAGCCTCAGGGGGGACCTTATCACTCTCTACAACTACCTGAGGGGAAGTTGCAGTAAGGTTCCTCAAATAACAAGAGTGCTCACAAGAGGACTTTTGTGTGTGTGACTTCTTAAACCGAGCACAAGCCGGCGGCGGATCCCACCTGGGTGCTCCCCTGCAGCACTCAGGACTGCAGGGCTAAAGCTTGCTGCAAAGCCCACAGAGCAAAGAGCAAATCAAAGTGAAAATGAAAGCCAAAAGCAGGCCTCCTTTGTGCAAACAAAAGGTAAAAAGCAGTAGGCCCAGCTGGTGAAATAAACCTGATGAACTAAAACTGGCTGTGGAAAACTCCTTGGCCTGAGCTGCGCAGTGGATCCCATGAGATCATCACAACAGCCTCTTTCAACTTCTCCAGCTGGGGTTAGTTGCAGTTTACCCTGGGAGAGCAAGTTCAGCTCCCACAACAAGTCTATTCCTTGTGCAAACACGAGGCAAGAAGGTAACTTCTTGTTAGAACTCAATGAAAAAGGCGACTTCAGCCTGCCAGTGCTTCTTTAAGCCCCGAGCAGCCTTCCAGCACATACTTGATGGAGATTTCCAACTCCAGGAGATAGAATTTAAATGTGTAGAGGCAATTACTCATAAGCAGTGAGAGCAGCCAATGCAAGCACCCAACTTGCCAAGGAGAAGAGAAGCCAAGTATTAGAAAGGAGGCTGCACTTGATTGCAAGGCAATTTGGCTATCTCCATCCACAAGGCCTGGAAAGGGCTTCCTTCGTCCCCTGACGCTACAGGCCCGCAGCCCTGTGAGGAATGTCGTCAGTAACATCAATATTCCAAACATATAAACCAGCAGCTCAGTATCTGTGTAATGGAGCTCTCTGCCTGACTATTGAAAAGCTGCTTCCAGTCCTCCCTAGCAGATTTACTTAAGCTCCTTTTGCACAGGCAAGGAAGGCATGCCAGGAGCATACCATTAACTGTTAAAGCCATCCAACTGGACCAGCACCGCACTGCATTCTTGTCTGACTAAATGCTTTAAGACAAATCCCAGGGATCTGCCTCTTGCCTGTTCCCATTGAGAGGTGGGAAGGAACATGGAAAAGAAGAAGGAAAGACAAAGCATCTTCAGGAAAAGAAAAAAAAGAGTAAAAAACCAAAAATGAGGATTCACCCCAAACTCAAATACCCCCAACTTCAGGGGTCACGTCCAGAGATTCACAGAATGGGTTGGGTTGGAAAGGACCTGAAAGATCACCCACTTCCAATTCACTTGCTATGGGCAGGGACACCTCCCACTAGCCCACCAGGCTGCACAAGGCCTCGTCCAGCCTGACCTTGACCACCTCTCAGACACCTCAGTCAAACTCTAGCAGTAGCAGCAGGTAGCACCCAGCGCCACGAGTCGAGCAGGGAAACAGCTCTTGGGAAATGCTCTGAAAACCACCAAAAAACAGTAACAAGAACCACACCAAGGCACAGATGCCGAGCTACTAACTGCACCATCCTCTGCACGACAACAGCAACGCCAGCTAAGAAAATCAAGAGCCCAGAACAAGCCCAAGAGGAGCAGGCAGCGAAGCGAGCGCTCCGGGAGCGGGACCCAAGCACCCCACATGGCCGCTGCTGCAGCGGGCAGGCAGGAGGAAGTGCAGGGAGGCAACGCACACACCCCGAGCAACATCCTCCTCACTTCAGCACCAGCAACTTGCTGTGGAGTAACACAAGCCACTGCTTACCATTTCTTGGTGCACTCGACCATCAGCTCCTGGTAAGAGGCCACAAACTGGAACTTCGATGCGTGTTTCCCAACACGCTGGAGTCTCTTCCAAACCGAAGCCATAGTGCTGGGGAATCCCAGTCCTCTTCTACAGGAGCAAGCCTGGGAATGCCAGAGCAGGCTCGAGAGCGTGTGCGCTCAGCAGGAGCGGACTGACACGCAGACACGGTCCAAACAGCGCAGGAGGAACTTGATGGGACCTCTACAATCCATATTCTGCCTCTCCCGTCTCCAGGGGAAAGCCCAGCCCAGCTGAACGGCTCATCACCGGCCAGGAGCAACGCGCCAGAGGAGCAGACAGGTGATTGAAAGGAAGTTCTCTCATGGGATCAGCGGTCCTCACACAGTAGAGGATGTGGATGCTGCAGGACTGGAAGACAAATAAGACAGGGGGAGAAAGAAAGCATTGGCTAACAGCCTCCCCTCCACAGTGCTGCAATTGCACGTGATTTGCTACCTTGCAAACAACTCCCACCGACCACAAAAACATCTCCCCCTTCCTGTTGTCATCCCTGCCCTCCCCCCCAATTCAATAAATAAGAATGCTGCAGCAATTTCAGGAATGCACACCACAAGTCTGTTTGGAAACATATCAACACGTCCCTTTATCAGCACCATCACAACTGGCAACAAACAGCAACAACAAAGGGCCAGGTCACGGCCACGACAAACCCCTCTCGGAAGCATCTCCGGGAAGCAATGCAAAGTGGCTGAGGTGCTGCCAATATGCACCCAGAGGGAGGGACACACAAGGGAGACGAGGACAAGTTCTTTGTCTGGATGACAAAAGGTGTAACAGTTGTTTCCTCACGCATACACACACACACACACGCCTCCCGCTCCCATTTCTCTTTCCAAGGAGAGGGAAGAGCCAAGAAGCCAGCAAAGGGAGCGTTACTACTGAAATGCCTGCGCCGGGGCGAGAAGAATGGCAGAGGAAGGGGCATTTCCCGAGCCCTGGCTGCCCGGCCAGCATTCCCCATCTTCCTCGCCGCATCACATCGACATGGAAAGGCCTCCCCATCCTGAACTGAGGAACGCTCAGCAGAGAGGTGGAGAAGGGGGAAGAGAAACCCAAGCGGGTCCTCTCCCTGCAAAAGAAAGAGGCATCTCTGCCGGCTGCGCAGGAAAAAGCCCCTGCGTGAGGAACGCGGGCAAGCAAAGGGTGGCCGCACCTGGCGAGGAGGCAAGGCAGGATGGCAGCCAAGCTGGCACGGAGGCAAGCTGGGCTCGAGGCACGGCCCCTGCAGGGGGCTGTCCCCCGGAGCCCCGGGGCGCGGCGGGCCCCGCTGCGTCTCGGCAGCGGCTGTCAGCGCCGGGCAGGCGGCCCCCGCAGCCCGCGGCCGGCAGCCGTTGGGCTTTCAAAATGAGAAGGCGAAGGGCGGGCAGCGAAGAGGGGAAGAGACGGCCCGGGAAGAGGGAGGGGAAGAGACGTGGGGCAGCGCGGACGGCTTCCCCCGTGCCGCGGCACTCACCTGCCCCCGGGCTCCTCACGGCCGATCCCCGCCGGGCGGGCGCTGGCGCTGGCACCACACGGCAGGCGAGAGGCAGCGCTGCCGCCGCTGCCCATTACTGCGGCAACCCCGCCAAAGCCCTGCGGCTGTTCCCCTGCCGCTGCAACCTCATGGCGAGCACCTGGCACACGCCGCCTACTCCCTCGCTGGCCCCGCGACCGGCCGGCCAGCCCGCCCGGCTCCCGCCGCGCTCACGCTGCCAGCACCATCGCCCTCCTCCCGGCGCTCCGCCTCGCCTCGCCTCGCCTCACCCCGGCCCCGCCGCTCCCCCGCCCCCGCCGCGGCCCGCCCCCGCCGCGCCATTGGCCCCGCCGGGCGTCCCGCGCATGCTATTGGCTAGCTCCCGTGTCAATCATATGCGGGCGAGATGAACGACCCTCGCGCAACGGGCAGACGGAGGCAGTGAAAGCAAGCAGAGCTTCTCCCGCCCCCGGCTCCACCTTTTCCTGATTGGCTGCAGCATCGGGGAGGCGGGGATTCCTCTAAGGAAAACCCACTCGATAGGCCAATGCCACCGCCCGTCACCGCGAACGCCTACGGCGATTGGCGGCAACGCTTCCTACAGCTGCGAGGTGGGCGCGGCGCGAAGAACGGACTGTCAGGGGAGGGGCGCGGCCCGGCCCGCCCCGACCCCCGGGACCCGCAGCTGCTTGTCGGGGGCTGTCTGGAGCCGGGAAGGGCCGGGAGCGAAGGAGAGGGGTGGGCGGCAAAGGAACGGGACGCGGGGAGTCCCAGACACCGCCTGTCAGGTGGGCGCGGGGCGGCTCGGCAGAGGGAGCGGTCCTGAGGGATGGGTTGAGGCGGCGAGACGGGTGGAAAAGCCACGGAGGCGGCACAGGAACCGGGCCCGTCCCGGGACGGGGTGCGGGTCCGGCACCCAGCCTGACGCGGAGCCTGCAGCGCAGGGCCTGCCCTGGAGGAGCTCTGAAGTTCTCGTGGGGGTGAAATGCGAACTGAAATAAAGCAGCCCGGGCGGCGTTTGTGTGCTTATAATCACAGGGGCGAGTGGGCTGGAAAAGCCCTTCCAGATCCTCCTGCCCGACCAGTCTCCAACTCTGCCAAGGCTGGGGCCCTCAGCACCACAGCTCTGCCTCTCTCAAACACCTCCAGGTTTGGGCATTCAACCACCTCCCTGGGCAGCCTCTGCCAGGCTGTGAGAACCCTTTCAGGGAAGAAGTTTCTTCTGTTGTCCAACCTGAACCTCTTCTGGAGCAACTTGAGGCCATTTCCTCTCCTCCCATCACTTGTTCCTGGCGAGCAGAGCCCAGCCCCCACCTGGCTCCAGCCTCCTCTCAGGGAGCTGTAGAGAGCAGTGAGGTCTCCCCTCAGCCTCCTCTTCTCCACACTAAACACCCCCAGCTCCCTCAGCTGCTCCTCCCCAGCCCTCTTCTCCAGACCCTTCCCCAGCTTCCTTGCCCTTCTCTGGACCCTCCCCAGCCCCTCAATGTCCTTCTTGCAGTGAGGGCCCAGAACTGCAGCCAGCACTGCAGGTGTGGCCTCCCCAGTGCTGAGTGCAGGAGGACAATCCCTGCCCTGCTCCTGCTGCCCACACCACTGCTGATCCAGGCCAGGCTGCTGGTGGCCTCCTTGCCCAGCTGGGCACCCCCTGGCTCATCTCCAGCCAGCTGCCCACCAGCACCCCCAGGGCTTTCTCTGCTGGGCACTTTCCAGCCCCTCTGCCCCAGGCTGATTATGTGCTCTCTGAATTTCACCCAGGCACTGGGGTGTGGATGCTCTGCACAGTCCTGTGTAGCAGTACAGGGCATGATGGCATGAGGGGTGGTGATCCCTGTGGGAGAGGAGCTGGGAGTTCCCCAAAGCCACACTGGCTGAACACTTCTCTGCCAGTGCAGTGCAGTGAGGGGATGGCAGGAGCTGGATGTCAGCACTTGGTCCCAGCACCAGTTCTAAATGGTGGTTTATTCTGGCTGAGAGAGATACCACCACACAACTTTTTGCCCTTCCAGGTGAGGCTGTGGACCCCCAGTGTGCTCTTGGCAGCGTGTGGGTCCCAGAGTCAGGATAAAGTGGCTGTGTGGGAGCTAATCCCAAAGCTCTCTGGCAGCCCAGGCAGAAACAGGCAGCTATCAAGAGGAGGGGAATGCAGTGCAGGTCTGAGAGCAGCTGTGAAACCAAAACCTCGAGGCTTTGCAGTCCTTCTCTGAACGTGAAATGGAGTCCAGGGCTGATCCAGGGACTGGGAAGCTCCTCATCCCAGGCTTTTGCTGCTCTCCCCTAAGCTGCCTTTCTCGGTGCCCTATGGCAGAGGCTGCCAGCGCTCAGCTGCTGGCCTGGCAGGAGAGAAGGAGTGACTGAGTGGATGGCCATGGGCCTAAGCTGAGCTAAGCTACTTTGGAGAGGGTGGATATCTGGGCTATGAAAAAGGTCAGCCCTTGGCTTCTGATGTGCTGCTGCTCTTCATTCCTTTGCCTCTCTCTCCAGACAGACTTCCTTACCCGAGCTGCCAGAGGGCATGCGTGCCCTACCTGCTTGGAGCCATCCTGGAAGAGGCAGTGACTTTCCTTCCTGAAGTGTGAGGGTGGAATGTGAGGGAACACTTCTGATTCTCTCCAAAAGGTTCTTTTCTTTCCCTGGACTTGATGATCTTGGAGGTCTACTCCAGCCTCACACTTCACTCTGTGATTTCAGGAGCTACAACTTGCAGGGTTTGCACATTTGGCCAGGATCCCTGTCCCAGTTTGGCAGCTGCTCTGCACACACAGAGTAATTGCAACACACTTGGGGGAGATGTTCCTGGATTGGTTTGTTGGTTGTTTTTCTGTTCTGTTTTGTGGGTGGTTTTTTTAAGTGCAGATCACCTGCTTAGGATTTGGGAAGTGAGGCCAGGATTTCCAGAACTCATCAGGCTGAGAACACATCAGGCTGGGGCACACAGATGCTTGGTTCTGCCTCAGAGAGCACCAGGTGGAAATCTGTCAGCTGTAAAGTGGCTCAGGCAAGGGCATTTAAAATTCCAGCAGCCCTAAGGAGATTCCTGGTTCCTCAGAGCAGGGAAACAAGGACAGACTGAGAGAGTTGGGGTTGTTCAATCTGGGGAGGAGAAGGCTCCCAGGAGACCTTCTTGTGGCCTTGCAGGATCTGAAGGGGGCTCCAAGAAAGCTGGGGAGGGACTTTTGAGGGTGTCAGGGAGTGATAGGACTGGGGGGAATGGAGCAAAAGTAGAAGTGGGGAGATTCAGATTGGATGTCAGGAAGAAGTTCTTGCCCATGAGGGTGTTGAGACTCTGGCACAGGTTGCCCAGGGAGGTGGTGGAAGCCTCCTGCCTGGAGGTTTTTCAGGCCAGGCTGGCTGTGGCAGTGAGCAACCTGCTGTAGTGTGAGGTGTCTCTGCCCATGGCAGCAGGGGGGTTGGAGCTGGATGCTCCTTGAGGTCCTTTCCAACCTTAACAACTCTATGATTCTAAATGTCAGGTAGCTGTATTGATTTTTTCTCCCCCAAGTTGCTTCCCTCCCTCCCTCCTGTATCTATCCCCAAGAGTTAAGTCTACAAGCTCCTTCTGAATACCATGCAGCACCCAGGCCAATTCCTCAGACACTTCTTTGGCCAAGATTTTCTTTTCCTTGCAAGGGAGGCAGGCTTTTTTCTGTGGAATAAACACAGAAGGGCTGGTGGCTTGCTCAGTGACTTGTGTTTCAAACATCATTATTTATTAACATTTTCCATTTCCTGCATAGCTTTTGGATTCAAGTTACACCAGGCCCGAGAAGTACACAGCACAGGGCTGCTTCTTCCTTCCTGGCCTGGGGAGATTCTCACAGGCTCTGCAGATGACCTCTTTGCTGTGCAGTTTTGAAGAGCAGCTATCCTCAGCTCTTGCAATCCCCAGGAAAGCTTTAGGAGGTTTCAAAGGGTGGGAGCAATTAGTCCAGAAAGCAGGCAAGAGCTTCAGCTGCAGATTGGAAGCTAGAGGTCACAGAATCACAGAATTACTGAGGCTGGAAAAGACCTCTGGGATCATCAAATCCAGCCCTAACAGCAGGACATCAGCTAAACCGTGCCACCAAGTGCCACAGCCAATCTTTTCTTAAAGACTTCCAGTGGTGGTGACTCCACCACCTCCCTGGGCAGTCCATCCCAGTGCCTAATCAGCTCTTCTGTGAGGAAGTGCTTCCTAATATCCAACCTGACCTTATAGGTTGGACACGATGATCTTGAAGGTCTCTTCCAACCTGGTCTGGTCTGGTCTGGTCTGGTCTGGTCTGGTCTATTCTATTCTATTCTATTCTATTCTATTCTATTCTATTCTATTCTATTCTACTCTACTCCTATTCTATTCTATTCTATTCTATTCTATTCTATTCTATTCTATTCTATTCTATTCTATTCTATTCTATCCCTCCCCTGGTGCAGCTTCAGGTGCCCCCTTGTCCTGACAGACATTCAGAGGCTACTGGGCTCAGCACTAGACCAACCCAAGTCAAAAGCCCTTGTGACTTCTGTTGGCAGCTGGCAGCCCAAAGGAACTAGAAATGAGCAAAAAGGAATCAGCAAGAGACCTGGATGAAGAACTCCAAGCCCCTTGCCTGGGCAGAGCACTGTGGTGGGTCAGCAAGGAGCCCCTCTGCTGTCTTCATTGCCCCATTGAAAAGATCTCTGGGCTGGTGCTGCCAGCTGTAAGCCTGATGGGTGCTCCATGACCCAGCAGAAAGCACAGCTCAGCTCCAGAGCGTGGTTCAGGACCTGAGCCAGGCAAACAGCCACGTTTTGACTTAACCCAGTATGAGGAGCTTGATGAGGACCACAAGCAAAGCTAGCTCTAACCAAAGTACCCATAGCTTCACCAGAACTGGAGGAACAACTGCCCCACGACTCCCAGAAGTGTCCTCCTGGCTGTGAAGAAAAGGGTGCATCATTTTCTGCAGTGCCACAGACCACCTCTTCTGCAAGCAGGGGAAACACTCCTGTGCTGAAAGGCAAAGGCTGCTTTGTTATTTAAAGAGAGATGATCTGTAGGGCACAACCTTTGCATACCATACTCCTGCCCAAACTGCTGCCTTCCTTGCCTAAGGAAGGACAGCTGAGGAAGTCTCTTTGTACACACAAATTGCCCTCATCTGCATCCTTCTGGAAGTGGCAGGAAACAGGATGCCAAGCAGGGAATCCTCACAGCAACCTGACCCACTTCTTTATAAGCAGATGGTAAGGACCCTTTGGAGCCCTCACCCCAGGAAGGACATTGAGGGGCTGGAGGGGATCCAGAGGAAGGGCTGGGGAAGGGTGTGGAGAAGAGGGCTGGGGAGGAGCAGCTGAGGGAGCTGGGGGTGTTTAGTGTGGAGAAGAGGAGGCTGAGGGGAGACCTCCTTGCTCTCTACAGCTCCCTGAAGGGAGGCTGGAGCCAAGCTGGGGTTGGTCTCTACTCTCTAGGAACAAGTCATAGGACTTGGTCTCAACTGACCTTAAATTGCCCCAGGGGAGGTTTAGGTTGGACATTAGAAGAAACTTCTTCCCTCAAAGGGCTCTCAAAGGCTGGCACAGGCTGCCCAGGGAGGTGGTTGAATGTCTGGAGGTGTTTGAAAGAGGCAGAGCTGTGGTGCTGAGGGCCATGGTTCAGCCCCAGCCTTGGCAGAGTTAGAGAATGGTTGGACTGGAGGATCTGGAAGGGCTTTTCCAACCTAAACCATCCTGTGATGCCATCCACAGTTCTGTCCCAAGCACATGCTTGTGCTCTGCAGCTCCTTGCACTGCCAGCCTCTCTCACAGCTCCACACAAATCCCCATGGCTTTATTTTTTTCCCCTGAATTCTGGTTCCTGCTCTCTGGCCTTGATGACAGCACCACCCTGATGGCAGCAGTACTCTGATGGCAGCAGTACCCTGATGGCAGCAGTACTCTGATGGCAGCAGTACTCTGATGGCAGCACCACCCTGATGGCAGCAGCCTGCCAGTGCCAGTGCCCAGGTCCCAGTAGCAATCTGATCTCCACCCTGCTGATGTGATTCCCTTTAGGCTTTGAAGCCACAGTGCCTCTCCCTTCTCCCTCATTGCCTCCTCATCAGCATGACTAAGGACAGGCTGCTCACCAGCCCATAAGTGACCTTTGCTAGAAATAGCTGTCATAAATCTCAGCCTCCCTCCCCTCCTGCCTGGGAGCCTGCAGAAATGTCACTGAGGAAAGCAGCTCCTGGGATGATGTCAAGCTCAGCAGAGCTTTCAGCTGGCTGAGGCAGTGGGCTGTGTGGCTGAGCTTACCCTCACCTGCCACACTGTGGTCTTGTAGTGCTGGATCCCAGGAGAAGGTTGCTGCTGTGTTCAGGAAGGTAGTGGAGGACTTGCACTGGCCTCAGGAGATCCTCCTGGTCCCCCACACGTGTCACTAGCTGGTGCATGACACCACACAGAGTCATGGAATGGGCTGCTTGGAGAAGAGCTTCAGATCCTGCAGCCCAACCAACCACAGCCTAACATCTCCTGTACTCTCCTGGTAGAACATGGCCCTGAGCTCCCCAGCAAACATCTCTGAAACCCCTCCACTGCCTCCCTGGGCAGCCTGTGCCAGTTTCTGATGACCCTTTCAGTGAAGAACCCTTTCCTAGTAGTCAGCCTGAGGCTCCCCTGTGAGAAGTGCAGCTCAGCAGGTTGCTGGCAGCAGGCCTGGCTGCTCTCCTTGCTTTGCTTCTTCACACCCCAACAACAAACAACCCTCAGCCCTTCCCAGCTGGGACTGCTCCCAGCCTAAAGCCTACAGCCCTCTGCAGGCCCCCATCCTGACCCCCTGGCCTGCAGCCTGCCTGTCTGGATGAGGGGATTGAGTCCATCAGCAGTGAGTTTGCAGATGACACCAAGCTGGGGGCAGGAGTTGATCTGTTAGAGGCTAGGAGAGCTCTGCAGAGGGACCCTGCCAGGATGGGCAGATGGGCAGAGTCCAAGGGCAGGAGATTGAACACATCTAAGTGCCAGATTCTACACACTGGCCACAGCAACCCCAGGCAGTGCTACAGGCTGGGGTCAGAGTGGCTGAGAGCAGCCAGGCAGAGAGGGACCTGGGGGTGCTGGTTGATAGTAGGCTGAACATGAGCCTGCAGTGTGCCCAGGTGGCCAAGAAGAAAATGGCATCGTGGCCAGCAGGAGCAGGGAGGTCATTGTGCCCTGTGCTCAGCACTGGTTAGGCCACACCTTGAGTCCTGTGTCCAGTTCTGGGCCCCTCGGTTTAGGAAAGATGTTGAGATGCTGGAAGGTGTCCAGAGAAGGGCAACAAGGCTGGGGAGGGGTCTGGAGCACAGCCCTGTGCTGAGCAGGTCCAGAGGAGAGAGACCAGACTGGGGAGGGGTCTGGAAGCAAAAGCTGATGAGGAGAGGCTGAGGGAGCTGGGGTTGCTTAGCCTGGAGAAGAGGAGGCTCAGGGGAGACCTTCTTGCTGCCTGCAACTACCTGAAGGGAGGTTGTAGCCAGGTGGGGGTTGGTCTCTTCTCCCAGGCAACCAGCACCAGAACAAGAGGACACAGTCTCAAGCTGTGCCAGGGGAAGTTTAGGCTTGATCTTAGCAAGAAGTTCTTCACAGAGAGAGAGATTGCCCATGGGAATGTGCTGCCCAGGGAGGTGGTGGAGTCCCCTTCCCTGGAGGTGCTTAAGAAGAGCCTGGATGAGGCACTTGGTGCCATGGTCTGGTTGATTAGTTAGGCTTGGGTGATCAGTTGGACTTGGTGATCTTGGAGGTCTCTTCCAAGCTGGGTGATTGTGTGATTCTGCCCACCCTTTCCAAGAGCAGGCCCACAGCTGTCCTGCTGCCCAGGGCACTCTGCAGGAGCCAGGAGCTGTGCTAGGTCACCAGCACCACTTTATTGATGGCTTCTGTCTTTCCCTGTTCTGCTCTGGCTGGAGCCTGCACTTGCACTTGGTGAGCCCCTGCTGTGCTTCAGCCACTGCCTCCCTCCCAGGCTCTCTGCCAGGAGGGCTACCCCTGTTCCCCAAGTGGCAGCCTCAGGCCATAGCTCTCCTGGCACCAGCTTTACTGTGCCACCCCAGAGGCACTAGGTGCTGCCTGCCCTGCCCCACTGAACCCTGCTGCCCAAAGTCAAGCAGGCTGGTTCAGAAAGGGTGGGTGAAAACCTTCCTCACCTGTCTTCACCTCCTGCCCCTTGCCTGGCTGCCATTGTCCCCAAAGCACTCAGCAGCCAGGGGCACACTGTCCTTATCTGCAGGGGAGGTCAAGGACAGCAGTCACATTCCTGGGCTGCAGGCACCAAAGTGCAGCTCAGCCTGGGGAGGAGAGACAGGAGCAGGGGCACTGGTGCTGCAGCCCCACACAGCACAGGCAGCAGGGCCCCTTCCTGGCTCACAACCCTTTCTCCAAGCTTCTGGGCAGTGTGTAAAGATCTGAGTGACTTCTGTCACTGACCTCTGGATGTCCTTGAGACCTCCTGGTGGCCTCACTCTCTTCTTGCACAGCCTGCACTATGTCCATAAATAACCACTTTCCATCTCCTAGCCTGCTCAGTGTCTCCTCTACCTTTCCCACTTCCTCAATACCCTTCCTGTGTGGTCTCCCCAGCCTCTCTGCAAAGTGCAGTGCTGCTTGTGCAGGGCATCCTGGCACGCCCTGGCCCTCCCTGTTCAGAATAAACAGCACTGGTGTGGGCAGCAGGAGCAGGGCAGGGATTGTCCTCCTGCACTCAGCACTGGGGAGGCCACACCTGCAGTGCTGACTGCAGTTCTGGGGCCTCACTCCCAGAAGGACATTGAAGGGCTGGAGAGGGTCCAGAGAAGGGCAAGGAAGCTGGGGAGGGGTCTGGAGAAGAGGGCTGGGGAGGAGCAGCTGAGGGAGCTGGGGGTGTTTAGTGTGGAGAAGAGGAGGCTGAGGGGAGACCTCCTTGCTCTCTACAGCTCCCTGAGAGGAGGCTGGAGCCAGGTGGGGCTTGGGCTCTGCTCCTAGGAACAAGTGACAGGAGGAGAGGAAATGGCCTCAAGTTGCCCCAGGGGAGGCTTAGGTTGGAGATCAGAAGAAACTTCTTGCCTGAAAGTGTCCTCAGCCACTTGAAGAGGCTGCCCAGGGAGGTGGTTGGATGCCCATCCCTGGAGGTATTTAAAAGATGTGTAGATGTAGCACTCAAGGAGATGGTTTAGTGGTGGACTTGGCCATGTTAGGTTTAGGGGTTGGACTTGATGACTTTGAAGATCTTTTCCAACCTAAATGACTCTGATTCCTCACCAAACAACCCAGCTGATCTCTGGAGGTCCCTTCCAATCTCTAACCTCCTGTGAGCCTGTGAATGTCCACCCAGGTCCAGCCTCCTCTCAGGGGGCTGTAGAGTGCAGTGAGGTCACCTCTCAGCCTCCTCCACACTAAATACTCCCAGCTCACTCAGCTGCTCCTCCCCAGCCCTCTTCTCCAGACCCTTCCCCAGCTTCCTTGTCTTTCTCTGGACCCTCTCCAGCCTCTCAATGTCCTTCTTGGATGGTGCCTCCACCACTGCCCTGGGCAGCCTGTTTCAGTGTTTGTCAACCTTTTTGGGGAAGAAATTGTTCCTCATGTCCAATTTTCTGCACATAGCCAGGATGTGAGTAGGTTTTCTCAGGACAGTGAAGAGCACTTTGTCCATCACAGGACTTTCCTCTGCCAGCACTCAGTTGAGAGGGCAAACTGGGAAGGTGGTGAAACTGCTCACCTTGCAGCAATGATTTAAAGCATTGCCCCAGCTGCTGCTTCTTCCCAGCCTGGGCCTTAGAACAGCTGAACTGAGCTCTGCAATCCTTCCCACCCAAAAGGTGAACCTCAAACAGTCCCCAAAGCAGGCCTGAACAGTTTGGCTGTGTTCTAAGCAGCAAACAAGAAGCACCTGGCAGCTTTAACGCCTGCAGCTGCCCCTCAGCTGCCTTGCCCCTCTGCATTGTCTCACCACAGCGCCTGTGGGCAGCAGGGAGCTGGGGGTGTTCAGCATGGAGAGGACAAGGCTCTGGGGGGACCTTGGAGCTGCCTTCCAGTACCTGGAGAGATCCTACAGGAAGGCTGCAGAGGGACCTTTCCTGAGGGTGACTAGAGAGAGGCCAAGGGGAAATGGTTTGAAGCTGAGGCAGAGCAGGGTCAGCCTGGAGCTGAGGGAGAAGTTCTTCAGTAGGAGGCTGGTGAGGCTGGCACAGGCTGCCCAGGGAGGCTGTGGCTGCCTCCTCCCTGGGGGTGTTCAAAGCCAGGTTGGGTGAGGCCTTGAGCAGCTGAGTCTAGCTGAGGGGTGTCCCTGCCCATGGCAGGGGGTTGGAGTAGATGAGCTCTGAGCTCCTAGATAATCTCCCTTCCAACCTGAGCCACTCTCGGATTCTGTGAGCATCACCTCAGCAAGACCAAAACAAAACTCACGCAGAGGTTCTCTGCCGTGCCAGGGGCTCCAAGCTCTCTAATGCCTTTTTCTGAGTGGAGCAAGAGCCAAGCACAGCTTAAATTCATTAGCTAATGGCCTGTGACAATGAAGGACAAAGGCAATTATTAGGCACAGCTCCCAGCTGATTGTTTCTGGGGGATGGGGGGGGGAGAATGCAACCAATTCCTGTTCTCCTGGATTACTGTCAGATCTACTTCCAAAAGAAACCCACACTGTTCCCTCTCCAAATGCAGACTAATGCTGGATAAATTTGATTTTTATAGATGAAGGCATGGTGGAGAAATCAAGATTTTATTAGAGCCATGGACAATCACATTAGGTTTGAGGTGAGAGGAGGACTTTCAGGACTGAAGCAGGAAATTGATCTCAGGAGATTTTATTCTCCTGCAGCCTTATCAGCTCCCTGAGCACCTCTCACACAGCTCAAACACTTACCCTTGGATATCCTAGCTAGGGGCACCCTTAATGGCTGGTTTTTATTTATAGAAAAGCCAGAAAATATAGAAATGGGTGCAATATGGAGCCTTAAAGGTGGGTGAAAGCCTCCTTCCTGCCTCTCTCAGGAGCAGCTGTCGGTAAAAGGAAGTCAGAGTAGCCACGCACCTGGCATGGTAAAAATCGTTATCTCACTTCTGTTTCATTAACAAAGTTCACTTCTCATGAAGCTTTAGTCCAGGAAAATCATCATTCTGGGACAAGCATGAAAGCTCACAGGAAAATGCAAGCAGCTTTATGGGGAAGCAGCCCGAATGCTCTCGTTTCTGCAGCGAGAAAAAGCGTCTCCGGCCACGGGGAGGGGAAAGCAGCTCAGCGCTGCCAGCAAAGCCCCTGGCAGATCACACTCCCTGCCATGCTTCAGTGCCACTAGCTAAAGCCCCGGGGAGGGGATGTGGCACCTGCCAAGACTTGGATTAAGCAGGGCCACAGCTTCAGGGCCACATACAGAATCACACAGAGTGTTAGGGGCTGGAAGGGACCTCCAGAGAGCATCCAGTGCAAGCCCCCTGCCAGAGCAGGGGCACCCAGGGCAGGGCACACAGGAACACAGCCAGGTGAGGCTGGAATATCCCCAGGGAGGGAGACTCCACAACCCCCCTGGGTAGCCTGTTCCAGGGCTCTGTCACACTCACAGTGACAAAATTTTTTCTCCTGTTTCATGGAGGTTCCTCTGCCTCAGCTTCCACCACTGCCCCTTTGTGCTGGCATTGGGCATCACCCAGCAGAGCCTGACTCCAGCCCCTGGGCACTCACCCTGCACATCTTGATCACCAGCAAGGAGCTCACCCTCAAGCTCCTCCTCCCCAAGCTACAGAGCCCTCAGCTCCCTCAGGCTCTCCTGGTGAGGAAGATGTTCCACTGCCTGCAGCATCTTTGTGGCTCTGTGCTGGACTCTCTCAAGCAGTTCCCTGTCACTCTTGGCCTGAGTGGCCCAGAACTGGACACAATATTCCAGATGTGGCCTCACCTCAGCAGGGCAGAGCAGAGAAGGAGGAGAACCTCTCTGACCTATTGACCACAGCTCTTCTAATCCACCCCAGGATACCCTTGGCCTTCTGGGCCACCAGAGCACATTGGTGGCTCATGGTCAACCTCCCATCCACCAGGACCCCCAGGTCAGTCCCCAACCTGTCCTGCTCCATGGGGTTGTCCTTTCCCAGGTGCAAGACATTGCCCTTGCTGGGTTTCATTCCATTCCTCCCTGCCCAGCTCTCAGCCTGTCCAGGTCTCACTCAGTGGCAGCACAGCACTGCTGCAGTGCCTTCATTCAGGGCATCAGTGAATATACTGACTAGAACTGGTCCCATGCTGGACTCCTGTCCATGCACCAGTGGGCTGGCAGCTCTGACATGCTTCCAAGGCTCCAGGAGGCTGCTAGCACCAGCTCCAGGGCAGAATGGGCCGAGCTAAGCCATGGGCCAGATTGTGCAGTGTGATGCCTGCTGCTGGATACCTACTGCCACTGTCCCCCAGCAGCAGCCAGGGCTTCCTCTTCTCTGCAGTGACAATTTGAGGTTTTCTGAAGCTGTGGCTGCTTTGGCACCACTGGGAGTCCAAAGGAAGGCCACAAGGATGCTGAGAGCAGCACAGCATCTCTCCTGAGAGCCCTGTGGCTGCTTAGCCTGGAGAAGAGCAGCCTGAGGGGATCTCAGCAGTGCTGATCAATAGCTGAAAGGAGGGAATCAAGAGGGTGGGGTTTTTCAGTGGTGCCCAGGGACAGGGCAAGGGGCAATGGACACAAGCTGGAACCCAGGAGGTGCCACAGGAGCAGAAGGAACAAATTCTTCCCTGTGAGGGTGGCAGAGCACTGGGACAGGCTGCCCAGAGAGGCTGTAGATCTCCCTCTCTGGAGGCATTCCAGACCCACCTGGATGTGTTCCTGTGTGACTGACTCTGGGTGCCCTGCTCTGGCAGGGGGATGGGACTGGATGATCTCCAGAGGCTCCTTCCCAGCCCTGCCACTCCGTGAGCCCTCTGATGCATAGCTGTGTCCATAGAGACCTCTCCCAGCATTTAAGCTCAGGACCTACAGCTCTCCTAACAACCAGCAAGCCTGCAGAGGAGCACACAAGGCCTGTGCCTAGGCACAGCAATGATGAAATCCCTCACTCTGGTCAGCATCCACCCATTGTTCCCAGACACCACATGGGGCTGCTCAGAAGCCACTCATCCTCCTTCCCCTCTATGCTTACTCCAAGGCTGTCACAGACACTCAAGGCCTTCCATTTGCTCTGGAGTTGGGAGTTGTTCACTCAGGGCTCACCAAAAATCCCAAACTTCTCAGGGAGGGGCTTTTTTGGCCAAGGGCTGGGAGTGACAGGACAAGGGGCAATGGATTGAAGCTTGAGGAGGGCAGATTGAGACTGGAGATGAGGAAAACATTCTTGAGAGTGAGGGTGCTCATAGATTCCAAATGCCCTTCAGATACCAGCCCAGGGCTAGTGCCCACAACATAGGAGAGGCATAGAGCTGCTGGAGAGGGGCCAGAGGAAGCCACCAGGCTGATCAAAGGGCTGGAGAACCTCCCCTGTGGCGACAGGCTGGGAGAGTTGGGGCTGTTCAGCCTGGAGAAGGCTCCAGGGAGACCTTAGGGCAGCCTTCCAGTATCTGAAGGGGCTCCAGGAGAGCTGGGGAGGGACTTTTGAGAAGAGCTGGGAGTGCCAGGACAGGAGGGACAATGGCTTTGAGCTGGGAGAGGAGAGATTGAGACTGGAGATGAGGAAGAAATTCTTTCTAATGGGGGTGGGGAGACACTGGCACAGGCTGCCCAGGGAGGCTGTGGCTGCCTCCTGCCTGGAGGTGTGTAAAGCCAGGCTGGATGAGGCCTTGAGCAAGCTGGGCTGGTGGGAGGTGTCCCTGCCCATGGCAGGGGGATGGAAGTGGATGACCTTAAAGTTCCCTTCCAACCCATTCTCTCAATCTATGAATCCTCTGGTAACAAGCACTGGCCAGGAGGCCTCCTTCAGCTTTGTAATCCATCCCCAAACCAGAACAGCTCTGGGTGAATCCTGGTGGCCCAGCAGGGCCCAGGTGTGCAGATGCAGCCTGTCCCCAGGGCTGTGTTGTGTGCAGTGTGAGGTGTGAGGGTGCTGCCTGTGTGTCCCTGTGCCACAAAGCAACCTTTGTACCCTTTGCTCCCCGCAGGACAGGCTCTGAGGCTGCAGCGAAAGGTGCAGCCTGGGCTGCACACAGGAACTGCTCCAGAGGCTCACAGGATGCTTCAAACTCTGAAAGATAACTGCCTTGGAAATAAGAAAAAAAAATAAGTTCTCCCTCAAAAAGTACTTCTGGAGTACTGGAGATGGGCACCAGCCAGGGGCTGCTGCAGCTTCATTTCACAGGATCCAGAGGCTCATGGGAGGTTAGGTGTTGGAAGGGACCTCAGGACATCCTCCAGTTCAAGCCCCCTGCCAGAGCAGGACCATAGAATCCAGCACAGGGCACACAGGAACACAGCCAGACAGGGCTGGAAAGGCTCCAGAGAAGGAGACTCCACAACCTCTCTGGGCAGCCTGCTCCAGGGCTCTGGGACCCTCACAGGGAAGAAGTTCCTCCTCATGTTGAGGTGGAGCCTCCTGTGCTGCAGTTTATATCCACTGCCCCTTGTCCTATGCAACTGAGCAGAGCCTGTCCCTGTCCCTGCCTTCCTGCCCACCAGCCCTCAGGTATTGATACACATTGATCAGATCCCTCTCAGCCTTCTCCTCTCCAGACTAAACAGCCCCAGGGCTCTCAGTCTCTCCTCATCAGGCAGTGCTCCAGGCCCCTCAGCAGCCTTGCAGCCCTCCCTTGGACTCTCTCCAGCAGATCCCTGTCCCTCCTGAACTGGGGAGCCCAGAACTGGATGCAGTATTCCAGGGTGCAATATTCTCAGCAGGGCAGAGTAGAGGGGGAGGAGAACCTCCCTGGATGTGCTGGACACACTCCTCCGAACGCTCCCCAGGATCTGCCCACCAGCACCGACTCCCAGGCAATCAGCACTGCCGCACAGCGAGCTCCCCACCGCCCCGCCCGGCACGCAGCCTGCATCCTCGGCGAGCTGGAGGGCTGCAAAGCCCAGGGAACAAAGAGATGCTGCAGCTGGGTTGCGCCGTGCTTTGGTTTCCTCGCACCGCTGCCGGCGGCAGCGCAGGGCTGCAGCCCGGAGCAGCGGGAGCTGTGTGCCGGGACAAAAGAGGCTCCAAGAGAGGACCGCGTCAGCCGGATGAAAATGAACACCAACACCGAACAAAACCCCTCCTCTGAGGGAAGGAGAGGATCTAAAACTGCTTGGAATGAAGGCAGAAACAGCGCTGCTCACAGTCCTGCCTGAGGCAAGGGCCGGGCCGGGTCTGCATCGCCTGCCTTGCCGTGCTCCCCCTGGCAGACACTGCATTTTATCGCCTTCTTTGGCTCTTCATATGCAGCCTGTCACAAACCAGGAGCTGCAGCACTGCAGCCTTGCCCCGCAGGAATGCTGAGCAGGTTCTGGGCTCGATCAGCACATGTGGCAGAGCACAGCCACTGCCTGACAGCTTTCAGCAGCAAGTCCTGAAGGGTTTCTCAGCAGGAAAGCTGGAACAAACCTCACCTTAGGAGCACCTGGGGATGATGACTTGGATCTCCCTGGATATTCTGATTTAAAAGTAAAAAGACATCTTAACTTTGAGCTCACATTCTCAGGAGTGGAGGTTTAGGTGAAAATCAGAAGCATCATCCATTGGCTGAAGCTGAGGTAGTTTGAGAAGCAGAGAATCACTGAGTCCTTTGGGTTGGAAAAGCCCTTCCAGATCCTCCAGCCCAGCCATCCTCTAACTCTGCCAAGGCTGGGGCTGAACCATGGCCCTCAGCACCACAGCTCTGCCTCTCTCAAACACCTCCAGGGATGGGCATTCAACCACCTCCCTGGGCAGCCTCTGCCAGGCTTTGAGAACCCTTTCAGTCAGGAAGTTTCTTCTTCTAATGTCCAAACTAATCTTCCCCTGGGGCAACGTGAGGCCATTTCCTCTCCTCCCATCACTTGTTCCTAGGGAGCAGAGCACTTAATTCTGCTTTCTCTTCTTCCTCAGAGGCCAAGAATCTTGGTGGGAGCCTGCTCAGGAACCCTTTGGGTTTGCCTGTTTGTGTAAAAATCACCCACATTTCCTTGACATGTTGAGAACACAAGATGCCAGAAATAACTCACATACTTCTGGAGGCCTTTCTGCTTGCAAAGCTCCAGCCTGCTGCTGGCTTCACCCAGAGGGATGAGGCCTGCCTGAGGATGCAGAATAAAAGGCCTTTCCAGACAGTGATGCAGCTAACCTGGGAGGCTAACTGATGAAGTCAGCAGAAATGCCCAACACAAAATGCAAAAGGAAATTGCACATCTCCTAGCTGATAGTGAAATCAATCACAGAATGCTCTGGGTTGGAAGGGACCTCCAAAGCTCACCCAGTCCAACCCCCCACTAGATCAGGTTGCTCAGAGCCCTGTCCAGCCTCACCATGAATATCTCCAGGCATGGGGCCTCAACCACCTCCCTGGGCAACCTGTGGCAGTGTCCCAGCAGCCTCCTGGTGCAGAACTTGTTCCTCACATCCAATCTCAATCTGCTCTGCTCTCATATCAAACCATTGCCCCTCATCTGACCCTCCCTGACTGCTGCCTCACCTGGAGATGCTCCACAGGCTTTCCTGACCACCAGAAGCCTCTGGGAGATCCCATCTCCAGCACATCCCTGCAGCTCCAGCCCCAGCCAGGCCTGATGGTTAAGCAGAAGGTGGCTGAGGGTAACAGCATCCATCACCTTCTCACCATGTGGCTGCAAGCACTGCAGAAGGCTGCTCTGGACTGCTCCTCTGAGGGACTGCCAGGTCCATAGCACTAGGCAGATTTTACACAGCTCTGTTTGCCTTGTAGCTTCTCTGGATCACAGCACTGCACCCAACACAAAGGAAAAGGTCTCTGAAGACTTCTCATGTTTCCCTTGCTCCTCGCTCATTAAAGAGTTGATTTATTGCTGCAGGGAAAAGTGAGGAGAGCTGGGAACACTTGTGACAAGGGAGCAGAGCCCAGCCCCCACCTGGCTGCAGCCTCCTCTCAGGGAGCTGCAGAGAGCAAGGAGGTCTCCCCTCAGCCTCCTCTTCTCCACACTAAACACCCCCAGCTCCCTCAGCTGCTCCTCCCCTTCTCCAGACCCTTCCCCAGCTTCCTTGCCCTTCTCTGCACCCTCTCCAGCCCCTCAATGTCCTTCTGGGAGTGAAGCCCCAGAACTGCAGCCAGCACTGCAGGTGTGACCTCCCCAGTGCTGAGTGCAGGAGGACAATCCCTGCCCTGCTCCTGCTGCCCACACCACTGCTGATCCAGGCCAGGCTGCTGGTGGCCTCCTTGCCCACCTGGGTAAGTAGTGATAGGAGAGGAAGCGGCCTCCAGTTGCCCCAGAGGAGGTTCAGGTTGGAGATAAGAAGAAATTTCTTTCCTGAAAGGGTTCTTAAAGCCTGGCAGAGGCTGCCCAGGGAGGTGGTTGAATGCTCATCCCTGGAGGTGTTTGAGAGAGGCAGAGCTGTGGTGCTGAGGGCCATGGCTCAGCCCCAGCCTTGGCAGAGTTAGAGAATGGTTGGACTGGATGAACTGAAAGAGCTTTTCCAGCCCAACCCATTCTGTGCTCTCCTGAGCCATGTCTGATCTCTCCAACACCCCCAAAGATGTCAGAGCTGTGCTACTGCTCCCTTATTACTCTGGAGCAGCTTCTCTGGCTCTTCTGTCTCCTCCACACAATGGAAAGCTGAGCATCAGAGCCCCTGCACAGCAGCACATTTTCCAGCCAGCTCTGCTTCATTCCCTCCTCACCACCCTGAGTCTCAGAGCCCCACGCCTGCCTCCAGCCTGCTCTGGTGTTGCTGCCCAGACTCTTCTGTGGGCAGGGGGCAGAGGTGGTGTCTGACTTTGCAGCCACTTGTGCCTCTGTGCTGTGTGAGCCCTCTCTGCTCAGCTGGGCTTTGGCTAAGAAGCTCTTGGATCTGCTTGCACCCTGAGCCACAGCTGGCTGGAAGTGTGCAGATCCCTGCTGAGCCCCCAAGAAAAAGGTGGCTGGGTTAAACCAAGCAAACCAACAACCAAAGAGGTCTGGAAAGTCCTCAGGTGTTTGTTTAAGCAAAATAATGTTCATCTAAATGCTGGCACCAGGTCAACAATTTGAGCTTCATTCTGAAGTGTTGAAAATGCCCTCAGACAATTTCTGCTGCATTCCAGCCCCCCAGAAGCCAGGGTGGAAAGCAAGACACTTCAGAAAGCAAATCCACTGCAGAGCTGAAATTCATTTCCTCTCTTCCAGGAAAAACAAAGAGCCCAATGTTCTCCAGTGCTTCACAGAAAGAGCTGCTCAGGAGCAGGGCTCAGCCAGGCCAGCAGGGTTTGCCTTTGCTCCAAAGAGCAAGCCAGAGTTTGCCCTCTGAGGATGCTGCCCAGAGCCTCATGAGCCACACTGAGCACAACTGACTGGACATGAGCACCAAGCACTGCTGTGGGCACTGTTCACACACTGAGAGAATGGCTTGGGTTGGAAGGGACCCTAAAGATCATCCAGCTCCAACCCCCTGCCATGGGCAGGGACACCTCCCACCAGCCCAGCTTGCTCAAGGCCTCATCCAGCTGGGCCTAGAACACCTCCAGGGAGGAGGCAGCCACAGCCTCCCTGGGCAACCTGTGCCAGTGTCTCCCCACCCTCATTAGAAAGAATTTCTTCCTCATCCCCAGTCTCAATCTCCCCTCTCCCAGCTCAAAGCCATTGACCCTTGTCCTGTCCCTCCCAGCCCTTTTCAGAAGTCCCTCCCCAGCTCTCCTGGAGCCTTCTGGGTGTGAGTGCCCCAGAACTGAGCCCAGCACTCCAGGTGTGGCCTCCCCAGTGCTGAGTGCAGGAGGACAATCCCTGCCCTGCTCCTGCTGCCCACACCATTGCTGATCCAGGCCAGGCTGCTGGTGGCCTCCTTGCCCACCTGGGCACCCCCTGGCTCATCTCCAGCCAGCTGCCCACCAGCACCCCCAGGGCTTTCTCTGCTGGGCACTTTCCAGCCCCTCTGCCCCAAGCCTGCAGCCTTCCTGGGGTTGTTGTGCTCCAAGTGCAGGACCCAGCCCTTGGCCTTGTTGGATCTCATCCCATTGGCCTCAGTCCATGGATGCAGGCTGTGCAGGTCCCTCTGCAGAGCCTTCCTGCCCTCCAGCAGCTCCACACTGCCTCCCAGCTCGGTGCCATCTGCACAGTCAGACCATTTGTCACCAGTTCAAAGCAGGCAGAGTAGCTGTGCCCGCTACTGCCTGACTGCAGGGATTTTGCCCTCAGGGGCAAATCCCTTCGCTAGTTCCTTAAAGCCTCTCCTCAAGAGACTCAGTACAGGAGCTATAAGTCACCTCCTCCATTTCCCAGCTGGCCTGAGCTCCCTTTGCCCACCATGAAGGGACAAGTGCCCTGCTCCTGACAGCAGTGCTCAGTAGCCAGCCAAGTGGTTGCCATTCATAGCACTTCTGCCCCCCAAGCTCGGTGCCCAGGTCCCAGCTGCGAGGCTGCTGCTGTTCAGCAGCTGGCACTTGGCACAGCAGCTGTGTGTGACTCAGGCAGGCAGGAGCCTCTGGAGAGGCTTTCCTCTGCTTTATCTCTGCAAGGGATTGGCTGTGTTTGGGCCACATTGTTGTGGTGCCAGCTACACTGTATGAATCTGGAGGCAATAGACTGCGCTCTCAGAAGCTGCCAGCTCTTCCCAGGGCACAGCTTGGTGGAGCTGGCAGCACTCCTCCTGCCCCAGCACTCAGCACAGCTGCTGATGCTCTCCATGCTGGAAAACCCTGGGGCTGTGCACACCAACAGCATGGGGAAAGCCCAGGGTCAGGGTCTGGTACCTGCCTCACTCTTGCTCCATGTACCTCTGCCCCTGGGCTGGAGAGTGCAGAGCTCCTGGTCCTGAGCACCACCCCCAGCTCTGAGAAACAGCCTCAGGGGATCCCAGGGTAGGTTTAGGTTGGAGATGAGAAGATAATTCTTGACTGAAAGGGAGGGGATTGTCCTCTGGGCCTCAGCTCTGGGCAGGCCACACCTCCAGGGCTGTGTCCAGTTTGGGGCAGCTCAATCCAAGAGAGATGTGGAGGGGCTGGAGCCAGGGCAGAGGAGGGCAAGGAAGCTGGGAAGGGCCTGCAGAAGAAATCTGAGGAGGAACAACTGAAGGAACTGGGGATGGTTAGTGGGAACCAGAGGAGGCTGAGGGCAGACCTCATGGCTCTCTCCAGCTCCCTGAAAGGACCTTGTGGAGAGGTTGGTGCTGGTCTCTTCTCCCAGGTCATTAGTGACAGAACAAGAGGGAAGAGCCTCAAGCTGCAGCAGGGCAGGGTCAGGCTGGAGAGGAGGAAGAATTTTAGCCCATCCAGAGTGGTCAGGCACTGGGCTGAGCTGCCCAGGGAGGTGGTGGAGTCCCCAAGCCTGGAGGTGTTTAAAGGTGGTTTGGCTGTGGTGCTTGGGACTATGGTTTAGGGGTGAGCCTTGCAGAGCAGGGTCAGGGGGTGGACTTGGTGCTCCTGAGTCTCTCTTCCAACCTGAAGGTTTCTGTGACTCTGTGAACTTGAGGTCATTTCCTCTCCTCCTGTCACCTGTTCCTAGGGAGCAGAGCCCAATCCCCACCTGGCTCCAGCCTCCTCTCAGGGAGCTGTAGAGAGCAAGGAGGTCTCCCCTCAGCCTCCTCTTCTCCACATTAAACACCCCCAGCTCCCTCAGCTGCTCCTCCCCAGCCCTCTTCTCCACACCCTCCCCCAGCTTCCTTGCCCTTCTCTGGACCCTCTCCAGCCCCTCAATGTCCTTCTTGCAGTGAGGGCCCAGAACTGAGCCCAGCACTGCAGGTGTGGCCTCCCCAGTGCTGAGTGCAGGAGGACAATCCCTGCCCTGCTCCTGCTGCCCACACCACTGCTGATCCAGGCCAGGCTGCTGGTGGCCTCCTTGCCCACCTGGGCACCCCCTGGCTCATCTCCAGCCAGCTGCCCACCAGCACCCCCAGGGCTTTCTCTGCTGGGCAGCTCTGCATGAATGAGCCCCAAGGCTGCTGCCCTGGTGTGTGGTTGCTCTGGAAGAGAGCAAATCCTCTGCAGATGTTGAGGGCAGTGCCTTAGCTGCCTTCCTCTGCTAGGAGGCACAGCCTGGGGCTGGGCTCCCCTCAGCTGCTGTATTCCTGTACTTCTCTGGCTGCACACAGCTGTAGCTAAGCACAGCCAACGTGTGTCCAGTGCAAGCCTAGGCACAGCTTCTGCAGCAGCCACCAGGCATTATTGCTGCCCTGCTGCCTGGCTGTGCTGTGTCCTTACACACAGCTCTGCAGCTAGCAGCAGAGAAAGACTGATCCTGCAGGCTCCCCCTGGCCTTTCTCTGCCTGCAGAGAGCAGCTCTGGGTTCAGCTGGTGTCTCCAGCAGGGCCAAGTGCTTCTGGCTTGCACAGAAGTATCTCTGGTTCCACGGAGCCACGCTCCCAGACCTCTCTTCCCCGGGAGTGCCCTGCGGGGTGGGGGCACCCCTCTGAGCTGCTCTTTGAGGCTGCCATTGGTGTTAAAGGGCTTCCTGCTGATCCCCTTGCGGCAGGGAACCCTCAGCAGAGCTGCCGTTGGAGGCTGCAGCCTTACCTTGCTGATAAGTGGATGCTAATATCCCGTGACTGATGCCTGCCTCAGGATGCTGCTGGGTGTTGATAAAGGCTGAACTGCTGCTTGAAATGCTGAGCCTGACAGCCCTGGGGCAGGCACTGAGATGTGATTTCCAAGTCTGAGGGGGAAAGAGGGAATACATCACTACTTCTGACGAGAGGACTTCGGGAGGAACATATTCCAGTCACATCTCAGGGAGCCCCTGCCTGAATCCCTCTTGCTTTCTGCAGCAGCAGTGCCTGGGCACCAGGGTGGAAAAGCAAAATCCTCTTTTCATTTACAGAATGCAGAATCAACCAGGAGGGAAAAGACCTTTGAGATCAAGTCCAACCCATCACCCAACACCACTGAATCAACTAACCCATGGCAGAGTGCCTCATCCAGGCTCTTTAGAAACACCTCCAGGGATGGGGACTCCACCACCTCCCTGGCCAGCACATTCCCATGGCCAATCTCTCTTTCTGAGAAGAACTTCTTGCTAACATCCAGCCTAAACCTCCCCTGGTGCAGCTTGAGACTGTGTCCTCTTGTTCTGGTGCTGGGTGCCTGGGAGAAGAGACCAACCCCCACCTGGCTACAACCTCCCTTCAGGTAGTTGTAGAGAGCAGTAAGGTCTCCCCTGAGCCTCCTCTTCTCCAGGCTAAGCAACCCCAGCTCCCTCAGCCTCTCCTCACAGGGCTGTGCTCCAGACCCCTCCCCAGCTTTGTTGCCCTTCTCTGGACACCTTCCAGCATCTCAACATCTTTCCTAAACTGAGGAGCCCAGAACTAGACACAGGACTCAAGGTGTGGCCTAACCAGTGCTGAGCACAGGGCAGAATGACCTCCCTGCTCCTGCTGGCCACACTGTTCCTGCTCCAGGCCAGGATGCCATTGGCCTTCTTGGCCACCTGGGCACACTGCTGGCTCTTGTTCAGCCTACTATCAACCAGTACCCCCAGGTCCCTCTCTGCCTGGCTGCTCTCAGCCACTCTGACCCCAGCCTGTAGCACTGCCTGGGGTTGCTGTGGCCAGTGTGTAGAATCCAGCACTTAGATGTGTTCAATCTCCTGCCCTTGGACTCTGCCCATCTGCCCAGCCTGGCAGGGTCCCTCTGCAGAGCTCTCCCACCCTCTAACAGACTGACTCCTGCCCCCAGCTTGGTGTCATCTGCAAACTCGCTGATGATGGACTCAATCCCCTCATCCAGATCACCAATAAAGATATTGAACAGGATCTCCAGCTGTATGCTGCCTGTGGGGGTGGAGTCAGTTCAGCAGGTGTGAAGAGCTCCCCAGGAGGAAGCAGCTGTGTCTGCATGGAGCTCTGGGCACTGAGCTCTAGGGACTCCTCAGAGCACCTTTGCCTGGGAGTGAAGCAAGCAGAGAGAGGCTGCTTCTCGATGGCTTTGCCTTCCCTGCAGCTCTGCCTCTGAGCTGCTGGACTCCAGATTCTGGCTTTCTGCAGACCTCCTGCTTGTCCCCCATGCAAGGCCTCTGGCAGAGTCCCCACAGCATCCTGCTGGCCAAGCTGGAGAGATGTAGAGAGAGATTTGCTGGGTGGATTTGTTCAGTGGATAAGGAAAGGGCTGGAGGTGGCATCCAGAGGGTGCTGCTCAATGGCTCCAAGGCCAGCTGGAGAGCAGTGACAGTGATGTCCCTCAGGCATCTGTGCTGGGACCTGTGCTGCTTAATATTTGTATCACAGCAGGGTGGAGGCACCTTCAGCAGTGTGCAGATGGCACCAAGCTGAGTGGTGCTGTTGGTATGCCAGAGGGACAGGAGGGCATCCAGAGGGTCCTGGGCAGGCTGGAGAGGTGGTGCCCAGGGGAACCTCATGAGGTTCAAAAAGAACAAGGGCAGGGTCCTGCACCTGGGCTGGATCAATCCTCACTGTCAGTCCAGGCTGGGGGAAGAGGTGATAGAAAACAGCCCTGGGGAAAAGGACTTGGGGGTGCTGGTGGGGAAGAAGCTGGACAGGAGGCAGCTATGGGCACTGGCAGCACAGAGGGCCAAGGGCTGAAGGTGTGCTGGAACTTGTAATCATCTCTTAAGCCATTAGCTGCTTCCTGATGAGCAGCTGTACCCTTCCTCCACCCCCTCCCAAGCCTGGGTGCCCTGTGTGGCACGGGAAGGGATGAGGAAGGGAGGTTTATATTGGGTGTCAGAAGAACCTTTCCCACTGGCAGGGCTCTCAAGCACTGGAAGAGGCTGCTCCCTTTATCTGCAGAGCTAAGGAGCCTGGCAGAGGGAGCTGGCTGGGCAGGGTTGCAGCCTAGGGAGCTTTCCAAGCACACCAAAGCTGCTGCATGATGCTGCCAGCAGCAGGAGGGAAGCACCCAGGCATGCTGGAAAACCCCTGGAGCTACTCAAGTGTCACTTGCAGCAGCATGGAGCATGTGCCAGAGGCTTGGAGCCAGGATCCCACTGAATCTGGGTGGACCTGGGATGGCTGGATGCAGGAAGGTCCAGCAAAGCCCTGCCCCAGTGAGCACTCACTGGAGTGTGTTTATCTTCTGCAGCCTGCTTGCTCTCATTCTCAGCTGGTTCTCTCCTCTCCTAGCTGTCCTGACTGCTCCCAGCCTGGGGGACAAAGAACAAGGCACAGGGAAGGTGCACACAGAAGCAACAAACCTTTGCTCAGCAAGATAAGCCCCAAAGGGCAGATCCTGCCCCACCAGTCACAAAGCTGACACAAGCAGTGTGCAGGGAAGCAGGGGAAGGAGCAAGAGTGACTCAGGGTAAGGGATGCCTCTGGTACCATCCCAGAAGCCTGAAGCTGTGGTGAGGGCATCTCCTGCAACCTCCTTGCTACATGAGTCAAGCATGTCTGGAAGGATCACCACATCATGGAGGAGAAGCTCAAGAGGAGCCAGCAGGGAGCACTTGCAGCCCAGAGAGCCAAGCCGAGCCTGGGCTGCAGCAAGAGAAGTGTGGCCAGCAGGGCCAGGGAGGGGATTCTCCCCCTCTGCTCCACTCTGCTCAGACCCCACCTGGAGCTCTGTGTCCAGCTCTGGAGCCTCTCTTCCAGGAAGGATCTGGAGGTGCTGGAAGGTGTCCAGAGAAGGGCCAGGAGGGTGAGCAGAGGGCTGGAGCTGCTCTGCTCTGGAGACAGCCTGAGAGAGTTGGGGTTGTGCAGTCTGGAGAGGAGAAGGCTCCCAGGAGACCTTCTTGTGGCCTTGCAGTATCTGAAGGGGGCTCCAAGAAAGCTGGGGAGGGACTTTTTTCCCCTGCTGCCCCTTCCCCTGCTGCCCCCACTGCAGGTGGGAGCAGTTTTGCAGGGCAGGAAGTCTCTGTTAGCTTTTTGCAGTTGAAACTCTCTTGGAGTTGAGCAAGGAATGGGAATTGGGGTAGGATGTTGTGTGCAGTGTAATCACCTGAGCTGTGGGGAGGAGGACTTTGGGATCACCACAGTGAGCTGCCTCCAGTAAATGAGGCTGTTGCTGAGGATTCTCTTTGAGAATTAAATGCTGCTGCTATAAACCCAGCAGGTGCTGGGACTGGGTGACCCTTGAGGTCCCTTCCCACCCTGACAATTTTGTGATTCTCTCATTTCCAGGGACTGAAGGCAAGCCTGAAGGAGCTCCTTTGCCTTCAGCTGAACTGAAGGGGTTGCCTTTAGCAAGCCCTGGCAGAGCTGGCTCAGCTCCAGATGCTGCTGAGAGAGCAGCAGTCCCCTTTGGGGCTCTCCATTTGCCCTTTGCCAGGAAGGCAGAGTTCCCAGGCAGGCTCTGAGCAGGGAGCTCAGCTGGGATGGAGCAGGCTGTGCCTCTCCTGAGCTGGCAGGGACCCCCAGGCCCCAGCAAGGAGAACCCTATGGTACCAATTAAGGGCAGCACCAACAGTGATGCAGCACACAGCTGAGTGCATTCATTTGCTGCCTGGAGTCAGGGCTGCCAGCACCAAGCTGGCTGGCAAGAGGCACACATCCTGCTTGCCTGCTGCCAGGTCCCAGCAGGCCCACGTGCACCAGGGATGTGCTGCTGCCTCCTCTTTCTCCACCAGCAATCCTGAAGCAGGGAAGGAGCAACCAATTATTGCCTCTGCAGGCTGCCTCCTTTCTTGCCCAGCAATTAAAACACAAAAAGCAAATCCTTGGTGGAGGGGGAAAAAAAATGCCCTAAGGACCATGAAGACTGAAAGAGGAACTACAAAGTGCCTGGGAAAGGATGGGGCTGTTCTTGCCTAAAAAGGTTCTGCTTGGGCTTTGGACTGGATGATCTCTCCAGGTCCCTTCCAACCCCTACCCTCCTGTGGCTCTGCTGAGGACCTGAAGCAGGAACTCATTTGCCAACTACACTTCTCCCACCACTGAGAAGAGTCTGGCTGCAGCCTCCTGCCACTCACCCTTCAGCTGTTGATCAGCATTGCTGAGCTCCTACTCAGGCTGCTTCTGCCCAGGCTAAACAGCCCCAGGCTTCCCAGCCTCTCCTGGGAGGGCAGTCCCTGCAGAACCTGCCTGAGATCCCATCAGCTGCCCAGACTGCCCATCAGGGATGTGTAACACAGGCTGGCACGTCAGGCTGCCAGCTCAGAGGACAAATCCTGTCTCCTGCATGGCACCAGGGAGGGCATGGCAAGCCACAGCACCAGTGGTAAGAGAATCCTAGAAACACAGAGTTGTCAGGGTAGCAAGGGACCTCAAGGAGCAGCCAGTTCCAACCCCCCTGCCACGGGCAGGAACACCTCACACTACAGCAGGTTGCTGACAGCCACAGCCAGCCTGGAGATCCTCATCCAGCCTGGGCAGGCAGCGGACAGGCTGAGGGCTCCTTCAGCACAATCAGCCCTGCAGGGCAGCTTCGCTCCCACCCAGCAGCCCTGACAGCAGCTCCGAGCCTTTCCCCCGAGCCTTGATTCCTCCCATCGCTGCTCCAGCAGGCAGGGGGGGAGTGCAGAGCGCACCGCTGGCCGTCGCAGGCAAGCCCGGCCCGCAAGGGCAGCGGCTGCGCTGTGCCCGGCGTGGCTCAGGCGGACCCTTCAGCGCTGCCTTGGCTGCTCCCACCGTGCCTCTCCTTCCCCTCTGCTCCTCTGAGGCTGACAGTTGGTGACACAAACCCAGCAGATCCCACAGCCTCCCAGGCCCTGCGGGGCTGCCCGCGGGAGGAGATGGATGTGGCAATCTGCGTCAGAGCAGATGAGCTCCCCCCCCTTAATAGGCTTTTCACATTAACTCAGCGTCCAAGGGGAGGCGGCTGCGCTGGTGCCCAGGAGCAGACACTTTCTGGTGCTGGGGGGAGAGGCTGGCAGCGTGTAATTGCTTCGATGTGTGCCGTGTTTCCCCGAGATGAGCAGCACCCCCCCGGGCCGCCGGCATTCCGGCGCCTCCAGCCTCAGCTCCCCGTTACAGCCCGCGGGGAGGCCGTCAAAGACACTGAGTAGTTGTGACGTGGAGGTAAATGCTCTTATCTGCAGCTTCCAAGGCTGCTGCGGCTCTCCATAAGCGCCCCTGACAGGTTCTGCTGCTTAGCCGCTCTCCAGCAGAGGGGGAGAGCTCTTTTAACACACCGTAACTGCAGCCAAACTGCTCTCCTGGGACCCCAGCCTGGCTGGGCACCACAGCAGATGGCTTCCAGGGGGACACAGCACCACCATGCACAGCCAATAAATAAAGGCCCCCAGGCAAGCCATACACTTAAACACCTGAATAAACCTGCCGCTTAAGCTGATGGGTTGCTCTGCAGGCTTAGCCTGTCCCAGTATGGGCTGGGAGGGGATCTGCTGGAGAGCAGCCCTGGGGAGAAGGACCTGGGAGTGCTGGTGGGCAGCAAGTTCTGCAGGGGACAGCAATGTGCCCTGGGGGCCAAGAAGGCCAAGGGGCTCCTGGGGGGCGTTCAGAGGAGTGTGTCCAGCAGAGCCAGGGAGGTTCTCCTCCCCCTCTGCTCTGCCCTGCTGAGACCTCTCCTGCAATACTGCATCCAGTTCTGGGCTCCCCAGCTCAGGAGGGACAGGGATCTGCTGGAGAAAGTCCAAGGGAGGGCTCCAAGGCTGCTGAAGGGCCTGGAGCACTGCCTGGTGAGGAGAGGCTGAGAGCCCTGGGGCTGTTTAGTCTGGAGAGGAGAAGGCTGAGAGAGATCTGATCAATGTCTATCAATAGCTGAGGGCTGGGTCAGGAAGGGACAGGGACAGGCTCTGCTCAGTTGCACTCTGGGATAGGACAAGAGGCAATGGATGCTACTTGCAAGCCAGCAAAGATTGAGTGCTGTGTGTGGCAGACAGGATGCTTCCTGTCCGGCAGCCCAACCAGCACCACCTGCAGCCCTGCCCTGAAGTCAATCAGAGCAGTGTCTGAACTGATGCAGAATGGAATCACAGTCACAGAATACTTTGGGCTGGAAAGGCCCTTCAAGATCCTCCAGTCAAACCATTCCCTAACTCTGCCAAGGCTGGGGCTGAGCCATGGCCCTCAGCACCACAGCTCTGCCTCTCTCAAACACCTCCAGGGATGGGCATTCAACCACCTCCCTGGGCAGTCTCTGCCAGGCTTTCAGAACTCTTCCAGTCAAGAAGTTTCTTCTGATGTCCAACCTAAACCTCCCCTGGGGCAACCTGAGGCCATTTCCTCTCCTGTCACTTGTTCCTAGGGAGCAAAGCCCAACCCCCAGCTGGCTCCAGCCTCCTCTCAGGGAGCTGTAGAGAGCAGTGAGGTTTCCCTCAGCCTCCTTTTCTTCACACTAAACACCCCCAGCTCCCTCCCCAGCCCTGTTCTCCAGACCCCTCCCCATCTTCCTTGCCCTTCTCTGGACCCTCTCCAGCCCCTCAATGTCCTTGCAGTCCCTCTGAGCAGAGCAGAGGGGCAGAATCCCCTCCCTGTCCTGCTGCTCTCCCTGCTCTGGATGCAGCTCAGCACACAGCTACCTGCTGGGCTGCCAGTGACCACTGCTGGCTCCTGGGGACTTTGTCACCAACTGACACCCCCAAGGCCTTCTCCTGCAGGCTGCTCTCCAGCCACTCCTCACCCAGCCTGGATTTGTGCCTGGGATTGCCCTGACCCAGCTGCAGGACCTTGTCCTTGTCCTGGTTGAGCCTCATGAGGTTGGCTTGGGCCCAGCTCTGCAGCCTGCCCAGGTCCCTCTGCATGGATCCCTTCCCTCCAGCCTGTCAGCAGCACCACACAGCTTGGTGCCACCTGCAGACTCCCTGAGGGAGCCTCAATGCCACTTCCCATGGCACTGACAAAGATGTTCACCAGCACTGGTCCCAGTACCAACCCCTGAGGGCCACCACTTGTCACTGGGCTCCATGTGGACCCTGAGCCCTTGCCCACAGCTCTCTGAGTTCTTCAGATTTCTTCTGAAGGTCTTCAGGGTTGTTGTTTTTTTTTGATGCAGCTCCCTGCTGGCATAATCATGTTTGGAGGAGTTCCTGAGAAGGACCAGTTGTCAGCATCCCAGCAGTTAGCAGCTCAAAAGCCAAAGGCCTTTCTCAGAACTCCTGTTTTTTTGTTCAGCCGTCTTTCTCTCTGCTTCTCCCACTGGGAGGCAATGAAATTAAATTGAAGCTAGGCTTTAAATTATTTAGTCAGAGATAATTGAGTTTGGAAAGTCATACCAGAGAATGATCACCCAGGGAAGGAGCTAAATATGATTTTGGGGGAGAGGGAAAGGGGGGAGAAGGGAGTGGGTGTGTTCTGTTGGGCACAGCAACCTCACAAAGCTTCCCAGTTCTCAGAGGCAGAAGCTGCTGCTTCAGCCTGAGCCTGCAGGATTTCCTGCACACCTCTCTGCCCAGAAGGGACCAGGACCTAAGGGGGCTGCAAGACCAAATCAAAGCAGACTAAGCAGAACTTTTATTTATGTTAATAGCTTGGGATGACACCAGGAGGGTCTCCTCCAAGGGACAAAAGCTAACAGGATAAAAATGCTGCAATGATCTCACAGCCACCCAGACAGGTTTACCTCAGGCAAAGTTTAGCCAGAGCTCAGTCTGTCTTTACAAGAGGATCATTCAGCTTCAGCTTAAAGCACGCCAAGGGCAGCCTGGGCTGCATCCAAAGCAGCAGGGCCAGAGCTGGAGAGAGGGGATCCTGCCCCTCTGCTCTGCTCTGCTCTGGGGAGACCTCACCTGCAGGGCTGTGTCCAGATATGGAACCCTCAATATAGGAAAGACATGAACCTGATGGAGAGGGGCCAGAGGAGGCCATGAAAATGATCAGGGGGTTGGAGAAGCTCTGCTATGAGGACAGGCTGAGGGAGCTGGGGGTGTTCAGCCTGGAGAAGAGAAGGCTCTGGGCAGACCTAACAGCAGCCTGCCAGTACCTGAAGGGGGCTACAAGGAGGCTGCAGAGGGACTGCTTACAAAGGCCTGCAGGGACAGGACCAGGGAGAATGGCTTCAAACTAGAGCAGAGCAGATTGAGATTGGATGTGAGGAACAAGTTCTGCACCAGGAGGCTGCTGGAACACTGCAGCAGGTTGCCCAGGGAGGTGGCTGAGGCCTCATCCCTGGAGATATTCAAGGTGAGGCTGGACAGGGCTCTGGGGAACCTGATCTAGTGCAGGATGTCCCTGCTGAGTGCAGGGGGTTGGAGTGGATGAGCTTTGGAGGTCCCTTCCAACCCAGAGCCCTGACACCCTTCTTGCTTCCCCAGCACCGGCACAGGCTTCAATCCGCAGCCCTCCAGCTGGGTGGAGGCTGGACAGGAGCCAGCAGTGTGCCTGGGGGGCAGGGAGGGCCACTGGCATCCTGGCCTGGATCAGGAACAGTGTGGCCAGCAGCAGTAGGGATGGAATTCTGCCCTGTGCTCAGCACTGGAGAGGCCTTACCTTGAGTGCTGTCTGCAGCTCTGGGCCCTCACTTCAGGAAGGATACTGAGGTGCTGGAGCAGGTCCAGAGAGAGACCAGACTGGGGAGGGGGCTGGAGGGAAAGGCTGATGAGGAGAGGCTGAGGGAGCTGGGGGTGTTCAGCCTGGAGAATAGGAGGCTCAGGGGGGACCTTATCACTCTCTACAACTACCTGAAGGGAAGTTGTAGTCAGGTGGGGGTCAGGCTCTGCTCCCAGGCAACTTGTGACAGGATGAGAGGGCATGGCCTGAAGCTGCCCCAGGGGAGGGTTAGGTTGGAGGTTAAGAAGCAGTTCCTGAGGGAGAGGGGAATCAGACACTGGGATGGACTGCCCAGGGAGTTGCCATCCCTGGGGGTGTTTAAGGAAAGATTGGATGTGGCACTCAGTGACATGGTCTGGCCGGTGTGGTGGTGTTAGGTCAGAGCCTGGACTCGGTGACCTCAGAGCCTCACGGCCCCTGCGACGCTGCGAGCGCAGCCCGCGCCCGGCCAGCAGCCAGCACCAGCAGCCAGCAGCCAGCCCCCGCCGCCCGCTCCGCCCACCCCCGGCGCCTGCGCGTCCCGTCCCCCTTCCCCCCTCCTCCCCCCACCCCCGGCCGCAGCAGCATGTCGCTGCCCGAGCCCCTGCGGAGGCGGCTGGGCTCCTTCAGCCGCAGCGTCTTCACCGACAGCCACGGCGCTGGCGGCCCGCGGCGCCCGGCCGAGCACGCAGGTAAAGCGTCAGCGGCTCGGCGGGCAGCGCGCCAGCAACAAACATGGCGGCGGCGGCGGCGCGGCCTGCGTGCGAAGATGGCGGCGGCGAGGCGGCCGCTGGGGCGGGGCCCGGCGCGGAGGGCCGTGAGGGCAGCGGCGGTGGCGGCCGCAGCGGTGGCGGCGCGGTCTCTTCGCTCTCCCTCGGGCAGAGCCGTGCCGTCGGCAGGGGTGGCCGCCTCGCTCCCCACCCGCCGTGGTCGGCAGGCTGGTCCCGGGGCTCCGTTGCTCTCCTCCAGATGAAGGGGCCCCGGAGGCGAGAGAGACAGGGAAGGGCTGCAGGGAGTCCAGAGGAGACTGCGGAGCTGCCGAGGGGCCCGGAGCGGCTCTGTGAGGAGGAGAGGCTGAGAGCCCTGCGGCTGTTGAGCCTGCGGAAGGGCAGCCCCCGCGGCATCTGAGCGCTGCTCAGCAGGAGCTGAGGGGTGGCGGTGGCTGCCCCCGGGCGCCTCAGCAGGAGCTGAGGGGCGGCGGTGAGGAGGCTGCCCCCGGGCGCCTCGCAGGGGTGCCCAGGGCCGGGACAAGGGGCGGTGGACACACTGAGCTCTCTCTTCAACGTGAAGGAAAACTTCTTCTCTGTGAGGCTGCTGGAGCCCTGCGACAGCTTGCCCAGAGAGGTTGTGGAGTCTCCTGCTCTGGAGAGATTCCAAACCCACCTGGATGTGTTCACAGAGTGCCAGGGGCTGGAAGGGACCTCCAGAGAGCATCCAGCCCAACCCCCCTGCCAGAGCAGGGACACCCAGGGCAGGGCACACAGGAACACAGCCAGGTGAGGCTGGAATATCCCCAGAGAGGGAGACTCCACAACCCCCCTGGGCAGCCTGCTCCAGGGCTCTGTCACCCTCACAGTGACAAAATTCTTCCTCCTGTTTCCATGGAGCTTCCTCTGCCTCAGCTTCCACCACTGCCCCTTGTGCTGGCATTGGGCATCACCCAGCAGAGCCTGGCTCCAGCCTCTGGGCACTCACCCTGCACATCTTGATCACCTGCAGTGAGGTCTCACCCCCAGGCTCCTCCTCTGCAAGCTACAGAGCCCTTAGGCTCTCCTCCTAAGGAAGATGTTCCACTGCCTGCAGCATCTTTGTGGCTCTCCTCTGGACTCTAAAGCAGTTCCCTGAGGTCCTTCTTGAGCTGAGGGCCCAGAGCTGGACACAATATTCCAGATGTGGCCTCAACAGGGCAGAGCAGAGGGGCAGGAGAACCTCTCTCAACCTACCCATCACAGCCCTTCTAATCCACCCCAGGGTTCCCTTGGCCTTGTTGGTCACCAGAGCACATTGCTGGCTCATGGTCAACCTCCCATCCACCAGGACTTCCACGTCCCTTTCCCTTTCACTGCTCCAGCAGCTCAATTCCCAGCCTGTCCTGGTCCCTGGGGTTGTTCTTTTCCAGTTGCAAGACTCTCCCCTTGCCCTTGTTGGGTTTCATTCAACTCTCCCTGCCCAACTCTCCAGCCAATGTTCCTGTGCAACATACTGTGGGTGACTTTGCTTTGGCAGGAGGTTTGGACCAGATGGTCTCTGGATGGACTAGATGGTGTCTGGAATGTTCTTCCAGTACCACCACGCTGGAATTTCCTATCCTGGAAGCTGTTAGGTCAATACCCAGCCCATTGAAAGCTGTTGGGAATGTAGAATGAAGCTCTTGCAGACCAGGATTTCAAACATTGCTTCCACAGCTACACATCAGTGCGGAGTTCTAGCATCAGATCAACCATCACAATGCAGCCTGGCTGTTCCAGGGGTGTTAGTCACAGCAGCACAGCATGGTCTGGGCTGGAAGGAACCTCCAAGGCTCATCCACTCCAACCCCCTGCACTCAGCAGGGACATCCTCCACTAGATCAGGTTGCCCAGAGCCCTGTCCAGCCTCACCTTGAGTATCTCCAGGCATGGGGCCTCAACCACCTCCCTGGGCAAGCTGCTGCAGTGTTCCAGCAGCCTCCTGGTGCAGAACTTGTTCCTCACATCCAATCTCAATCTGCTCTGCTCTAGTTTGAAGCCACTGTCCCTGGTCCTGTCCCTGCAGGCCTTTGGGGTCATTCCCTCTGCAGCCTTCTTGTAGCCCCTTCAGGTACTGCCAGGCAACTCAAAGGTCTGCTCAGAGCCTTCTTTTTTCCAGGCTGAACACCCCCAGCTCCCTCAGCCTGTCCCCACAGCAAAGGCTTTCCAGACCTCTGATCATTTTCATGGCCTCCTCTGGCCCCTCTCCATCAGGTCCATGTCCGTCCTGTGTTGAGGGCTCCCTAGCTGCAGCAGGTGAGGTCTCCCCAGAGCAAAGTGTCAGAATCACCTCTCTGGATCTGCTGGCAGTGGTTCTTTGGATGCAGCCCAGGCTGACATTGGCTCACACTGCCTGCTCCTGTCCAACTTCTCCCCCACCAGCACCCCCAAGTCCTTTTCCTCAGGCCTGTTTTCTGTCACCCCCTGCTCCAGCCTGTCTTGATGCTGAAGATTGTTTTGACCCAGGTACAGGACCCTGCCCTTGCTCTTACTGATGTTCACCATGCCAGAAAATAAGCTTTAGTTCACTTTAGGGCTAGAAAGATTCATTAGAATTGGCTTACATTGCAAAACCTTCATCTGGAGCAGACTTTTAACCCTGGAGCAGAAGTTAAAACCTCCCAGGCTCATGTCAGGGAAGCCTTTAGAATAAACCTTTATTAGAATAAACCAAACCAGGTTGGAAGAGACCTTCAAGATCATCGTGTCCAACCCATCAACCAATCCAACCCACCCAAACAGCTAACCCATGGCACCAAGCACCCCATCAAGTCTCCTCCTGAACAGCTCCAATGACGGCGACTCCACCACCTCCCCGGGCAGCCCATCCCAATGGGCAATCACTCTCTCTGTGTAGAACTTCTTCCTAACATCCAACCTGAACCTCCCCTGGTGCAGCCTGAGACTGTGTCCTCTTGTTCTGGTACTGGGTGCCTGGGAGAAGAGACCAACCTCTGCCTGTCTACAACCTCCCTTCAGGTAGTTGTAGAGAGCAATAAGGTCACCCCTGAGTCTCCTCTTCTCCAGGCTAAGCAACCCCAGCTCCCTCAGCCTCTCCTTACAGGGCTGTGTTCCAAACCCCTCACTAACTTTGTTGCCCTTCTCTGGACACCTTCCAGCAAGTCAACCTCCTTCCTAAACTGAGGGGCCCAGAACTGGACACAGTACTCCAGGTGTGGCCTAACCAGTGCAGTGTACAGGGGCAGAATGACCTCCCTGCTCCTGCTGGCCACACTGTTCCTGATGCAGGCCAGGATGCCATTGGCCCTCTTGGCTGCCTGGGCACACTGCAGGCTCATGTTCAGCCTACCATCGACCAGCACCCCCAGGTCCCTCTCTGCCTGGCTGCTCTCCAGCCACTCTGACCCCAGCCTGTAGCACTGCATGGGTTTGTTGTGGCCAATGTGCAGAACCCGGCACTTGGATGTGTTCAATCTCATGCCGTTGGATTCTGCCCATCTGTCCGGCCTGTCCAGGTCCCTCTGCAAAGCCTCTCTACCCTCCAGCAGATCAACTCCTGCCCCCAGCTTGGTGTCGTCAGCAAATTTACTGATGATGGACTCAATGCCCTCATCCAGATCATCAATAAAGATGTTAAAGAGCACAGAGCCCAGCACTGATCCTTGGGGCACACCACTAGTGTGTGGGGGCATCCCCACTGGAAGCAGAGCTCTTGGCTTCTCTGGTTTTCTGGCCATGAGCCATTGAATCTTCATCCTATAGATCAAGAAGGCAGAGCCATGCCTGCAATTAGGTGCTCATGGTTTCTTGAAGGGTAAACCAATGGTTTAGAGTTGGATCTTGGTGCCCCCTCCAAAGTCCTCCTGGCATTTAAGAGAGCTGCTCCTCAGGGCAGCTGGAACAGGTTTAGGCAGGTAGTAGAACTGGGTTTGGAGATGTCAGAAAGTGTTGATGCTCAAAACCTGGATGATTAAAGCAGAGTATTTATACTGGTTGTCTTGCACCTTCTGTTTCAGTACAACAAGTCCCTGCCTTGCACACCTTACCTACCCTTAAGTTCTGTCCCAGCTGTGTTCCCAAATCCCCTCCCTTCCTGCCTAGTCTAGTAGCTACCATGAATCCCTCTGCAGCTGGCAGAAAAGACTTCTGGACCAGGCTGTACCAGGCTACCTCTGGCTGGACTGGAAACAGGGATGCCAGACTGGGATGGAACAAAGACAGGTATGAGAGTGGTTGGAAGACAGAAGAGGAGGAGGCAATGCCAGAAGAGAGGCTGGCAGTGAGGCACTTGAGTGACTGGTTAGACTGATTTGCAGTGGTCACCACTGTGGCAGGCAGGGGCACAGGACCTGAATGCAGCCCAGGAGGTCACAGTGGTTCTCACACAGGGCCAAGTGAAGATGTTCCTGCTCCCACTTCATTTGGGGGAAACATGAGAGCAGGGAGAGTGGTGGCACCTGCAGGAGTGTGTGTGTGTGTGTGTGTGTTGCACTCAGCTAACCAGAGGCTGGCAATAAAGCTTCCCCCATTCCAGATGAGTTATTCCCATAGAATGCCCCTGCCCTGTTTTTCCTGAACTCTAGCCTGGTAGGTCTGCTGTTAAACCCTAAAGAGTGGATTTACTGCCTGCCTGTTAGAATTCAGCCTCTTGTGCTCCTCTGTAGGGTAGCAATGCATCTCCTCCTCTCCAGACCTCAAAGGGAAGCTTTTAGTTTGCCATGGATTTGAAATTGTCTGCTTTGAAAGGGATTTGGAGCAAAAGTGAAAGGTCACTGTCCTCAAAAGTGCTCAGGAGAAGCTCTGCCACAGGTCTCCAGCAGCCCTTCCTGTGACCCTAAGTTCTCTGGTGCCCTCTGAAACCCCTCCAGGTAGTCTGCAGAGCAGCAAGGCACCCACAGCTCTCCAGCTGCCACAAGCAGGAGGCAGATTCCCACAGGGCCTGACTAGGGTGGTGTTGACTGGGGGAGGGTTATCTGCATCTGGATTCCACACTGCAAGGTACAAGATGAGGTTGTGGAAGGGAAGAAAAGCAGAAACACCAAGTGGTGAGAGCTCTCCTTGTGTCTCCTTAAAAAACCAGGCTGGCTGCCTCCTTGCAGCATCTCTGCCATCCAAATGCCTGCCTCAACAGGGACTGGAAGTGCTGAGAGAGCAGAGCAGACCTGCTCTCTAGCTCCCAAGTCCTCACCCAGGGGGATCCCCTTCAGAATAAGTGTGATCCTGCAAACTTTGGCCATTCTCTTAGGAGCAGCAGTGACATGAGCCCTGGCTCTTCCTGCACTGCTTGAGCTAAGTCTTAACCAGGCAGAGACTGTGGAATAAGCCAGCAGGTAGTCACCAGTCAGACACTCAGCTCGAGCACAGGACTGAGTGATGAGAGTTGTGTGTCCTGGGTTAGGTGCTGGGAGATGGTGTGAGGCAAGGTAGGCTAAGAAGTATTTCTTTGGTTGTTTTGTTTTCTCTTGGGTGTTTAGTTTGACAGGGAAGTGTCAATGCCCTGCTTGAGGCTAAGATGGAGCAGTCTCTTCCTATCCTATGTATGAAAGGGAAGTGATGAACACTTCTCTCTCTCTCTCTCTCTCTCTCTCTCCAGGTAATGAAATCCTCTCCAGTTTGCCTCTGCAGATGGCCCTCTACTTCAATGTTTATTACTTCCCTTTCTGGTGGCTCAGCACAGTGGTGATGCTCTGCCTGAAGGTGAGTCCAGCAGGAAAGGGGTGGTTTGCAAAGGTGGATGTGGTCCTGACCAAGCACCTCCTGGTACTGAGGCAGAGCTCACTGGGCTTAGGGGTTATTCACCCTGAGAACCTTGTGGCCCATGGCATGGACAGGTGGTGGGCTCTCTGCTGGGTTAAAAACTGGCTGGAGGCCAGGCCCCAGGGGTTTTGATCAATGGAGTTAAATGCAGCTGGTGGCTGGTCACAAGCAGTGTCCCCCAGGGCTCGGTGGTGGAACCAGGTCTGTTTAGTGTCTGCATTAATGATTGGGGTGAGGGGATCCAGGGCACCACCAGCAAGTGTGCAGATGACACTAAACTCAGCAGCAGGCTTGATCTGCTCAAAGGTAGAAAGGGTCTGCAGGGAGATCTGGAGAGGTTGAATCCATGGGCTGAGGTCAAAGGGATGAGGTTTAACAAGGCCAAGTGCCAGGTCCTGCACTTGGGTCACAACAACCCCATGAACACTCCAGGCTTGGGGCAGAGTGGCTGGAAAGCAGCCTGGTGGAAAAGGATCTGGGGATTGCTGGTGCACAGTTGGCTGAACATGAGCCAGCAGTGTGCCCAGGTGGCCAAGAAGGCCACCAGCATCCCAGCCTGGACCAAAGCAGTGGCCAGCAGGAGCAGGGCAGTGATGGTGCCCTGGTGAGGCCACAGCTTGAGCACTGGGTTCAGTTCTGGGCACCACAGCACAGGAAAGCCATTGAGGAGCTGGAGGGTGTCCAGAGGAGAGCAAGGAGGCTGGAGAGGGGTTTGGAGGGCATCATATGAGGAGAGGCTGAGGCAGCTGGGGTTGGTTAGTCTGGAGAAGATCTTACTGCTGTCTACAGGTCCCTGAAAGGAGGCTGGAGAGAGGCTGGGGTTGGTCTCTTCTCCCAAGTAACCAGCTTCAGGATGGGAGGAAATGGCCTGGAATGGTGCCAGGGGAGGGTTAGCTTGGAGATGAGGAAAAATTTCTTTCCTGAGAGAGTGGTGAAGGACTGGCACAGGCTGCTCAGGGAGGTGGTGGTGGAGTCACCACCCCTGGAGGTGATCAAAAAGCTGTGGATGTGGTGCTTCAGGATGTGGTTTAGTGGTCTTGGCAGCTGGGGAGGTGTTCAAAACAGGCTTGGATGTGGCACTTGGAGCCATGGTTTAGCTGTCAGGAGGTGTTAGGGATTAGGTAATAGGTTGGACTCAATGACCTCTGAGGTCTTTTCCACCCTGGTTGATTCTATGTCATGGTTGGGCTGGATGCTCTTAAAGATGTTTTCCAACCTTAATGACTCAATGATTATTAGATGGCCTTGGGAATGCCTTGAAACTGGAGGTTGGAAGAGTATTTGAACCCCAACTCTAGCCTGCCAATCCCAAGCAGCCTGTTGGGGAAGAGCCCAGCAGGAGCTCTCTTTTTGTCTCTCTAGTACCAAGCCTTGCCAGAGTACTGCAAGTTCATCCTGGTCACCGCCGTGCTGCTGGGCTCTGGGATAGAGGCCATCCGGCTCTACCTGGGCTACATGGGCAATCTGCAGGAGAAGGTAGGTGACCCCCTGCCTGCAGTCAGCTCTGGGATCATAGAGTGGGCCAGGCCAGGAGGCACCTCCAAAGCTCACCCACTCCAACCCCTCTGCACTGATGGGTGGTGTCTGCAGCGTTCTTCCAGTACCACCATGCTGGAATTTCCCATCCTGGAAGCTGTTAGGTCAATACCCAACCCACTGAAAGCTATTGGGAATGTAGAATGAAGCTCTTCTAGCATCAGATCAACCATCACAATGCAGCCTGGCTGTTCCAGGGGTGTTAGTCACAGCAGCACAGAATGGTCTGGGCTGGAAGGGACCTCCAAGGCTCATCCACTCCAACCCCTCTGCACTGATGGGTGGTGTCTGCAGCGTTCTTCCAGTACCACCACGCTGGAATTTCCCATCCTGGAAGCTGTTAGGTCAATACCCAACCCACTGAAAGCTATTGGGAATGTAGAATGAAGCTCCTGCAGACCAGGATTTCAAACATTGCTTCCACAGCTACACATCAGTGAGGAGTTCTAGCATCAGATCAACCATCACAATGCAGCCTGGCTGTTCCAGGGGTGTTAATCACAGCAGCACAGAATGGTCTGGGCTGGAAGGGACCTCCAAGGCTCATCCACTCCAACCCCTCTGCACTCAGCAGGAATACCCTGCACTAGATCAGGTTGCCCAGAGCCCTGCCCAGCCTCACCTTGAATATCTCCAGGCATGGGGCCTCAACCACCTCCCTGGGCAAGCTGCTGCAGTGTTCCAGCAGCCTCCTTGTGCAGAACTTGTTCCTCACATCCAATCTCAATCTGCTCTGCTCTAGTTTGAAGCCACTGCCCCTGGTCCTGTCCCTGCAGGCCTTTGGGAACAGTCTCTCTCCATCCTTCCTGTAGCCCGCTTCAGGTACTGGAAGGCTGCTCTGAGGTCTCCCTGGAGCCTTCTCTTCTTCAGGCTGAGCACCCCCTGTTCCTTCAGCCTGTCCTCATAGCAGAGCTGCTCCAACCCCCTGTTCACTTGCATAGCCTTCTCTGTCCCCTCTCCATCAGCTCCATGTCCTTCCTGCGTTGAGGGCTCCATAGCTGCACACAGCCCTGCAGGTGAGGTCTCCCCAGAGCAGAGCAAAGAGGCAGAATCACCTCTCTAGCTCTGCTGGCACCACTGCTTTGGATGCAGCCCAGGATGTGATTGGAGTTTAGTACCAATAAAATGCCCTCTACCTGTTCCACCTCACAGGTTCCATTTGAGGAGGTATTTATTTCTCTTGAGTACACTCTGCATCTTCTGTTCACTTGGCATCAGCTTCCCCTTAATTGTGTGTGCTCCAAGCCACTGTCCCTCAGCAGAGTGCCCTCTTGCTCCCCCAAACTGCTTTGTCAGTCCTGGAGATGCCTGGAAGCCCAGCTGAAAGCTTCAATCTGTTTTTACAGCTGACCAGTCAAACTGTGTCAGGGTCAAACACCAACCCTGGCATTAAGTGAAAGGTGAGATTGTTCCTCCCCAGTCAACAAACCCCTGCTCTTGTCTGCATGCTTGAGAAGAAAGCAAGCAGGCAAGGTTCAGCTGAGCCAGGAGGACAGCTCAAGCAGCTGGGAAGGGACAGCTGACAAGGGCTGGGAGTGACAGGACAAGGGGCAATGGATTGAAGCTCGAGGAGGGCAGATTGAGACTGGGGATGAGGAGGAAATTCTGGAGAGAGAGGGTGGGGAGACACTGGCACAGGTTGCCCAGGCAGGCTGCGGCTGCCTCCTCCCTGGAGGTGTGTAAGGCCAGGCTGGATGAGGCCTTGAGCCAGCTGGGCTGGTGGGAGGTGTCCCTGCACATGGCAGGGGGTTGGGACTGGATGATCTTTGAGGTCCCTTCCAACCCAACCCATTCCACAAACCTCTGAACGAACCAGGCCTGGTTAAAACCAGAGTGTGTGCAAATAGTACCCCCCTGGTGTGCCCTGCCCCACTCTCTGCTGGCCTTTGGCAAGCTAAGGATGTGGGATTTATCCACAAGATTTGGGGCTGTTACCTCCAACTGCCACTTCTTCACAGCTACTCTCTCCCTGTGCTAGGTGCCTGAGCTGGCTGGGTTTTGGCTCCTCAGTCTCCTCCTGCAGCTGCCTCTCATTCTCTTCCTGTTATTCCATGAAGACCTGAAGAACCAGCCCCTGGAGCGTGCCCTCCACGGCATCTTTGCCCTCTTCCTTATCTTCCAAGTCCTCACCACCTTTGTCACCCTGAAGAGAATGGTGAACAAGCTGACAGCTCACTTCCGCCTGGTGGAGTTTGACCTGCTGGAGGAACAGCCTGGGCCTGCTCCTTCCAGCCTGGGCAGAGCAAGCAGAGCAGCTCCCCTGGGTGCTAGAGGCCCCAGTGCTGGCTGGGCATCACACACCTGAGGGCTCGAGGAGCCAACACACAGAGGCCTCCTGCTGCTGTGTTTTGTTGGGTCCTTCTTTAACCCTCCTGCTTCAGAGACCTTCCAAAGTAGGCCTTGCTGAAGAGCCAGGATGAAACCTCAGAGACTGGAGCTCCAGGCTGCAAGGAAGATTGAAGCCAATGGCAGCAGTGGGTTGAGTGGACTCTCTGGGTTGCTGCTGTGTAGAGCAGATGTGTGTGTATGGGGGGGGTCAGGTTGCACAAAGTCCTGCAGTGTTTCTCAGACACAGCAGAAACCTCTTCCCCCCCCCACCCCCCATTTGCACAGAATGGGTTTGGTTACAATAAATCTTCTACCCCTGCTCTTTATCTCTGTTGGTGACAGCTTTCTCTCTGCTCTGCCAGAGCTGTTGCACAGCTTTAATGTCTGGTACCTCAGGGAGGCAAAACAAAAAGGCCCTAAGCTCAAAACAACACAGAACCTCATGGCCAGCTCTGGAGTCCTCAGCGCAGGAAGGACATAGAGCTGAGGGAGTGGGACCAGAGGAGGCCAGGGAAATGAACAGGGGGTTGGAGCACCTCTGCTATGGGGACAGGCTAAGGGAGCTGGGGGTGTTCAGCTTGGAGAGGAGAAGGCTCCAGGGAGACCTTAGAGCTGCCTGCCAGTACCTGAAGGGGGCTACAAGAAGGCTGCAGAGGGACTGTTTGCAAAGGCCTGCAGGGACAGGACCAGGGACAATGGCTCCAAACTAGAGCAGAGCAGATTGAGATTGGATGTGAGGAACAAGTTCTGCACCAGGAGGCTGCTGGAACACTGCCACAGGTTGCCCAGGGAGGCAGTTGAGGTGTTCAAGATGAGGCTGGACAGGGCTCTGGGCAACCTGATCTAGTTGGGGATGTCCCTGCTGAGTGCAGGGGGGTTGGATTGGATGAGCTTTGGAGGTCCCATCCAGCCCAGACCACTCTGTGATCCCAGCACCTGCAGCCAGGCAGCCCAGCAGGACTGGGTGCCATGGGGCACCCCACATTTCTCAGCACAGCTGCAGTTGTGTGTTAGCAAATGCCCTTCACAGGTCCAGGAGTGCCAGGGAGCACAGCGCTCTCTGCTCCTTGCCTGGCACATTCTCACCTTCTGTGCCAAGAGGTGCTTCCCCCTTCAGCAAAGCCAGTTGCTGGGCACAGCTTTGGCAGCCTGCTCAGTGGGGTGGGTGCTAGTGCCATGGAAGTTCAGAGGGCAGTGGCACTGCTCTGACCCCTGCCTCCTGCCAAAAGGGGGTTGGGAAGAAGCTGAAGGCTCAGCAGGGCTCCAAGGAGGGCTTGGTTGGTGTTTGCAGTCTTCCCACATGCCAGCTGCCACTGTTGCAGGCTGTGTGGCTGGCAGGCAGTCAGGCAGCCAGCTGCTGGTGTTTTCAGTGCTGGATGGCAGCCAGCTGGGCACAGCCCAGCCTGGTGTGGGCACCACCTGTGACAGGAGCTTGAGCTGCACCTCTGTGTCCAGCCTACCTTCATGCTACCACTGCATTCATCTGAATGCAAAACCAGAGCAAGCAGGTGGGGTGTAAGCTGTCTGCCCTGGCTTGGTCTCCTGCTAAGGGTGCAGCTCATCCCCATCTAAGGGAGAGACTGGGGGCATCCTCCCCCAGGGCAGCACTCTGGGCAACTGCACAGCTACAGCCTGGCAGGGATTGGAAGGGGCCTCTGGAGATCATCCAGTCCAAGCCCCCTGCCAGAGCAGGGGCACCCAGAGTCAGTCACACAGGAACACATCCAGGTGGGTCTGGAAAGCCTCCAGAGATGGAGACTCCACAGCCTCTCTGGGCAGCCTGCTCCACCACCTCACAGCAGAGAAGAGTTCCATTAAGTTCAAGTGAAACCTTTTGGGTTCCAGTTTGTGTCCCTGTCCTGTCCCTGGGCACCACTGGCAAGAGCCTAGCCCCAGCCTCTTGCCCCCCAGCCTCTAGCTCTTGCTGAGCATTAAGCAGATCCACTCTGGGGATCCTCAACAGGCCCAGGGCTCTCAGCCTTTACTGCTCACAGAGCTGCTCCAGGCTCCTCAGCAGCTTTGTGTCCCTCCACTGCACTCCCCCCAGTAGTTCCCTGTCTCTCTTCAACTGGAAAGTCCAGAACTGGACCCAGGAGTCCAAATGAGGCCTCAGCAGGGCAGAGTAGGAGGAGAGGAAACACCACCCCCCCAGGAACACATCCAGGTGGGTCTGGAATGCCTCCAGAGATGGAGACTCCACAGCCTCTCTGGGCAGCCTGTCCCAGTGCTCTGCCACCCTCACAGGGAAGAATTTGTTCCTTCTGCTCATGTGGCACCTCCTGGCTTCCAGTCAGTGCCCACTGCCCCTTGTCCTGTCTCTGGGCACCACTGAGAAGAGTCTGGCTCCTGCTTCCTGCCACTCACCCTTTAGCTATTGATCAGCAATTGAGTTTTATCACTGTCCCCATGTACCTTTTCATTCTCCAAAGCTGTCTGCCCTGGATTGGTCTCCTGCAAAGGATGTGGGCACTCCAAAATGTATGTTGGCCTATTGCAAGCAGAAACTGGTGAAGAATTAAACCTAAAGCCATGGGAAGAGCATCTTCTCTCTCAGGTGAGAGCCACAAAAGGCTTGAACTGTTAGAACTAACTCAGTGACCTCCTGTCCTTCACAGCTGGACAGTCAGGATGGTTAGGGACACTGCAGAGTGCTTGGGGCACTGCTCTGCCACTGCAAACCAGGGACAGCCATAGAGTCACTGATTCCTGCACTGGCTTGGGACATCCCTTTCAGCTCACCCAGCCCAGCCATTCTCTAACTCTGCCAAGGCTGGGGCTGAGCCATGGCCCTCAGCACCACAGCTCTGCCTCTCTCAAACACCTCCAGGGATGGGCATTCGACCACCTCCCTGGGCAGCCTCTGCCAGGCTTTGAGAACCCTTTTGGACAAGACATTTCTTCTTATCTCCAACCTAAACCTCCCCTGGGGCAACCTGAGGCCATTTCCTCTCCTCCTGTCACTTGTTCCTAGGGAAAAAAGCCCAACCCTCACCTGGCTCCAGCCTCCTTTCAGGGAGCTGCAGAGAGCAGCGAGCTCTCAGCCTGTGCAGGTCTGACTGGACAGCAGCATAGCCTGAGAGGTGTCACCTACTCCTCCCAGTTTGGTACCATCAGCAAAATGGCTAAGGGTTCACTCCATCCAGGCCACTGAAGAACATCTCTTCCCTACAGGAACCTCAGCAAGCCCTTCTCCAGCCCCTCTGAAGCTCACCCTGGAGCACACACCCTGAGCTGGGCATACCCATGCAAGAAGTGTCCTTTGTAGAATTGTCAGGGCTGGAAGGGACCTCAAGGATCAGCCAGCTCCAAGCCCCCTGCCATGGGCAGGGACACCTCACACTACAGCAGGTTGCTCACAGCCACAGCCAGCCTGGCCTGAAAAACCTCCAGGCAGGAGGCTTCCACCACCTCCCTGGGCAACCTGTGCCAGTGTCTCACCACCCTCATGGGCAAGAACTTCTTCCTCACATCCAATCTGAATCTCCCCACTTCTAGTTTTGCTCCATTCCCCCCAGTCCTATCCCTCCCTGACACCCTCAAGAGTCCCTCCCCAGCTCTCTTGGAGCCCCCTGCAGATGCTGCAAGGCCACAAGAAGGTCTCCTGGGAGCCTTCTCTTCTCCAAACTAAACAGCCCCAACTCTCTTCCTTCAGCACCCCTTGGCTAGAGCTGCTCACCAAGCACACAAAGTCCATGCGGGAGCTTCACGATCTGGTCCTGGTTGGCTCCGGGACCCTCCCAGAGCTGCAGCCCTGCCCCACAGCTGTCAGCCCCTGCTCAGCCTGCAGCGGCAGCAGCCTGCGCCGGGCGTTTGGCGGCAGACAGCGCCCTCTAGTGGGGCGTTTGCCGTCGTGCTGCTCACACGGGGAGGCGCTCAGCGGGCTGGAGAGCCTCTCCTGTGGGGACAGGCTGGGAGAGTTGGGGCTCCAGGGAGACCTCAGAGCAGCCTTCCAGTACAGGAAGGGGCTCCAGGAGAGCTGGGGAGGCATTTCTGACAAGGGCTGGGAGGGACAGGACAAGAGACAATGGCTTTGAGCTGGGAGAGGAGAGATTGAGAGTGGAGATGAGGAAGAAATTCTTGCCAGTGAGGGTGGGGAGACACTGGCACAGGTTGCCCAGGGAGGCTGTGGCTGCCTCCTCCCTGGAGGTGTTGAAGGCCAGGCTGGATGAGGCCTTGAGCCAGCTGGGCTGGTGGAAGGTGTCCCTGCCCATGGCAGGGGGTTGGGACTGGATGATCTTTAAGATCCCTTCCAACCCAAACGATTCTGTGAATCTGGATTGTTACAAGGGGGGGGGGGGGGGGGGCAAGGGAGGGAGAGAGGTCAGTCGAGGAGGGAAGGGGATTCCCTTCTGGAAAACACTAACTTAGAGAAATAGAGACTTGCCAAGCCTTCAGCTGCAGGCCAAGATGGGGACACAGCTGTGAATTATGAGGAGCTGCATCTTGCAGCCAGCAGCTCAGCAAGCAGCATTCAATGCAAGCTCCAACAATGCCATCCCCCTTGCTGAGGGACAGGGGATCCCTGAGCTGTGATCCCTCCCAAGGATTGTCCTACCCACCCTCAGAGACTGTCAGCAAGCCTGGAAGCAGCCTCCTGCAGCTCCTCAGAGCTTCTTGCAGGGCTTCCTGCGGAGCTCTGCACCTCAGGCAGCCCCAAGAGCACCTTTGCAGGATGAGGTTTGATTTCTTCAGTGAAGCAGCACCAAACCAGCTGGTTTCCTCTTTAAAACAAAACACAAAGAGGTTTAATTTCACGGTCCTGGACAACTCTCTAGCAGGGTCAGGCAAGAGAAGCTGCTTTGTTCCCTCAGCTGAGCAAAACAAGGATAAATAAATACATGACAAGCTGAGGAAGACTCTGGGGGGGATGCCCCAGGCCCCCCAAGCACAGCAGGCAGGTTGGCACAGCCAGCAGCCTGTGCCAGCTGGGGAAGGCAGAAGGCACCTGGAAGGTCACCATGCCCACAGAGGGGCTGGGAAAGGTCCCCAATGGTCCTCTCAGAGTGGAGAGGACTGCTCCAGACAGAGCTGGCAGGCCTGGCCGGGGGGGGTCCGTGCCCCCCACAGCCACTCGGGGGTCCTGGCCCGCAGCTTCAGCTGGAAGGGGTCGAGGCGCAGGCACTCCCCCAGGGCTGGCAGCTCCAGCGCCGGCTCCTCCTCAGCCCTGCCCGCCGGCTCCTCGGGGCTGGGGCTCCTCCTGCGGCTCCACCTCTGCCTGCACATGGCTCCAGCAGCCACCAGCATTGCCAGGGCAGCCACCAGGGCCGCCCCCACCAGGATGTCAGCGTACTGGAGGAAACCGGTCCCTGCGAAGAGAAGGGACACAGCCTTGTTCTGCTCAGCTCTGCTCACACTGCCCCACAGCACAACTGGCTCGGGGGGAGACCTGGTACCCTCTCCCAGTAGGGTCAACACCTGCCCTGACACCTTCTAGAAACCCTCACAGTGGCCTCCAGGGCTGAGCATCACTCCCAAACCTCCATCCCAAGGAAAAAGAACAGCAGAACTGTCTGGGTTGGAAAAGCTCTCAGGGATCATCCACTCCAACCACCCACCCAACACCACCATGACCACTAAGCCATGGCCCCTAGTGCCACAGCCACAGGTTTCATGGAACACCTCCAGGGATGGGGACTCCACCACCTCCCTGGGCAGCCTGTGCCAATCCCTGACCACTCCTGCAGCAAAGACATTGTTCCTGATATCCAACCTAACCCTCCCCTGGTGCAGCTTCAGGCCATTTCCTCTCCTCCTGTCACTTCTAACTGGGGAGCAGAGCCCAACCCCCACCTGGCTCCAGCCTCCTCTCAGGGAGCTGCAGAGAGAATGAGGTCTCCCCTCAGCCTCCTCTTCTCCACACTAAACACCCCCAGCTCCCTCAGCTGCTCCTCCCCAGCCCTCTTCTCCAGACCCTTCCCCAGCTTCCTTGTCCTTCTCTGGACCCTCTCCAGCCCCTCAATGTCCTTCTGGGAGTGAGAGCCTCAAAACTGAACACCCAGCACTGCAGGTGTGGCCTCCCCAGTGCTGAGTGCAGGAGGACAATCCCTGCCCTGCTCCTGCTGCCCACACCACTGCTGATCCAGGCCAGGCTGCTGGTTGGCCTCTTGGCCACCTGGGCACACTGCTGGCCACACATTAGACCAAGAATAGCACAGGGCTGGTGCTACCCCGGGAGAGCCCCAGCAGAGAAAAGACACTGCCAAAGCCACCTGCAGCTTACATACAGGCTAGGTGACCTGCAGAGACCTTCTCCTTGACCCAGGAGGGACAACTCCTTGTGTATCAAAACGATCCCTCTGCAGCTCCACCTCCAGCCAGGACTGCACAGGCTCACCCTGCAGGAGTGCTGCCCTCCTTTGGAGCTGGGAGGTGGGGTTGGGGGATGAGAAATGCAATTTGGCTGCAAGCTCACGTGGAGGTTTGAGCAACTCCTGGTGCTGCAGGGCTCAGCAGCAGCAGCAGGGTTCTGGGAACACATTGCAGGACATGTGTGTTTCCCAGGCTGGGAGGCCACATCACTCTGCAAGACTGGGTTAGTCAGCTCTGATTCTAGTCAAGCACCTCCTTGCCATCTGCTTAGCCTTGCATCAAGCATGTCAGAGGAGCACTGGGCTCCACCAACATCTTTCTCATCAGGTTCTACACAGCATGACAAAGGAGGCTACAGAGCACCTCAGAGGGTGACCAGGCTTGCACCTGGAGCAGTGACCAAGTCTGTGGACCACAACAATTTCAGCAGTGCTTAACTCATGGACCAGCCCTGGCCACACTCTGCTTGTATCAACAAACCCAAGCAGCCAAGGCCAGGAGATGGATGCAGGAGGTCCTCCTTGGGGCCTTGCACTATCTGAAGGGGGCTACAGGAAAACTGGGGAGGGACTTTTGAGGGTGTCAGGGAGTGATAGGACTGGGGGGAATGGAGCAAAACCAGAAGTGGGGAGATTCAGATTGGATCTTAGGAAGAAGTTCTTGCCCATGAGGGTGGTGAGACACTGGCACAGGTTGCCCAGGGAGGTGGTGGAAGCCTCCTGCCTGGAGGTCACAGAATAGAATCATAGAATCATCAAGGTTGGAAAAGACCTCAGAGATCATCAAGTCCAACCTGTCACCCAACACTTCATGACTACTAAACCATGGCTCCAAGTGCCACGTCCAATCCCCTCTTGAACACCTCCGGGGATGGGGACTCCACCACCTCCCTGGGCAGCACATCCCAATGGCCAATAACTCTTTCTGGGAACAACTTTCTCCTCACCTCCAGCCTAAACTTCCCCTGGTGCAGCTTGAGACTGTGTCCTCTTGTTCTGGTGCTGGTTGCCTGGAGGTTTTTCAGGCCAGGCTGGCTGTGGCTGTGAGCAAGCTGCTGTAGTGTGAGGTGTCCCTGCCCATGGCAGGGGGGGTTGGAACTGGCTGAGCCTTGAGGTCCCTTCCAGCCCTGACAATTCCGTGATGCTGTGATCTCGGGAGGTGATCTCCCAACCGCTCCCCCCCTGTGCTCCCCCTGGCGCACTGCTGCCCCGGGAGCCTGCGGCACAGCCGATGCTGCACAGGCAGCTCGCAGAGGGGAGATAAACCTCCGGCGGGGGAGCGGCAGAGCCGCTGCAGTGCCCTCTACCTGATCGGGGAGCAGGGACGCAGGAGGTGCCAGGTTTGGTGGGGGATCGGTCCTCGTAGCCCTCTCTGCAGCGGCAGAGGTAGGTGCCCGGGCGGTTGAAGCACTCTGCCCGCTCCCCGCAGAGGCTGGGGCCGGCGCCGCACTCGTCCACGTCTGTAAGGCAGGCAAAGAGGAGCCGTGAGCCGGCCCGGAGCCTCGGCAGGGAAGGGCTCGGAGCCGGGGAGAGGGAAGCTCCCACCTTCGACCAGCAGCGAGACGAGCCGCGGCTCCTCCGGCCCTGCCCGGCCGCCCGGCAGCTGCTGCAGCTCAGAGTGCAGCAGCGCAGACAGGTTCCGGTCCTCCGCCTTCAGCTGCAGCCAGAGCCGCAGCAGCAGGTTGGCACCGCTGGTCCTGCAGGCAGAGGAGAGCCCGGGCTGAGGGGAGAGGCAGGCACCACCGCCAAGCCCTGCGCTGGAAGCCCGCTTAGACCTTCCCCTCGTTCCTATCACACCGTGCAGCTGCAGGCTGGAGAACATCCCCTATGGGGACAGGCTGGGAGAGTTGGGGCTGATCAGCCTGGGGAAGAGAAGGCTCCAGGGAGATCTTAGAGCAGCCTTACAGTACACGAAAGGGCTACAGGAAAGCTGGGGAGGGACTTTTGACAAGGGCTGGGGGTGACAGGACAAGGGACAATGGCTTTGAGCTGGGAGAAGAGAGATTGAGACTGGAGATGAAGAAGAAATTCTTTCTAGTGAGGGTGGGGAGACACTGGCACAGGTTGCCCAGGGAGGCTGTGGCTGCCTCCTCCCTGGAGGTGTTGAAGGCCAGGCTGGATGAGGCCTTGAGCAAGCTGGGCTGGTGGGAGGTGTCCCTGCCCACGGCAGGGGTTGGGAACTGGATGATCTTTAAGATCCCTTCCAACCCAACCCAGTCTGTGATTCTAGATTGTGATGAGAGGCAGCTTTGCACTTGGCCCAAGGGAAGCAGGAGAGCCTCCTCTCTGGAAGCTGTGCTGCAGTCCCCAGACACTCCCAGAAAGTGAATTGCAGCAGGAATCTGCTGCCCTGCACCAGCCTGGGCAGCGTGGCAGGGCCCTTCTGACAGCTCCCTGCTTCCTCCAGCAGACACTGTGGCAGGGGTGAGGATTCTCATTTCCCTAGAATTGTTAGGGCTGGAAGAAACCTCAAAGATCATCCAGTTCCAACCCCCCTGCCATGGGCAGGGACACCTCACACTACAGCAGGTTGCTCACAGCCACAGCCAGCCTGGCCTGAAAAACCTCCAGGCAGGAGGCTTCCACCACCTCCCTGGGCAACCTGTGCCAGTGTCTCACCACCCTCATGGGCAACAACTTCTTCCTGACAGCCAATCTGAATCTCCCCACTCCTACTTTTGCTCCATCCCCCCCAGTCCTATCACTCCCTGACACCCTCAAAAGTCCCTCCCCAGCTTTCTTGGAGCCCCCTGCAGATACTGCAAGGCCACAAGAAGGTCTCCTGGGAGCCTTCTCCTCTCCAGATTGCACAACCCCAACTCTCTCAGTCTGTCCTCATAGGAGAGCAGCTCCAGAAACTCCTCAGAGCTTAGATCCTTCTTAGACCTAGAAAGGCCCTAGCCAGCACTTGGCATCCAGTTTTCACCAGCTTTCCTCTAGAAGACACAGTTTGTTTGGGTTTTTTTCCCCTCCTTCTTTCAGTACAAGTTGGAGATCACAGGACAGGAGCAAAGTGAAGTATGTGAGGAAGGAGGAGAAGCCAAGCCCCCACTGTCCAAGAAAGGTGCCAGGTTACACAGCAGAGCCAGCTGCCAAGCCATCAGCACAGCCCTCACCCTACCTTTTGATCTCCTTTAACTTGACCTCACTGACTCTCTTGGCAGGAAGCTTCAGGTTCTGCTGGATCTGCAAAGGAACAGAATGAGCAGCAGCTCTGAGCTGACCTTTGGCGGGCAGGAGCAGAGCAGCAAACAGTTCCTTTGCCTGCACACCTTGCTCTTCCCTGGCACAAACCACTTGGGATGCCTGAGGTGGCCCTCAGCTCACTGCTCTGAGCCTTTTCTCCCTCAGCTTCAGCTCAGCACAAGGCCATTTGGGGAAAGGGAGGGCAGTAGGAGCCCCAGCTGAGCATTTGGGTGCTCAGCCGTGGAAGAGCAGCAGTGGATGGATGGCAGCTCCGGGCTGAGCACCAAGCTGAACCATGCTGCTCCAGACTGCACCCCAAAAGGCAGCTTGGGGGCAGCCCTGGGCACAGCTGCTCATGCACCTGCCCTCTCTGAGGCCCTGGCTGCAAGCTGCCCTGCTTGCAGAGCTGCCCCCTCGCCTGGTGACACCTCTGTCTCTGCAGTGGCTTTCAGCTGCTAGGAGGGGCTGCAGCCACCAAGTGCCAGCTGCTGCAGCCGGGCATCCTGCCAGGGCATCGCTGCTAACCTCAGGTGACAGCCAGCACCAGCAGCTCAGCACCAGCCAGCCCCTGGAGTGAAGGGCACACCCCATGGGCTCTTCCAGCTGAGGAGCTGAGCCATCACATTGGCTTTTCTCCTCCCTCTTCCCAAGCCCTACTTACATAGTTCTTCATGGAGTCCAGGAGACCTTTTTGGAGCTCCCTATCATCAGGAGGAATCCAGCCCTGGGGGTTGATTTCAGCAGTGACTTCAAACAGCACATCTGTCAGAAGAGAGGAGAGCCTGGCATGGAGGAGCCCACAGGACACAGGCTCCTTAGAGAATCAACCCTCAAGCACCAGCAGGAGGACAGGAGGGGGCAGGAGGACAGGCTGGGGTGAGCTGGTGCCACAGGGTTATGCCCAGAGGTTGTGCACCAGCCCAGAGCACAGAACCATCACTACAGCTGGAAAAAACCTTCCAGATCAGCCAGCCCAGAGCACAGAACCATCACTGCAGCTGGAAAAGAGGAACATTTGTACATATTTTGTCCATGTTCATTGCATTTCATATTTAGATTGCAGTTTTGCTGGTAAATGAAGCTTTGTTTGCTTCCAACTGAGCTGGGCTGGAAATTTAATCTTGTGGGGGAGGAATTCACAGCCCACCACACCACATCCCCAGGTATCAATGCCTGGAACACCTCCAGGGACGGCATCTCCACCACCTCCCCAGGCAGCCTGTGCCAAAGAGAGCTGTGGAGCAACAGGAAGGGACAAGCCAAAGCTCAGTGCTGAGCACTGGACCTCACCTTGCAGCAAGAGCAGTGTCCAAAGCTCAGTGCTGAGCACTGGACCTCACCTTACAGCGAGAGCAGTGTCCAAAGCTCAGTGCTGAGCACTGGACCTCACCTTACAGCAAGGGCAGTGTCCAAAGCTCAGTGCTGAGCACTGGACCTCACCTTACAGCAAGGGCAGTGTCCAAAGCTCAGTGCTGAACACTGGAACTCACCTTACAGCAAGGGCAGTGTCCAAAGCTCAGTGCTGAACACTGGACCTCACCTTACAGCAAGGGCAGCATCCAAAGCTCAGTGCTGAACACTGGACCTCACCTTACAGCAAGGGCAGCATCCAAAGCTCAGTGCTGAACACTGGACCTCACCTTACAGCAAGGACAGCATCCAAAACTCAGTGCTGAACACTGGACCTCACCTTGCAGCAAGGGCAGTGCCCAAAGCTCAGTGCTGAACACTGGACCTCACCTTACAGCAAGAGCAGCATCCAAAGCTCAGTGCTGAACACTAGGCCTGACTAGTTCAGCCCTAGCCTTGGCAGAGTTAGAGACTGGTTGGGCTGGATGATCTTGAAGAGCTTTTCCAGCCCAAACCATTCTATGATTCCACTGCTCAGAAGCCCTCCTCACCCCTTCCCAAGCCTGGCACAGCCCAGTGAGCAGCACCCTGGCCTCAGGGCAGTGTTCTTCCACAGGCTCACCTCCAGGATGGTGCTGGGCTTGCAGCTCAGTGTCATTCTCCAGCGAGGCCAGGGCAGACAGCAGATCTGTCAAAGGAGAGGATCAGCCTGCTGGCCTCAGTGTACCAGCAAGGACAGGGGATGGGGCAGGGGGGAAGTACATTCAGGTGATTCAGGTTGGGTGTTAGGAAGAGCCTCCTCTTGGTCTGGCACCTTGTGGCCATGAGGGCAGGGTTAGACTGGAGCTGAGGGGGAATGGAGCAAAACTAGAAGTGGGGAGATTCAGACTGGCTGTTAGGAAGAAGTTCTTGCCCATGAGGGTGGTAAGAGACTGGCACAGGTTGCCCAGGGAGGTGGTAGAAGCCTCCTGCCTGGAGGCTTTTCAGGCTGTGAGCAACCTGCTGTAGTGTGAGGTGTCTCTGCCTGTGGCAGGGGGATTGGAACTGGATAATTCTTGAGGTCCCTTCCAACCCTGACAATCCTGTGATGAGGTTGGATTAGGAACCAGCCTCTCCTTGTCAAGAGGAGCAGCAGGCCCTGGATGTCGATGCTGGAGCAGGTAACCCTCTGCCCTCTCAAGCCCCACTTTGCTTGGCTGCAGGAGTGCTGCCACATGGACTAACTGAAGGTGGCAGCCCTGCCTGCAAATGAAACCTCTCTTCAGAGAGTTCTGCAGCCCTAGGGATGCATGGTGCACAGCGTGGGACAGCAGTTCAGCCCCAGACAGCCCCAAAACCACCTTACCAAGGAGCTCTTCAGGTCCCTCTCCCAGAGAGGTCACACCTCCAGCAGTCACAGCAGGAGAAGGGTAGAGAGGAGCAGGTTTTGTGCTCCTGGTCAGCAGTGGCTCTTCCAGCACTGGTGTCTGTGTGCCAGGTGCAGCAGAGGCCACTTCCTCCAGCAGGCTGGCACTGGCCTCACCCAGGCCAGGTGATGTGGCCGAGACATCTGCACTGCTGCTGGGCACCGATGGGCAGGGGACACTGGCTGGGGGGCACCAGGTCAGCAGAGCAGACACCAGCTCTGCCTCTGCAGGCTCTGGAGCAGGCACCTCAGCACCTTGCTGAGCTGGAGACAACCCCACCAAGACATCACCTTCAGCTCCCTCACTGCCACGGTCCTCAAGGCTCCTGTCCAGCTCGCTCTCATCCTGCAGCCGACCACACTCATCCAGCTCCAGCTTGCTGAGGTTAGCACCAGACTGAGCAGGTTCCAGGAGACCAGGAGGGTGCTGAGCCTCTTCAGTGGGGCTCACAAGCTCAGGCTGGACCTTCCCACCAGCAGGTGCACGTGGTGGGCCTGGAGATGCTCCCAACGTGGGCAACCAATCTTTTGTGACTGCCATCCTCCAGCTTGCTCTCTTGGAGGCCTCCTGGGCAGGCTCCTGGGGGGCCATGGTGTCACTGGAGAGGCCCCTGGTGCCAGAGTCTCTGAAGACATAGTAGTGACCTTTGAAATGTCCATACTGACTGGGCAGGGAGGCCAGGAGCACGACGTGGAGCGCGGCAGCTTGGGTAGCGAAGATCAGAGTACCTCGGTTGTGGCAGGCATAGACCGCTTGGGTCTCCACCCTGGACAGCACCCCCTGGAAGATGATCTTGTCCTGGTTCTTGGCACAGCCATCAGTGCCCTGGAATCCCTGGATGTAGACGAGGAGGTGCTTCTGGGGGCCCCCCAGGATGGTCCAGTTGCACCAGATGTTGGTCTCGGCCTCGGCGCGCGGCGGCAGGGAGAAGGTCCCGGAGCCACCGCCCAGGACAAGGTGGCAGCTCCTGGCAGGGGAGTACTGCACTGCCCAGGGAGCTCCCAGCTCTGCCACAGCAGAAAGGAAGGCTGCAGTCAGTGGTTGGAAGACACCAATTTGATTTGGGGAGGGGTAATTTCAACACTCCCCACACACACACCCCAAAGCAGGCATCGTGCCCCAGGAGAGGTCCTGCCCCAGGCTCTCTCCTGCTGCAAGATTTTGACAGTTTGAGGCTCCCAGAACCCTGTCTGAGCTCTGCAATCAGAGCTGAGCCCAGGCCACAGCTGCCTCACAGGGGTCTGGCCCTTTGCAGCCCCCACCCCAGCCTCCAGCACCCTCAGTGATGTGGGTTTGCTGCCAACAGAGGCTTGGCCAACAAGACCACTTTGCTGGAAGCCTGTCCCTGCCCAGGCAGGTGGGTGACAGCCTTGCCCTTGACCCCACCAAGCACTCCTGCCTTCCAAAGATAGCTTACACCAAGAGAGGAACTCTTGGGGGACCTACCAGCATGCTTCTGTTGCTGTCCTCCTGGCATCTGGGAGGGTCTGGATCCAGGATCATCAGAGGACTCCAGAGGCTTTTGGCCTCTCCACGCTGTCTGCCCCTGCTGGGCCACAGCAGGACCAGGCTGTGCAGGAGCAGCACTGGCAGAGGCATTTCTCCCCTCTCCTGCACCCACCTGGGGAGCTTCAGTGGTTTTCTGCAGGTGAAGCCCCCCAAGGGTGGAGGCAGAAGTCGGTTTGCCATGAGCACCTGTGCCCTGATGCTGCCCTGGCACCACATGCTCCTCTTGCCTCGCTCCCCAGGTGCCAGGCAGGGAAGCTGGAGCCACACCAGAGCCACTGCTTGCACGGTCCTCAGGCTGAGGGACCCCCACACCAGGCTTTGGGCCTGGAGAGGGACCACCAGCTTGTGAGCTCACTGGGGCTGCAGTTTCTCCTTGCTGGCCACCCACCTCCCCCAGCAGCAGCTCATGCATCCCAGGCCCAAGGCATCCAGGAGCCTCATTTGTGCCTGGTTCAGAAGCTGCTGCTGGCTGGCAAGGTGGGGAAGGGGAGATCACCTCCTGTCCTGCACTAGCCAGCAAGGTGCCTGTCCTTGGCCTGAGGCTGATGGTGTCCACAGGTGCTGGTGGAGAAAAGACAATGCTGGAGGCAGGCTCCACTGCTGAGGGAAGGGTGAAATCATCAGGGTCAGGTCCTGTGCAGGACACCAGCACTGCAGGCACTGCTCCTGTCCCTGGGGTGGGCACAGCCTCGGGAGGAGGCTGCAGCCCTGCTGGCAGCGAGGGCTCCACCAGCCCTGCAGCAGCTCTGGCACTCTGCTGGAGGCAGCTCCTCACACCCACACGTGATGCCTGAGCTGCCTCAGCTGCTGGACAGCCCTGGGCACTCTGGGGAAGGCTCCCGGGGGCTGTGGAGGCTGGCTGCAGGCTGTGGCTGCTCTGGCTGTGCCAATGAGGATGCCCTGGAAGGGTGCCCCACGCTACAGTGGGATGCAGCACTGCTTTCTCCTCAGCAGCTCCCCTAGAAGCTTCTGGAGGGGAAGCAGCCATCAGGCTTGTGTGCTGGAGGCCAGGGGCTCCCAGCCCAGGCTGAGTCACAGCCAAGCCCCCAGAGCTGCTTTGGCACCTTGGAGGAGGCAGGCGAGAGGGGTCCCTGGGTGCCACCGCCTGGGGGCTGCTCATGCTGGGCAGCAGGGCCTCTGCCAGGCTGCTGGCTGTGCCAGCCCTGCCCAGCTGGGAGCCGCTTTCTGCCTCCTCCAAGCTGACTGTGCTGAGCCCTTGGTACCCGGTGGCATCTGTGCTCTCTGGGCTGCCTCTTCCCGCGGGGGCCGGAGGCTGCGAGGGTGCAGCCCAGCCCAGGCCACCGCTGGGTGTCGGCTGAATAGCGAAGCGCAGGGCAGAGGGAGCTGGCAGCCTCGGGGCAGGGGGCAGGGCAGGCTGCCTGCCCTCCAGCCCCCAGAGCCGCTCTGCTGCCTGCCAGGCACCGGGCAAAGGAGGTGCCAAGACCTCAGCTGAAAGGCTGTGCCTGCAACCCAGCCCCGGGCCGGTGCCCCTGCCCAGGGGGAGCCTCTGCCCACTGCTCTCCTGCGCCGCAGCAGGGGCCATGGGCTCGGCTGCTCCTCTGCCCTCAGCTCCCTGGCAGCTCCTCAGGCCCCCTGGCAGCTCAGACCCCAGCACACGAGGAGCTTCGCTTTCCACCAGGGATGGCTTCACAGGTTCAGGTGGGACAGCCTCAGCTGGGCTGCCCCCGGCCTCAGCACCCGGCAGGATCCCTCTGTGCCACAGCGACTCCCTGCCCGGCACCGCCGGCTGGCCAGGTCCTGCAGCGCTGTGAGGGGTGGCAGAGCTCAGCACCATGGGGTGGCCAGGTCCTGCAGCGCTGTGAGGGGTGGCAGAGCTCAGCACCGTGGGGTGGCCAGGTCCTGCAGCGCTGTGAGGGGTGGCAGAGCTCAGCACCATGGGGTGGCCAGGTCCTGCAGCGCTGCGAGGGGTGGCAGAGCTCAGCACCATGGGGTGGCCAGGTCCTGCAGCGCTGTGAGGGGTGGCAGAGCTCAGCACCGTGGGCTGGCCAGGTCCTGCAGCGCTGCGAGGGGTGGCAGAGCTCAGCACCATGGGGTGGCCAGGTCCTGCAGCGCTGTGAGGGGTGGCAGAGCTCAGCACCGTGGGCTGGCCAGGTCCTGCAGCGCTGTGAGGGGTGGCAGAGCTCAGCACCGCGGGCTGGCCAGGTCCTGCAGTGCTGTGAGGGGTGGCAGAGCTCAGCACCGTGGGCTGGTCGGGTCCTGCAGTGCTGTGAGGGGTGGCAGAGCTCAGCACCATGGGCTGGTCGGGTCCTGCAGTGCTGTGAGGGGTGGCAGAGCTCAGCACCGTGGGCTGGCCAGGTCCTGCAGCGCTGTGAGGGGTGGCAGAGCTCAGCACCGCGGGCTGGCCAGGTCCTGCAGCGCTGTGAGGGGTAGCAGAGCTCAGCACCGTGGGCTGGTCGGGTCCTGCAGTGCTGTGAGGGGTGGCAGAGCTCAGCACCATGGGCTGGTCGGGTCCTGCAGTGCTGTGAGGGGTGGCAGAGCTCAGCACCGTGGGGTGGCCAGGTCCTGCAGTGCTGTGAGGGGTGGCAGAGCTCAGCACCGTGGGGTGGCCAGGTCCTGCAGCGCTGTGAGGGGTGGCAGAGCTCAGCACCATGGGGTGGCCAGGTCCTGCAGCGCTGTGAGGGGTGGCAGAGCTCAGCACCGCGGGCTGGCCAGGTCCTGCAGTGCTGTGAGGGGTGGCAGAGCTCAGCACCGTGGGGTGGCCAGGTCCTGCAGCGCTGTGAGGGGTGGCAGAGCTCAGCACCATGGGGTGGCCAGGTCCTGCAGCGCTGTGAGGGGTGGCAGAGCTCAGCACCGCGGGCTGGCCAGGTCCTGCAGTGCTGTGAGGGGTGGCAGAGCTCAGCACCGTGGGCTGGTCGGGTCCTGCAGTGCTGTGAGGGGTGGCAGAGCTCAGCACCGTGGGCTGGTCGAGTCCTGCAGTGCTGTGAGGGGTGGCAGAGCTCAGCACCATGGGCTGGTCGGGTCCTGCAGCGCTGTGAGGGGTGGCAGAGCTCAGCACCGTGGGCTGGTCGAGTCCTGCAGTGCTGTGAGGGGTGGCAGAGCTCAGCACCGTGGGCTGGTCGGGTCCTGCAGCGCTGTGAGGGGTGGCAGAGCTCAGCACATCCCTGAGGTTTTCAGACTGGGAAGTGCCATCTTGCTTTGGCAGCTCTGGAGCAGGAGTTCCAGGCATCACATCCCCCTGGGAGGAAGCTTCACCCTGCTGGTCTTGGAAGATGTGGTACTGGCCTCTGAACTGTGCCCCCCTGCAGCTGGGGGAGGCCCTCCTCAGCAGCAGGACGTGGACAGCCTGTGCCAAGGTGGCAAAGACGTGTGTCTGCTCCTGCCAGCAGGCGTACAGCACGCTGTGCTCCACCAGGGAGGAGACTCCTTCAAAGAGGATCTTGTCCCCGCCGCTGTGGCAGTCCTGCTGGCTGCTGAAGCCCAGGATGTAGATGATGATGTGCTTCCTGGAGCCTGCCCAGATCGTCCACTTGCACCAGAAGCTCCTGGGGGTGTCTGGGTGGTATGCTGGAGGAGAGAACTCCCCATGCTCCTCCTGCAGGACCCTGTGGCAGCTTCTTAGAGGCACATAGGCTGATATCCAAGGAGACTCTGAGCCTAGAAGGCAAGGATCACAGGATGTTAGGGGATGGAAGGGCCATTGGCTCCAAGCCCCCTGCCAGAGCAGGACCACTGAATCCAGCACAGGTCACACAGGAACACCTCCAGATGGGGCTGGAAAGGCTCCAGAGAAGGAGACTGCACAACCTCTCTGGGCAGGAGCAGCCAGCTCAGGCTTTCCTCCATCCCCAATTCCCACAGGGACTTGTCTTTACATCCAGAATTTTCCCCTTGCCTCCTCAGTCTGCTACCTCCCCCTCCCATTTGTCAAGCAGCTGGCAAGCCCCCCAGCAGGAGCACCTGCAAGCAATCACAGAACACAGAAACATCCAGGCTGGAAGAGAGCCTCAGGAGCACCAAGCCCAACCCAGAGTCCTACTCTGCAAGGCTCACCCCTAAACCATAGCCCCAAGCACCACAGCCAAACCACCTTGAAACACCTCCAGGCTTGGGGACTCCACCACCCCCCTGGGCAGCTCAGCCCAGTGCCTGACCACTCTGGATGGGGAAAAAGTCTTCCTCCTCTCCAGCCTGCCCCTGCCCTGCTGCAGCTTGAGGCTCTTCCCTCTTGTTCTGTCACTAATGACCTGGGAGAAGAGACCAGCACCAACCTCTCCACAAGGTCCTTTCAGGGAGCTGGAGAGAGCCATGAGGTCTGCCCTCAGCCTCCTCTGGTTCCCACTAACCATCCCCAGCTCCTTCAGTTGCTCCTCCTCAGAATTCTTCTCCAATGTCATGCCAGGGTTTGACTTCAAAAGGAGGAGACCACCTGAGCACACAGCCATGCACCCACAGCATCCTTCCCATCTCAAGGGACAGTTGCCATCCACACCTGCCAGAACCCTACCCCAAATCCCACCTCCATCAGCACTCACCCCACCAGCATGTGCTGCTCCAGGGCACCTGGAGGGCTGAGGGAAGCAGAGAATCCCTGGGCACCACTGAATCCCCACCTCTGCCATTCCCCAACACCCAGCTCTGCATGTGCAAGGACAACAAACACTGCCTGTGTGTGCCCCCCACCCAGGACTGGGGGGAATGGAGCAAAACTAGGAGTGGGGAGATTCAGATTGGATGTCAGGAAGAAGTTCTTGCCCATGAGGGTGGTGAGAGACTGGCACAGGTTGCCCAGGGAGGTGGTGGAAGCCTCCTGCCTGGAGGTTTTTCAGGCCAGGCTGGCTGTGGCTGTGAGCAACCTGCTGTAGTGTGAGGTGTCCCTGCCCATGGCAGGGGGGTTGGAGCTGGATGAGCTTTGAGCTCCCTTCCAGCCCTGATGCTTCTAAGGTAATGATTCACCTTACAGAATCACAGAATGGGCTGGGCTGGCAGGGACCTCCAAAGCTCCTCCAGTCCAACCCCCTCTGCACTCAGCAGGGGCATCCTCCACTAGATCAGGTTGCCCAGAGCCCTGTCCAGCCTCACCTGGAGTATCTCCAGGGATGGGGTCTCAGCCACCTCCTTGGACAACCTCTCTCCCACCTCTTGATATCACAGAATGTCTTGAGGTGGAAGGGACCTTCAAGATCTCCCAGTTCCAAACCCCTTCCCATGGGCAGGGACACCTCCCACCAGCCCAGGCTGCTCAAAACCTCATCCAGCCACATCTCCTTCCCTCTCCATACCACCCTGGGGCCAGCTGCTGCTCCTTGGCTTGAAGTACCTAACAAATTCTGGGGAGAATTGATTCAGGCTAAAAATAGTCAATAAATGATAAAAGCCAAAAGTGGGGGAAGAGGGGAGGGAGGAAAGGGTTGATGTGAGAATTCCTTCTTACCTGGCTTAACCTTCTGCTCTTCCTGAGAGGATCCACATGCCTGCAAGGAGAAGAGAGCCTTAGTGCAGACCCAGCTGCCACTGCCCACACTGGTGCTGCTCAGAGGCAGGGAGCACCATGCTGCCCTGCTGGCCTGGGGGCTGTGCCTGTGCCATGCCCCTGGGCACCTCAGTCATAAAACAGTTCTAACAACACAGAATCACAGAACTGTCAGGGTTGGAAGGGACCACAAGGATCAGCCAGCTCCAAGCCCCCTGCCATGGGCAGGGACACCTCACACTACAGCAGGTTGCTCACAGCCACAGCCAGCCTGGCCTGAAAAGCCTCCAGGCAGGAGGCTTCCACCACCTCCCTGGGCAACCTGTGCCAGTCTCTCACCACCCTCATGGGCAAGAGCTTCTTCCTGATATCCAATTATCATCTCCCCACTTCTAGTTTTGCTCCATTCCCCCCAGTCCTGTCACTCCCTGACACCCTCAAAAGTCCCTCCCCAGCTTTCTTGGAGCCCCCTGCAGGTCCTGCAAGGCCACAATGAGGTCTCCTGGGAGCCTTCTCCTCTCCAGACTGAACAACCCCAACTCCCTCAGTCTGTCTCCAGAGCAGCTCCAGCCCTCTGCTCACCCTCGTGGCCCTTCTCTGGACACCTTGCAGCACCTCCAGATCCTTCCTGGAAGAGAGGCTCCAGAGCTGGACACAGAGCTCCAGGTGGGGTCTGAGCAGAGTGGAGCAGAGGGGGAGAATCCCCTCCCTGGCCCTGCTGGCCACACTTCTCTTGCTGCAGCCCAGGCTCTGCTTGGCTCTCTCTCCTGTAGGCTCCGCTCATCACTTGCTGCCTGGTTTGTGTTGCTAAATAAGAGGCAGGACAAAACCCCACCAGCAGCCCCAAAGCAGAGTGAATCCCAGCTCCACCTAATCATAGAATGCTTTGAGTTGGAAGGGACCTCTATGGCTCATCTAGTCTGACCCCACTGCAGTCAGCAGGGACATCTCCAAGCAGATGAGGTCACCCAGTGCCACATCCATCCCCCTTCCAGCCATAGGGCAGCTCCCACCTCTTTGGGCAACCTGGGCCAGGCTCTCCCCATCCTCAGTGTCAAACATTTCTCCCTTTGCTCCACTCTGAACCCCCTCTATCAGTTCAAACCATCCCCTATTGTCCTGTCACCACAGGCCCTGCTCAGAAGTCTGTCCCCAGCTCCCTTAGGGGTCCCTTTGAGCGCTGAAAGGCCACCAGCAGTTCTCCCTGGAGCCTTCTCCTCTCCAGGCTGAGCAACCCCAACTCTCCCAGCCTGGCCTCACAGCAGAGAAGTTCCAGTGCCCTGATCCTCGTCAGGGACCTGCTCCAAGAGGTCCATATCTTTCTTGTGGCACAGAGGGACATTGCAGAGGAGAGCAGGGGTTGGAAGCAGACAGAAGGGAGCTCCCTGCAGGGCCCCCTGGCTTCCATCACTCACCCGTGGAGCAGCACGGGCAGCATCACCACGGGACCGCAGCACCAAGCCAGGAGCCTGCCTGCCACCGGCTGCTGCCAGCACCCAAGGGGGCAGGAGCAGGGCCAGGAGCATCAGGGAGGATAAAGGCTTCATGGCAGAGGTTTATCAGAGGCACAGCATAAAAATGAGACACACACAAAAACACAACCAGAAAAAGCTCTCCCTCCCCCCAGCAGTGAGCCAGACAGAGCAAACCCAGGGCCTCCACCTCCCCCAGCCCCTCTCCAAAACACATCCCTGCAGCCAAAGGGCCCTGGGAGGAGCTGCCTTGCTCAAGTACTGCCCTGCTGCCCTCTCAGAGCAATTAGCTCATCAGGGTAACGAGGCCAGCTGCCACCCCTTGGAGCCAATCCAGCAGCCTTCAGCTGCCCAGCCAGGGCTCCTGCTTCTCTGGGTGCAAAGGCACCCAGGGCGTGAGAGGACAGTGAGGCACTTGAAGGTGTTCAGAGAAGGGCAAGGAGGCTGGGGAGAGGTCTGGAGCTCAGCCCTGTGAGGAGAGGCTGAGGGAGCTGGGGTGTTCAGCCTGGAGAAGAGGAGGCTCAGGGTAGACCTCATTGCTCTCTACAACTACCTGAAGGGAGGTTGTAGCCAGGTGGGGGTTGGTCTCTTCTCCCAGGCAATCAAAACCAGAACAAGAGGACACAGTCTCAAGCTGCACCAGGGGAGGTTTAGGCTTGATCTTAGCAAGAAGTTCTTCACAGAGAGAGATTGGCCATGGGAGTGTGCTGCCCAGTGGGTGGCTCAGTGTCCCTGGAGGTGTTCAAGAAAGCCTTGGATGTGGCACTTGGAGCCATGGTTTGGCTGTCAGGAGGTGTTAGGCATTAGGCAATAGGTTGGACTTGATGACCTCTGAGGTGTTTCCCAACCTGGGTGATGCTGTGATGCTGCCAGCTGCAGCTCAAGTGATGCTGATAGCCCACAGCCCAATGGCAAGGTGCTTTGTCCTTAAGAAATTAATTGATGGGGGGGGGATAAAATAATGCAATTAATGACATTTAGTTAATCAGTAAAGGGGAGAGGGGGGTGGAAAAACCACCTCCAACCAGCCAAACACCCACAGCTGAATGTAAAAGTCAGCCAGCTGGCACCACAATCCTCCTCCTGCTGAAGAAGGTGTCCCCCAGCACTGTGCCCTTCTGAGGTGGTGAAACCCCCTTGGAGCTCAAGGGGCAGGAAACAGCCCAGATGTGTAAGTCAAGAGGGGCTTCAAATCCTTTTCAGCTGGCAGGGTCTAACTTGGCCCTAAGGACCAGGTTGTTAGAGCTGCAGCTCAGAAAATCTTCCTCTCTCCTGAGAGGAGGCTGGAGCCAGGTGGGGGTTGGGCTCCTCTCATCTGCAGCAGCGACAGGGCAAGAGGAAGCAGCCTCAGGTTGCCCCAGGGGAGGTTCAGGTTGGACACCCGGGACAATCTCTTCCCAGCAAGGGCTCTCAGGCACTGGCCCAGGCTGCCCAGGGAGGTGGTGGAGTCCCCATCCCTGCAGGGGTTTCACAGCTGTGTGGATGTCGTGCTGAGGGAGGTGGTTCAGTGGCAGTGGCTGAGCAGCAGCGGTGAGGTTGTGAGCTCTGGGTGAGGGCTTGGACTTGGTGAGCTCAGAGGTCTCTTCCAGCCTCATCAGCTCTGTGGTTCTGTGCTCCTGCCTTGACACCCTCCTGTGAAGCAGAGAGGTCCCTCAGGTATCCTCTGGTTCAGGAGCAGCCCGTTTGAGCTGAGCAGATGGCAGAGTGGAGATGGGTAAGGAGCTGGTCTGAGCCAGGGTGGCTTTGAGTTTGCTGACAGGGAAGGCTCCATCCCTGTGTGCCAGCTGGCAGGGCCATGGCTGCAGGGCTGCTCCATTATTGATGTGGACATGCTGTAGGGTGAGAGCCCTGGATTCAGTTACCAGAGATAAGCCTGGGCTGTGTCACTCATTAGCCAGATTGATCTGAGGGCTGCTGGGGCTAATTACCCACTCAGATCCAATTAGAAGGGAGGGATTCCTGGGGAGCTGATGTTTCCCACCAGCGTGGGGTTGGCTTTCCTTGCTCAGTGGCTGCTTTCCAGCAGGAACATGCCTTGGGGTGTTGGGGGGTGAGAAGCTCAAGAGGAGCCAGCAGGGAGCACTTGCAGCCCAGAGAGCCAAGCAGAGCCTGGGCTGCAGCAAGAGAAGTGTGGCCAGCAGGGCCAGGGAGGGGATTCTCCCCCTCTGCTCCACTCTGCTCAGACCCCACCTGGAGCACTGTGTCCAGCTCTGGAGCCTCTCTTCCAGGAAGGATCTGGAGGTGCTGCAAGGTGTCCAGAGAAGGGCCATGAGGGTGAGCAGAGGGCTGGAGCTGCTCTGCTCTGGAGATAGCCTGAGAGAGTTGGGGTTGTTCAGTCTGGAGAGGAGAAGGCTCCCAGGAGACCTTCTTGTGGCCTTGCAGGATCTGCAGGGGGCTCCAAGAAAGCTGGGAAGGGACTTTTGAGGGTGTCAGGGAGGGATAGGACACTCAGCCTGTGTGCATCCCTCCCAGAGACAAATTCCAGACACTGGGATCTTCAGAGCAGGCCAGAGCTAAATGCAGCTCTGGTTGTTGTGCTTCTCTTTTGGGCCCTTTTCCCCTTCTCAGCCCTCCCTGCTGGGGCCAGAAGCAGTAAGGTCAGCCCCAGGTTGATCAGCTCAGCCTCACAGAGCTCCATCCACGTGGGAATCCTGCTGGCTGGTTAGGCCCTGGAGACATGCAAGGTGTAAACATCTCCTGCACCTTGAAATGAGCTCTCCAGAGGGCTTGTGAAATCGTTGTGCTTCGCTTGGCACTGTGGGAGAGACAATGAACTGGAGGCACTCCAAGATTTCTGTGCTTCACTTTGCCCCCAGGGCTTGCATCGGGGCTTTTCTTCTGGCATGCAGGAGAAGGACAATGTCCCTGCCTGCAGCTCCCAGGCTGCTGCTGGCCGTGGAATCGCAGCATGGCAGGGGCTGGAAGGGACCTCTGGAGATCATCCAGTCCCACCCCCCCTGCTAGAGCAGGATCAGCCAGAGTCAGCCACACAGGGACACAGCCAGCTGGGTTGTGCAGTCTGGAGAGGAGAAGGCTCCCAGGAGACCTTCTGGTGGCCTTGCAGGATCTGAAGAGGGCTCCAAGAAAGCTGGGGAGGGACTTTGGAGGGTGTCAGGGAGTGATAGGACTGGGGGGAATGGAGCAAAACTAGAAGTGGGGAGAGTCAGATTGCATGTCAGGAAGAAGTTCTTGCCCATGAGGGTGGTGAGAGACTGGCACAGGTTGCCCAGGGAGGTGGTGGAAGCCTCCTGCCTGGAGGTTTTTGAGGCCAGGCTGGCTGTGGCTGTGAGCAACCTGCTGTAGTGTGAGGTGTCCCTGCCCAGGGCAGCAGGGGGCTTGGAGCTGGCTGAGCCTTGAGGTCCCTTCCAACCCCCTGACACCTCTGTGATTCTATGGAAAGCCTCCAGAGATGGAGGCCCCACAGCCTCTCTGGGCAGTCTGTCCCAGTGCTCTGCCACCCTCACAGGGAAGAATTTGTTCCTTCTGCTCCTGTGGCACCTCCTGGGCTCTAGTTTGTGTCCATTTCCCCTTGCCCTGTCCCTGGGCACCACTGAGAACAGTCTGGCTGCCTTCTTCCAGCTCAGATGACCTTGGCTGCCCCTCAGCAAGCTGCCTCCAGGCACACTCCCACGCTGAGTTTTTCCAGCACTGCAGAGGTGCCCAGGAAGTCATTGCAGCAAGCAAGGGCAGAGGGCTGAGTGCAGTCCATCATCTCTTGCTTCAGCTGATCTGCAGGAGTCTGGGTGCAGCACTGCACTCACCCAGCTGGGTCAGGAGTTGATGTGTGCACCAGCCCTGGAGGAGGGATCTAGGGCTCAAGACCTGCTGGCCTCCTCCTGCTTTGTACCTGTAGCCTGGGGAAAACGCCTGGGGCAGAGGGGCTGGGAAGGGCCCAGCAGAGACAGCCCTGGGAGTGCTGGTGGGCAGCTGGCTGGAGATGAGCCAGGGGGTGCCCAGGTGGGCAAGGAGGCCACCAGCAGCCTGGCCTGGATCAGCAGTGGTGTGGGCAGCAGGAGCAGGGCAGGGATTGTCCTCCTGCACTCAGCACTGGGGAGGCCACACCTGCAGTGCTGGGGTTACTCTGAGGACCTCTAACAGACTCACAGATTGTTAGGGGCTGGAAGGGACCTCCAGAGGTCATCCAGTCTGAGCCCCCTGCCAGAGCAGGGGCACACAGGAACACATCCAGGGGGAGTTTCTCTGCAGAGAAGGAGACTCCACAGCCCTTCTGGGCAGCCTGCTCCAGGGCTCCAGCAGCCTCACACTGACAAAGTCTCTCCTTAAGTTCAGGTGAAACCTCCTGGGTTCCAGTCAGTGTCCAGTGCCCTTGTCCTGTCCCTGGGCACCACTGAGAGGAGTCTGGCTCCCTCCTCTCGCCCTCCACCCTTTAGCTCCTGCTGAGGAGTGCTCAGATCCCCTCTGGGGCTGTTCCTCTCCCGGCTCTCAGCCCCAGGGCTCTCATCCTCTGCTCCTCACAGAGCTGCTCCAGGTCCCTCAGCATCTTTGTGTCCCTCCATTGGACTCTCTCCAACAGTTCCCTGCCTTTGTGGAACTGGGGAGCCCAGCACTGGACCCAGGACTCCAGATGAGGCCTCAGCAGTGCAGAGGAGGGGGAGGTGAACCTCCTTCAACCTGCTGGCCACACTCTTAATGAACTCCAGAACACCCTTGGCCTCCTTGGCCATGAGGACAGGTTGCTGGCTCAGTTAGTTCCATGAAGTGCCCTTAATCCTTGGAGGTATGGAAGGCAGAGGACTGACTCATGAGAGGTGGGGAACAAAAACCTCTTCTTCTTCTTCCCCTTAAGTACCATTAAGAATTGCAGTGCAAAACTCACCCAGGGTAATTAGGTCACCATTAATTACCCTGAGTGAATGACTCAGATCCCTCTGGCATTAAAAACCAGGGGAACAAACATCCCAAAAAAGGGAAAACCCAAAGCAGGCCACCTGAGAACAGGCAGAACTCACCCAGGGGTACACAACCCCAGCATTCCTGGATGTGAGCGGCTGGAAGGGACCTCCAGAGATCACCCAGCCCAACCCCCCTGCCAGAGCAGGGGCACCCAGGGCAGGGCACACAGGAACACAGCCAGGTGAGGCTGGAATATCCCCAGAGAAGGAGACTCCACAATCCCCCTGGGCAGCCTGCTCCAGGGCTCTCTCACCCTCACAGTGACAAAATTCTTCCTCCTGTTCTCCTGGAGCTTCCTCTGCCTCAGCTTCCACCACTGCCCCTTGTGCTGGCATTGGGCATCACCCAGCAGAGCCTGGCTCCAGCCTCTGGGCACTCCCCCTGCACATCTTGATCACCTGCAGTGAGGTCTCACCCCTCAGGCTCCTCCTCTCCAAGCCACAGAGCCCTCAGCTTCCTTAGGCTCTCCTCCTAAGGAAGATGTTCCACTGCCTGCAGCATCTTTGTGGCTCTGTGCTGGACTCTCTCAAGCAGTTCCCTGAGGTCCTTCTTGAGCTGAGGGGCCCAGAGCTGGACACAATATTCCAGATGTGGCCTCAGCAGGGCAGAGCAGAGGGGCAGGAGAACCTCTCTTGAGCTACTCACCACAGCCCTTCTAATCCACCCCAGGGTTCCCTTGGCCTTCTTGGTCACCAGAGCACATTGCTGGCTCATGGCCAACCTCCCATCCACCAGGACCCCCAGGTCAGTTCCTTTCCCCTGTGCTGCTCTCCAGCAGCTCAGTCCCCAGCCTGTCCTGGTCCCTGGGGTTGTTCTTCCCCAGGTGCCAGACTCTCCCCTTGCCCTCGTTGGGTTTCATTGCATTTCTTCCACCCAGCTCTCAGCCTGTCCAGCTCTGGCTGGATGGCAGCACAGCCTGAGGGCTGTCCCCATTGCTCCCAGTTTGGTGCCATCAGCAGAGTTGCTGGCAGTGCCCTCTGTGCCCTCAGCCAGGCTGTTGATGAATGGACTGAACAGAACTTGTCTCAGTCCTCACCCCTGAGTCCTACACTCTGCTGAGAGCAGAACCAGGAGGCCCATGCTCTGTGCAGGGGCACAGCACATGCACACCTGAGAGGACCCTCCTGTGTGCTGGAGCCCCCTGGAATGAGGGCTGAAAGGAGCAGGCATCACCTGGGAAGGACCAGGCTGGCTCCTCCCCAGCCACAGGCACCCAGGCAGCTGCAGCTCACCTCACACAGCATGGCTCAGGGCAGCACAGCAGGCAGCTGGAGGAGATGGCAAATGCTGGCACAGGCCTTGGTCCTGGCATAGCTAAGACAGGAAAGCAGTGCCAGAGCCACATCAGACAGGAATGGTTGGGGGGGCAAAAACCAAACAGCTTTGAGAGGCTTCAATTAGAGATCCAAAAGTAACTTCTGGAACAAGGAGCAAGCACTGGAGCCCAGGGAGCTGGTGGAGTGTGAGGCTCAGGTTGGACATGGGAAGAAAGGTCTGGAGACTCTTCCCATTCTGCTCACCCTCTTCCCATTCTGCTCACCCTCTTCCCATTCTCCTCATCCTCTTCCCATTCTCCTCACCCTCTTCCCATTCTCCTCACCCTCTTCCCATTCTCCTCACCCTCTTCCCATTCTCCTCACCCTCTTCCCATTCTCCTCACCCTCTTCCCATTCTCCTCACCCTCTTCCTCTTCACTTTAAGCTATTGGCCTGGTCCTTCCTGGATGAAGATCACAACAGACAGGACAGACCTTGGGGCAGTGCAGCACCCCCAGAGCAGGCTGGAGCCAGGTGGGTGTTGGTCTCTTCTCCCTAGGAACAAGTGATAGGAGGAGAGGAAATGGTCACAAGTTGTCCCAGGAGAGGTTTAGGTTGGAGATGAGAAGAAACTTCCTGGCTGAAAGGGTTCTGAAAGCCTGGCAGAGGCTCTCAGGATGCTGCACTGTCCCAAGGTCTGTCCTCAGCTGTCTTCTCTCCAGGACTGTGTTTGCTTTTACTAAGTTCTCACTCTCACTCCTGTTGTGATCTTCATCCAGGAAGGACCAGGCCAACAGCTTAAAGTGAAGAGGAAGAGGTTGAGGAGGACGAGGAGAGGGTGAGGAGAGTGAGAGTGCTCCTGCTGCCTGGCAGAGCATTGTCGTCTCTGAGAGATCCATTAAGCAGCAATCACTGCGCTGTTGGCTGGTTGAATCGGTTGCAGAATCACTCTGAGATAAGGAAATAGTTGAGGGCAGACAGGATCTCCTCTGGATCGGTGCCCTTAGGCAAACGCAGCAGCAGTGGGGATCCGAAGGAGCTGAGGTGCAATAAACTAGCAGGAAAAGGAGCCTGGATGGTAAAGTGCTTCCTGTAAACGAGCTCAGCACAGCGGCAGCACCACAGACACCCAGGCTGCTCCTCAGCACCACACCACCCAGATCCAGAGAGACAGACCCAGGCTGCTCCTCAGCACCACACCACCCAGATCCAGAGAGACAGACCCAGGCTGCTCCTCAGCACCACACCACCCAGAGACAGACCCAGGCTGCTCCTCAGCACCACACCACCCAGAGACAGACCCAGGCTGCTTCTCAGCACCACACCACCCAGATCCAGAGAGACAGACCCAGGCTGTTCCTCACCACCACACCATCCAGATCCAGAGAGACAGAACCAGGCTGCTCCTCAGCACCACACCTCCCAGAGACAGACCCAGGCTGCTCCTCAGCACCACACCACCCAGATCCAGAGAGACAGACCCAGGCTGCTCCTCAGCACCACACCACCCAGAGACAGAGAGACAGACCCAGGCTGCTCCTCACCACCACACCACCCAGATCCAGAGAGACAGACCCAGGCTGCTCCTCAGCACCACCACCCAGATCCAGAGAGACAGACCCAGGCTGCTCCTCAGCACCACACCACCCAGAGACAGACCCAGGCTGCTCCTCAGCACCACACCACCTGGACCAGAGAGACCCAGGGTGGTCCCTGGTGAGCTGCAGACCCAATGCCAGAGCTGGACTCCAGCTCCAGTCTGGGTCTTACTGGTGGTCTCCAGCCAAAACTCCTTTGAAGTGCTTCCAGCACTGTCAGGAAGGGCTGTCAGGAATTCTCTCCCAGTCTCCAGCCCTGCCAAGTGCTAGGTCTCCTGAGGGGACTGGGGCAGCAGGGCAGGAAGCCAGTGCCTGAGCCATCAGAAGGCAGTTTTGATGGAGTGAAGAGGAGCTCCATCCTGCAGAACATGCCGGCTGGAGCAGCAATTCCAGCTCCTTTACCTTCCTTCTCCAGAGGCTGCATTCCCTCCTCCCAGCTGCACTCGAGGCACAGGTCCCAGCCCGGGGCCGGCCCAGCAGCTGCGCGGCAGTGGCTCCCAGCCCGGGGCAGTGCGGTTGGATCCCAGCAGCTCTGCCTTCTCCTGCTGGCTGCAGACAATGGGAAGCCTGCAGCCACCCGGAACTGTCTCATCCAAACCAGCTTCCAAAGCCATTATTCCCGGGACTCTCACTGCAGGAACACTTCCTCATGCTTTCAGCTGAGTGCTTCTCAGACCATTTCTCATTAAGACATTCCAGGAAAGGTTCATTAATCACAGAGTGGCTGGGGGTGGGAGGGACCTCAGAGACACCTACTCCAAGCCCCTGCCTTGGGCAGGGACACCTCTCAGCCAGACTCAGCTGCTCAAGGCCTCGTCCAACCTGGCCTTGAACAACCCCAGGCAGGAGGCAGCCACAGCCTCCCTGGGCAGCTTGTGTCAGAGTCTCACCAGCCTCCTGCTGAAGAACTTCTCCCTCAGCTCCAGTCTGACCCTGCTCTGCCTCAGCTTCAAACCATTCCCCCTTGGCCTGTCTCCAGACACCCTCAGCAAAAGTCCCTCTGCAGCCTTCCTGCAGGATCCCTTCAGCTATTGCAAGGCAGCTCTGAGGTGCCCCTGGAGCCTTCTCCTCTCCAGGCTGAACACCCCCAGCTCCCTCAGCCTGTGCTCACAGCAGAGCTGCTCCAGCCCTTGGCTCATCTCTGTGGCCTCCTCTGGCCTCACTCCAGCAGCTGTGTGTCCTTCTTCTGCTGGGGACACCAGAACTTTCCATTAAGTAACTCCATGCGAGTCAGATTTAGTTCAACAGTGGTGAGCAGTTTTTACTCCCTGTCTCCTCAACTCTGAGGTTTCTCCATGGGAACCAGCATATTAACATCCTGATTTAAGTCCTTTGTGTTCACTCCTTAAAGTCACAGAATGGTCTGGGTTGGAAGGGCTCATCCAGTCCAACCCCCTGCAGGCAGCAGGGACATCCCCAACTACATCAGGTTGCCCAGAGCCCTGTCCAGCCTCACCTTGAATACCTCCAGGCATGGGGCCTCAGCCACCTCCCTGGGCAACCTGCTGCAGTCTTCCACTGATGCTCCAAACCCCAGGAACCCTCAGCCAGAAAACCCCTAACCAACCAACAGCCCCAACCCAGACACCACCACCCAGGGCTGGAGCTGCTGCTTCAAAACTTCTCCTCTCCTGTTTCCCAGCTGTCTCCCAGTCCCCATCCCAGCACCTTGCCTCTGGAGGTGGTGTGGTTTCCTTTGATGCTTCTCCCAGCACCCCTCCCCATTCTTTGTCAGGACAATGATGACTGCATGGGAGTGGGCCAGGGGAACAGCTGGACAGCCACTGGTGCTTCTCTACACATGGAGTAAACAAGCTCAGTCTGTCCAGCTGCTCCTCCACTACCTTTCACCTGGTCCAGGCCACTGGGGGCCACCTGCTCAGCCTTTTCCTCTCCCTTCAAGTGCTCTCTGGTCATTTCAGCAGGCAGGTGGACATTTCTCACAGCATTCCTCCTTGACAGGTACCACTCAGGCTCTTCTTCCTTAGTCACAGATTTGTAGACTGGTTTGGCTTGGAAGGGACCTTGAAGGTCATCCAGTTCCATCCCCCTGCCATGGGCAGGGACACCTCCCACCAGCCCAGCTGGCTCAAGGCCTCATCCAGCCTGGCCTTCAACACCTCCAGGGAGGAGGCAGCCACGGCCTCCCTGGGCACCCTGTGCCAGTGTCTCCCCACCCTCACTGGCAAGAATTTCTTCCTCATCTCCACTTTCAATCTGCCCTCCTCAGCTTCAATCCATTCCCCCCTCCCCCCATGCTACACAAGGGGCCTGGTTCTGATCTCCTGGTTACAGGCAGGGTACAAAGCCATCGATGCTGACCCTGCAGCCATTCACTGCCTGGTTGGTATCACACAGGAGCTCCACTGATCTTCCTCAGATGACTTCATTCTTGGGCTCTTCCCCTGCCCCTTTGCTCATGCCCCCTGCTCTTGTTTCTGATCCTTCCCTGGAGCTCACCACTAGGGTTCAGGACCTCTCTTCTCTCCCAAGCCATCTTTCTTTCCCCCCACCCCATGTCTCTGCTCACTTACAGTACCTTCCTTTCATAGCCTAGAGAGTGAGAGGAAGGCTTTTAGCACCACCTCCCTCCTGACAGCATCATTTTGGTTGGCAGACTCTTGCCCTCCACTACTGCTGTCGTTTCTTTTCTGTCATCTGGCCCAAATCCTTGACACAAACCCCACTAACAGGTTAGAGAGCAGAAGTGTGCTGAGCACACACACACCCCAGACATGGACCTGCTGAAGAGGGTCCAGAGGAGGCTACCAAGATGATCCAAGGGCTGGAGAACCTCTGCTGTGGGGACAGGCTGGGAGAGTTGGGGCTGTTCAGCCTGGAGAGGAGAAGGCTCCAGGGAGACCTCAGAGCTGCAGTTCAGTATCTGCAGGGGAGCTGCAGGCAGGCTGGGGAGGGACTGTTCAGAAGGGCCTGTGGGGATAGGATGAGGGGCAGTGGTTTGAAAGTGGAGCAGGGCAGCTGGAGGTTGGCCCTCAGGAGGAAGTTGTGCCCAAGGAGAGTGGTGAGACACTGGCCCAGGCTGCCCAGGGCTGGGCTTGAGGCCCCATGCCTGGAGCCATTGAAGCTGAGCCTGGCTGTGTCCCTGTGCAGCCTGCTCTAGCTGGAGGTGTCCCTGCTGAGTGCAGGGGGGTTGGGCAAGACACCCTTGGAGGCTCCCTCCCAACCCAGTGCAATCTGTGCCTGTGTGTGACAAACAGAGCAGGAAGTGCCACACCTAGGGCCAAGCCTGCAGCTCTTTCAGCAAGGTGTCAGTCAGCAGGGAGGGAGGAGGCGGCAGAGGGTGCAGAACCATGGCACAGTATCTGTCTGTACTCTGGGGGCTCAGGGAGAGTGCCCACAGAACACAAAGGTGTGTGTTGGACCAGATCCCCTCTCCTCTTCCCAAAAAAAGTGAGGTACTGTACTGTACTTGTTCTTCAAGGGAAGTGAAGCAAGAAGAAAAGCAGGGGAGGAAGCCAAAGAGAGCTGCAGCTGCCAAGTGCTTTCAGACAGGACCTGAGGGGCCAGCCACTTCAAGCCATGCCTTGCCCCCTTGCCCCTGCACAAGCAGGGCTATTGTGTGCGCACAGCACTGGCCCTGGGGCACTTCCCCTGCCCTGGCTTTTGTCTGATCCAGCACCTAACAAATCTCTGCACAGCCACAACAACATTTTCTTGATGTGAAAGTGTTGAGGAAATGAGCCAAAATCCAACCTTCTCGGTGAGAAGTTCTGAACTGCCTTGGTACTGAGTGCCGCAGGGAGGAGGTGCAGCTGCTCTGCCAGTCACACAATCACAGAGGTGTCAGGGGGTTGGAAGGGACCTCAAGGCTCAGCCAGCTCCAACCCCCCTGCCATGGGCAGGGACACCTCACACTACAGCAGGTTGCTCACAGCCACAGCCAGCCTGGCCTCAAAAACCTCCAGGCAGGAGGCTTCCACCACCTCCCTGGGCAACCTGTGCCAGTCTCTCACCACCCTCATGGGCAAAAACTTCTTCCTCACATCCAATCTGAATCTCCCCACTTCTACTTTTGCTCCATTCCCCCCAGTCCTATCCCTCCCTGACACCCTCAAAAGTCCCTCCCCAGCTTTCTTGGAGCCCCCTGCAGATCCTGCAAGGCCACAAGGTCTCCTCAGAGCCTTCTCCTCTCCAGACTGAACAGCCCCAACTCTCTCAGTCTGTCTCCAGAGCAGAGCAGCTCCAGTCCTCTGCTCACCCTCGTGGCCCTTCTCTGGACACCTTCCAGCACCTCCAGATCCTTCCTGGAGGAGGGGCTCCAGAGCTGGACACAGAGCTCCAGGTGGGGTCTGAGCAGAGTGGAGCAGAGGGGGAGAATCCCCTCCCTGGCCCTGCTGGCCACACTTCTCTTGCTGCAGCCCAGGCTCTGCTTGGCTCTCTGGGCTGCAAGTCTGTCCAGCCTTATCTAGTGTGGGGTGTCCCTGCCCATGGCAGGGGGGTTGGAACTAGATGATCCTTGTGGTCCCTTCCAACCCTGAATGAAACTATGAAACTATGAAACTAAGTGCTCACTGCTGGCTCCTCTTGAGCTTCTCATCCCCCAGCACCCCCAAGGCCTTTTCTTCAGGGCTGCTCTCAAGCCAGTCCCTGTCCAGCTTATATCAGTGCCTGGCATTGCCCTGGCCCAGATGATTCCCAGTGATTCCTCCAGCTCCCTCAGCCATCAGCTTTATCAATGCAGAGGGACTGGAATGTCTTAGCAACAGTGATTTGAAAGCAGCCTGCTTTGTCCTTCTGAGCCTCCCCTGCCAGCACTGAGCCCCAAAGCCAGCTCAGCCTTCTGTGTCCCACGGCCTGGGCTCTGTGGCAGCACCTGGGGAGCAGGAGGAGAGCTGCAGAGCCTGAAATCCCTCTTTAGAATAAACCTTTATTAGAATAAACCAAACCAGGTTGGAAGAGACCTTCAAGATCAACCAATCCAACCCACCCAAACAGCTAACCCATGGCACCAAGCACCCCATCAAGTCTCCTCCTGAACACCTTCAATGACAGCGACTCCACCACCTCCCCGGGCAGCCCATCCCAATGGACAATCACTCTCTCTGTATAGAACTTCTTCCTAACATCCAACCTGAACCTCCCCTGGCGCAGCCTGAGACTGTGTCCTCTTGTTCTGGTACTGGCTGCCTGGGAGAAGAGACCATCATCCGCCTGTCTACAACCTCCCTTCAGGTAGTTGTAGAGAGCAATAAGGTCACCCCTGAGTCTCCTCTTCTCCAGGCTGAGCAACCCCAGCTCCCTCAGCCTCTCCTCACAGGGCTGTGTTCCAAACCCCTCACCAACTTTGTTGCCCTTCTCTGGACTTGTTCCAGCAAGTCAACCTCCTTCCTAAACTGAGAGGCCCAGAACTGGACACAGTACTCGAGGTGTGGCCTAACCAGTGCAGTGTACAGGGGCAGAATGACCTCCCTGCTCCTGCTGGCCACACTGTTCCTGATGCAGGCCAGGATGCCATTGGCCCTCTTGGCTGCCTGGGCACACTGCAGGCTCATGTTCAGCCTACCATCGACCAGTACCCCCAGGTCCCTCTCTGCCTGGCTGCTCTCCAGCCACTCTGACCCCAGCCTGTAGCTCTGCATGGGGTTGTTGTGGCCGATGTGCAGAACCCGGCACTTGGATGTGTTCAATCTCATGCCCTTGGACTCTGCCCATCTGTCCAGCCTGTCCAGGTCCCTCTGCTGGGAATCACAGAGCCATGGACCTGCTGAGGCTGGAAGAGACCTCTGAGCTCACTGATCAGCTGCAGGACCTTGCCCTTGGCCTGGTTGAACTCGATGAGGTTGTCATGGGCCCAGCTCTGCACTGTGTCCAGGCCCCTCTGCGCGGATCCCTTCCCTCCAGCCTGTCACAGCAGCACCACACAGCTTGGTGCCACCTGCAGCCCCCCCTCAGTGCCATTGTCCCCTCGGTGCCAGGTGCCCACTGAAGCCTCAGGAGGGGGGGGGGGGGAATAGTGAAATCACATTTTTATTTGTCTTTCAAATTAAAAAAACAACCAAACCCCAAACCCCCAATTCAGCTTCTCTTCAACCATCTTACACAGCCCACAGAGTTAAAATATCATGCTCTATACTTAAATATATATATATATATAGATATAGATCTCTCTATCTTGAGTGTGACAACACTATACAAATAAACCATTACACAAAATAGACTTCAGGGAAAAATAATAATTAATAATAATAATAATAACAACAACAATGGGTTTTGGTCTTCCAATCTGAACAATAAATAGACAGACAGGCACTTCTATACAGAGACAGAAGGAAGCAACCACTAAGTGAAGAGCAGCTCTCAAGAAGCCAGATGTGGAAACACAGAAGAGCAGCTGAGGTGCTGAGAACTTGGTTTAAACTCTACAGGAGGACTTCATGCAGCTCTGAAGCCTGGCTCCGAACTCGAAGCTCTGAGGAGCTGGCACCCCTCTGAGGTTTGCTGCTGCTGCCCTACAGAGCAATGTGCAGCCCTCTGTCCCCCGCAGCGCAGCACAGCTGCCTGCCCGCACCCAAGCTGCCTGCTCACACCCACGCTGCCTGCCCGCAACCAACCTGCCTGCCCGCACCCACGCCGCCCGCTCGCACCCACGCCGCCCGCTCGCACCCACGCCGCCCGCTCGCACCCACGCTGCCTGCACCTGCTCGCACCCAACCTGCCCGCTCACACCCACGCCGCCCGCTCGCACCCACGCCGCCTGCACCTGCTCGCACCCAACCTGCCCGCTCGCACCCACGCCGCCTGCACCTGCTCGCACCCACGCTGCCTGCACCCGCTCGCACCCACGCCGCCCGCTCGCACCCAACCTGTCCGCTCACACCCACGCTGCCTGCGCCTGCTCGCACCCACGCTGCCTGCTCGCACCTACGCTGCCTGCACCTGCTCGCACCCATGCTGCCCGCTCGCACCCAACCTGCCTGCTCGCACCTACGCTGCCTGCGCCCGCTCGCACCCACGCTGCCCACTCGCACCCAACCTGCCTGCTCGCACCCACGCTGCCCACTCGCACCCAACCTGTCCGCTCACACCCACGCCACCCGCGCCTGCTCGCACCCACGCCGCCCACTCGCACCCAACCTGTCCGCTCACACCCACGCTGCCCGCGCCTGCTCGCACCCACGCCGCCCACTCGCACCCAACCTGTCCGCTCACACCCACGCCGCCCGCGCCTGCTCGCACCCACGCCGCCCACTCGCACCCAACCTGTCTGCTCGCACCCATGCCGCCCGTGCCTGCTCGCACCCACGCTGCCCGCTCACACCCAAACTGCCTGCTCGCACCCAAGCTGCCTGCACCTGCTTGCACCCACGCTGCCCACTCACACCCAAGCTGCCTGCTCGCACCCACGCTGCCTGCGCCCGCTCACACCCACGCCGCCCGCCTGCACCCACGCCACCCGCGCCTGCTCGCACCCACGCTGCCCACTCGCACCCACGCCACCCGCTCCCACCCACGCTGCCTGCTCGCACCCAGGGCCCACACAGAAAACTCCCACTGACCAAAGCAGCTTTGCACATAATGTGAGCAGCAAAGCAGCTTTTACCTGCTTGGGGCAAGGAGTTAGACCTAACTGTGCCCCACTGCCCAGCTCCAGCTTGGGGCAGCAGCTAGACCTAACTGTGCCCCACTGCCCAGCTCCAGCTTGGGGCAGCAGCCAGACCTAACTGTGCCCACTGCCCAGCTCCAGCTTGGGGCAGCAGCCAGACCTAACTGTGCCCACTGCCCAGCTCCAGCTTGGGGCAGCAGCCAGACCTAACTGTGCCCCACTGCCCAGCTCCAGCTTGGGGCAAGGAGTTAGACCTAACTGTGCCCCACTGCCCAGCTCCAGCTTGGGGCAGCAGCCAGACCTAACTGTGCCCACTGCCCAGCTCCAGCTTGGGGCAAGGAGTTAGATCTAACTGTGCCCACTGCCCAGCTCCAGCTTGGGGCAAGGAGTTAGACCTAACTGTGCCCCACTGCCCAGCTCCAGCCTGGGGCAAGGAGTTAGACCTAACTGTGCCCCACTGCCCAGCTCCAGCTTGGGGCAGCAGCTAGACCTAACTGTGCCCACTGCCCAGCTCCAGCTTGGGGCAGCAGCTAGACCTAACTGTGCCCACTGCCCAGCTCCAGCTCGGGGCAGCAGCTAGACCTAACTGTGCCCCACTGCCCAGCTCCAGCCAAGATCTGCTCTTTCCTTTTCCTTCTATATGCAGCTCTTTTATGGGGCATTCCAAACAGCACTTTGGGTGGGGGGAAGGGATGCTGGTAAAAAAAGCATCATGTAATGAATGGCTAAATCCTGTAGAGACAGGCAGGCTTTGCAGAAGAGATGCTAAGTAAAACCAGAAACCACTCTCCTGGGCTGCAAAAAGACTGAAAACTAGCCAGTAAAAAACCAAACCAAACCACCCAACAATGCAGTCAGGTTTTGTAAGAGTGTTTCAGACTTCACCTAGGTTCCCCCACAACGAGTGAGTGTTCAATCTGCAGCAGTTTCCACCCCCCCCACCCCCCCCCCAGCAATGCTGCCCAAGGAAGAGTTCCCCTGAATGAGGCAGGCAAGCCCCACCTCCAGCACTGCCGGCTCGGCTGCACACACACCTGCTTGTGTCCTTGAAGTCCTTAAACTTAAGACTAAATATTGAAACATAATGACCACCCAGGACAGTGTGTGTGTGGGGAAGACAAAGTCAGGACCCCAGTCTTCAAAGCCAGTGCCTCCACTTTTAGTATTATTCTCATCTCTCAAAAGGACAGGGAAGGGTGGGGGGCAGGAGGGGAACCCCAAAAACAAAGCTCCCAGAGAAAATTTATTAAAGAGAGCTTCAGTGGTCCACCAAGAAAGCCAGAGGCAGACTTGGGGAAAAGTTCTTTGGACTCAAGCCACCTCTGCACACCTTGCCTCAATCAACAGCTTAAGTGTGGGTCTTGCAAGCCTGTCCAAATCCTGATCATCTCTTGAGGTTTCCTGCTGTGCACCAGCATTAAGTTTGTGTAGGAGCAGATGTTGTTCCTGTATTTCTCCTCTATGTCAAAGGTTTTGAAGCCTTTGTGTTTCTCTGGAGCAAGCCCAAGCTTCTGAAGGCACATTCCAGTGTAGACATCATCGATGGGGTACAGCAGCACCTGCTCTGAGGCGTTGCTCAGCCTCAAGGCCAGGTCGCCAGAGTACAGGAACCCGCCGCCACCCGCGTACGGGGGATAGGAGCCCTCGTAAACGCTCTCTGGGATGTAGTACTTCAACCTTTTCTCCCTGTGAGGCCCAGCATCTTTGATCACATCCCCTATGAACAAGTCTTTGGCTTTGTCCTTTGACAAGCTCTTCAAGTAATCCAGGATCTGATGGGTATTCACGAAGACGTCGTCGTCGCCCTTGAAGATGAACCGGACGTCGGCGCAGCTGCTGCTGACCCACTTGAGGAACAGCACCTCCTTCAGGGTGAGGTTGAAGAAAGTGTCTCTGTAGTTCCACAGCAGAATGTCCTGGTGGGTTTCACTCTCAAATTTGACCATGTCTGAAAGGTCAGGGAAGTTATCCTCTGGCGGGGTCTGCCCCAGCAGGAAGACCCTTTTGACCGTCACCTCCCCCGCCTGGATCTCCTTGCCCCAGGACTCCCGGATCGCCTGCCTCCTGTCGAAGTGGGGGATGAGTGACTTAATAGCCAGCAGCAGGAAGGGTTTGTGCTTGCACTTGTCGGGCTGATCCATCAGCAAGGAGTAATTCCTGCAGCGCAGGTAGAGCAGGAAGTCTTTGAATCGGTCGGGCAGGTTCGCGAAGTCGCTCACCTCCGAGGACACCCAGGGGTCAGGCTCGCAGGAGGCCAGCAGGCTGCCGTTGGAAAGCAAGCTCTCCTCCACCGTCATGTTGGAAAGCAGGGTCAGGATGGGGTTGTAGAGCAGCTCCAGCTTCTGCTGCTGCTTGTTCCAGTAGGCTTTGTGAGGGGTGTACTTCCTCCAGAACTTGCTGCGGGGGATGATGACGCGGCCCTTGGCGCTCTTCTCCTGGCCGCCGCTCCGCGACACCTCCACGATCACGTAGATGAAGATGTTGACCATCATCACAGCTCCCAGCAGCTTCAGTCTCCTGCGTCCAACACTCATCTCTCATATCTGCAGAGACAGACAAGCACAAAAGTGACACACCTGTCACAGCGCCAGGGAACTGGGGGGGTTGGAAGCAACCTCTGACACCACCGAGTCCAAGCCCTCACCCAGAGCTCACAGAGCCACCACTGCTGCTCAGCCTCTGCCACTGAACCACCTCCCTCAGCACCACATCCACCTGGCTTTGAGACCCCTGCAGGGATGGGGACTCCACCACCTCCCTGGGCAGCCTGGGCCAGTGCCTGAGAGCCCTTGCTGGGAAGAGATTGTTCCTAATCTCCAACCTGTTCCTAATCACCTCCCTGGGCAGCCTGGGCCAGTGCCTGAGAGCCCTTGCTGGGAAGAGATTGTTCCTAATCTCCAACCTGAACCTCCCCGGGGGCAACTTGAGGCTCTTTCAAACTGGTCCTGTCACTGCTGCAGATGAGAAGAGCCCAACCCCCACCTGGCTCCAGCCTCCTCTCAGGGAGCTGTAGAGAGCAAGGAGGTCTCCCCTCAGCCTCCTCTTCTCCACACTAAACACCCCCAGCTCCCTCAGCTGCTCCTCCCCAGCCCTCTTCTCCAGACCCTTCCCCAGCTTCCTTGCCCTTCTCTGGACCCTCTCCAGCCCCTCAATGTCCTTCTTGCAATGAGGATCCCAAAACCGCAGCCAGCACTGCAGGTGTGGCCTCCCCAGTGCTGAGTGCAGGAGGACAATCCCTGCCCTGCTCCTGCTGCCCACACTGCTCCTAATGCCCAGCCTGAACCTCCCCTGGGGCATCTTGAGGCTCTTTCAACTGGCCTGTCACTGCTGCAGATGAGAAGAGCCCAACCCCCACCTCCAGCCTCCTTCCAAAGTGCTGTAGAGGGTGCTGGGGTCTCCCCTCAGCCTGCTCTCCTGAAGGCTGAACAAGCCCAGCTCCCTCAGCCAGGCACTTATTTCCTTTCCTCTTTTTTTGTTTGCTGGAAATATACCACTGAGCCCCTCAGCAGCCTGCACAGAAACAAGGCCATGGCCCTGCTTTCACAGGGCAACAAGGCAGCATTTCCACCCAGCTTGAATGCTGCCTTTCCAAGCCCTCTGAGTGCTGAAGTGGTACTACAGTAGTGCAGGGTTTCAGCCCTTAAGCTTGAAGTGCTGCTCATCAGGTGAGATGAATCCCACATGCACCACCTGCATCATCAGCCAGAAGAGGTCCCAGTTAGTTCCCCAGCTGGTTCAAGGGAAGAGGGAAAAACAGAGTCTCTTCTCCAGCCCTGTTTTGTCTGTGCTGGTGTCCTTTGTCCTGCACAGCCTCTGCCCAGGCCTGCTCTGCAGAAATGATTAAGCTGTGTTAATTGGGGGTTGGATCAGTATGGTCCCTCCTCACTCAGGCTGCCTATGTACCAGCCCAGGTTTTCTTGCTGTGTGCACATCCCACAATCCCAGCAGGGTGAGGTTGAAAGGGACCTCTGGAGATCCTCCAGTCCAACCCCCCTGCTAAAGTAGGGCACCCACAGCATCCTGCCCAGCACAACAATGACCAGGTGGGTTTGGAATCCCTCCAGAGGAGACCACACAAGCTCTCTGGGCAGCCTGCTCCAGGCCTCCAGCACCCTCACAGTAAAGAAGTCTCTTTTCTCACTGGGTTCCAGTTGGTGCCTACTGCCCCTTCTCCTGGCACTGGGCACCACTGACAAGAGTCTGGCTCTATCCTCTTGCCCCCCACCCTTTAGTTCTTGCTGAGCATTGCTCAGATCTCCTCTGCAGCTGCTCTGAGGCTGGGGAGAGGCCTTGAGCACAGCCCTGTGAGGAGAGGCTGAGGGAGCTGGGGTTGTTTGGCCTGGAGAAGAGGAGGCTCAGAGGAGACCTCATTGCTCTCTACAACTACCTGGAGGGAGGTTGTAGCCAGGTGGGGGTTGGTCTCTTCTCTCAGGCAACCACCAACCAAACAAGAGGACACAGTCTCAAGCTGTGCCAGGGGAAGTTTAGGCTTGAGGTGAGGAGAAAGTTCTTCACAGAGAGAGAGACTGGTCATTGGAGTGTGCTGCCCAGGGAGGTGGTGGAGGTGTTCAAGAGAGGATTGGATGTGGCACATGAAGCCATGGTTTAGTAGTCATGAGGTGTCGGGTGATAGGTTGGACTTGATCTCTGAGGTCTTTTCCAACCTTATTTGGTTCAATGGTTCAATGATTCTCCAGGCTCAACAGCCCCAGGGCTCTGAGCCCTTCCTCCTCAGCTGCTCCAGGCCACCTCAGCAGATTTCACTGCTCTTCCTTTCCACAAAAAACCCAAACTACTTTCAGACAAAGAACATGCAAAAGTTGGTAGCCTAAAGAGAGGTGACCCCCAGGAGAGTAAAAACTCATCCACCCAGCAGGGGCACCCCTGCAGCTAGGAGGGGGTTGGGGCTTCATCAGCAAACAAGAAGCTGGTAAGGATGTGGGGTTGGCACTTGCTGCTGAGGAACTGCAGAGAGTCTTTCACAGTGGCTCAATCAGTCAGCAGGTTTTGGCTCCTGAGACTCCTTGAGACACTTGACTGTGGAACAATTCAGAACTGGAGGCCTCACCTTGGCAAAGGCAGGCAGAGGAACCTTTTCTCCCTGCTCATGAGGTGAGCTCTAAGGGCACAGAATAAATTGCTGTATGAGAAGGTCAGTGATTTTTAAATTAAGGTTCAAGCTTGTACATTTGCTCTCTTATAGCTTCCAAGTGCAGGACAGAGGACAGGCAGAGCTGAGGGATACAGCAGACAATTCATTTCTGTCCATTTCACTTGGCTGTTCCTCAGGAGAGGAGCTGACAAAGCTGGCCAGCTGCATTGCTGCTGTTCAGATCTCTGCAGACACAGAGGAGGACTTTTGATGGCTTGCTTTTTTCCCCCCCTCCAACTGGCAAAGGAAATGAATGGCCACAGAAAGTGAAGGTATTGTTATCCCCAGGAATGAAAAAGAAACTGAGGACAGGCTGAGAGAGTTGGGGCTGTTCAGTCTGGAGAAGGCTCCCAGGAGACCTCATTGTGGCCTTCCAGGATCTGCAGGGGGCTCCAAGAAAGCTGGGGAGGGACTTCTGAGGGTGTCAGGGAGTGATAGGACTGGGGGGATGGAGCAAAAGTAGAAGTGGGGAGATTCAGATTGGATGTGAGGAAGAAGTTCCTGCCCATGAGGGTGGTGAGAGACTGGCACAGGTTGCCCAGGGAGGTGGTGGAAGCCTCCTGCCTGGAGGTTTTTCAGGCCAGGCTGGCTGTGGCTGTGAGCAACCTGCTCTATTGTGGAACTGGCTGACCCTTGAGGTCCCTTCCAACCCTGACAACTCTGTGATTCTGTGAAAAGCAATCCAAACAAGAGAGGTTTCCATGTATGTAAGAGCAGGTATAGTGACTGTCCCCCTCTGATGTAGCAAAGGTTATTCTGCCACCCATCACCAGTTCTCACTGAGGGGGCAAAAAAGGGCTCAACCCTTCCCCTTTCCTCCCCCAGCTGTCAGAAGGGAGGTTGCAGGGTACAAGGAGCAACACAAAGCCAATGTGTCCCACTGACACAGCACTTGGCAAGCTCTGTGCTGGCCACTAGCAACCTAGGAGCTGCACAGAGCTTCCTCAGCCACTCCAGAAACTGGGGACTCAGGGGAGGAAAGCATCCAGAACGAACAAGAAAGCTAGCAAGAGGAGATCTGAGTCAGGCAGAACTCACTGTGGAAGACACTTCCATCTGTCAGGAGCAGGAATGATGACTGACCAGAAGAACACCCCCAGAGAAAGAACAGACCTGCAATCACTGCTGGAGCCCAGCTGCAAACACTGCTCAGAGGCCCTCAAGTCCCTGAGCAGCACCACTCAGGAAGGTACACTTGAGCAGTACACTTTGTGCTTGCTGCTCTTTTCACTCTGTTTTCCAGCCATCACCAGACACCTGAGCTGGACTGACCCTTGGTCTCTTTTGCTTTGACCAGTCCTACTTTCTTCTGCTCCTCAGAGAAGTGGGCAGGGTTAGGAAGCAAGCAGCAGGCAAACAATCGGTCAGTTTCCTCATCTGACCCCTAGACTCTCATTAAATCAGGGGTGGGGGGGTGGTGTTTTAAAATCCTTGCTTCTCCTTCAGGTGACCTCACAGGCCATCTGCACGTTCAGCTTTGCATATGCTGAGGCCAGACCCACAGTGCCCTGCTCCCAGCCAGCTATGAAGTTTGTTGTGCTAATTTTAACCTGAGCTGTCTCCCACACCTCAGAGGCAAACCCACACTCGTGGGCTGAACAGCTGAACTGTTAGGAAGCACACTGACTGGTGACCCAGAGCTCCAGGACGCTTTTCCTTCCTCTTCCAGCTGCCACAGCAGCTTCCACTGACAGCTGACCACCACACAGGGTTTTTGTTCCCTTTCAGCACAGGCACAAGCACTGGAGAAACAGCTGCCCCTCCATGCAGCTCAGGGTGCACTTCAGTGCTTATCTGCCCCGTGCTCCACAGCACTTCTGGCTAGGACAACCAGTGACGTGGTAAGTGACCTCTGATCCTCCGCTGCCCAGACAAGGAGGGCGAAGCTCTCCCCCCCAGGAACAGCTAACAAACACAGGACTGTCAAGAGCTCCTGGTGGAGCCAGGCCATGGCATGGCACAGCTCATCTGCCCAGCCCCCAGGTACTAGGCTATGAATATTCAACACCTCAGGCAGTCATCTGGCATGCCTGACCCCAGGCTGCTGGGAACACAAGGAGACACTATTTGCAGAGACTCTTTCAGTCCCTTCGAACCCTGCAGATCACCCCCCCCCAGATCATCCAACTACAAGACCTGCCTTCATCCTCCTGGTTTTCACTTGTAGCCTTGCCAGCCCTGCAGTAAACACACTGCACAGAAAAAAAGAGAGAGAGAAAAAATTATCTGTGCTGGAGAGATACAGAGGAGGCCACAAAGGTGATCCAAGGGCTGGAGAACCTCCCCTGTGGGGACAGGCTGGGAGAGCTGGGGCTGTTCAGTCTGGGAAAGAGAAGGCTCCAGGGAGACCTCAGAGCAGCCTTCCAGTACCTGATGGGGCTCCAGGAGAGCTGGGGAGGGACTTCTGACAAGGGCTGGGAGGGACAGAATGAGGGACAATGGTTTTGAGATGGAAGAGGGAAGACAGAAGATTAGGAAGAAATTCTTTCTAGTGAGGGTGGGGAGACACTGGCACAGGCAGCCCAGGGAGGCTGTGGCTGCCTCCTCCCTGGAGGTGTTCAAGGCCAGGCTGGATGAGGCCTTGAGCAAGCTGGGCTGGTGGGAGGTGTCCCTGCCCATGACAGGAGGCTGGGGCTGGATGAGCTTTCAAGTCCCTTCCAAGCCAACCCATCCTGTGAATCTCTGACTCCCCATGCACTGTTAGACTTGGCAGAACTTTGCAGCAGAAAGAGTGGCAGCATGACAGTGGTTCCACCACCTGAAGCACAGTACAAGCCATGTGCAAATATTTCCAGTCTCTTTTTTGACCAGCTCTCCAATACTGGTGATAAAATGAGCATTTCTGAGAAAAGATAAGGAACAAGTGACATTCAACACCAGTATCAGAGGTTTATAAGGCATGAACACCTCCCTCACCTCTTTGGAATGCTGAGTGAGTGCGTCAGGAGCCAGCACAGACTAGAGGTCATCCTGCTGGAAAGCAGCTCCAGGGAGAAAGACCTTGCAGTGCTGGTGGGCAGCAAGTTCTGCATGGGACAGCAGTGTGCCCTTGTGGCCAAGAGGGCCAAGGGCATCCTGGGGTGCAGCAAGAGAAGTGTGGCCAGCAGGGCTAGGGAGGTTCTCCTCCTGCTCCACCCTGCTCTGCTGAGGCCACACCTAGAACACTGTGTCCAGTTCAGGGTTCCCTGATTCAAGAGAGACAGAGACCTGCTGGAGAGAGTCCAACAGAGGGTGTGAGGATGATGAAGGGACTGGAACATTTCTGCTAAGAAGAAAGACTGAGAGTCCTGGGGCTGTTCAATCCAGAAAAGGCTGAGAGGGGGCCTTATCAATGTATACAAATATCTGAAGGCTGGGGGTCAGGAGGAAGGTTCCAGGCTCTGTTTGGTGGTGCCCAGGGACAGGACAAGGCAAAGCAGGTCCAAGCTGGTACCTAGGAGGTTCCACCTCAACATGAGGAGAAACTTCTTTGGTGTGAGGCTGTTGGAGGCCTGGAGCAGGCTGCCCAGAGAGGTTGTGGAGTGTCCCTCTCTGGAGCCTTTCCAACCCCACCTGGCTGTGCTCCTGTGTGCCCTGCCCTGGGTGATGCTCTGGCAGGGGGGTTGGGCTGGGTGATCTCTGGAGGTCCCTTCCAGCCCCTAACACTCTGTGATGCTATGATCTACCTGTTCAGGTAGTGATCTGGAAGGCTTTCCATCTGGCTGCTGTGTTTGTACACTAGTTTTGGTGAGGAATGGAGAGGAGCAGTACAAAGCCATGCTCCATTTGGAGAACTGCTGCTGCTTTAGGTGTTCCAAAGGAAAAGGCTGGAACACTTAGTTCCAAAAGCAGAGCATGCAAGAGCAAACAGCAGGTATTGGGTAAAGCAAATCACAGTGCACACCCAGAACCTCAGCAACACAAAACCCTGCAGCAATTCATCAGCCTTGAAGCTGGAGTGGACAAAGCAAGATTCTGCTACAGATACACTTCTGTAGGAATGGGGGAGGGAAGAGGGAGGAGTTGCCCCCTTCAGCTCCATTCCACTCTACCACTTCACTGCAGTCAAGGCACTGATAGAACAGAGTGGCTACAGGGAGCCACAAAAGTGGCCCCTGAGGTCCAAACTGCAAAGGCATGCCAGCAGAGGATGGGAAGCAAAGCAGCTTCCCTGCAGAAGGAGGCAGCAAGCAAGAACACAAGATTAACCACAACAGATGGAAAGATATTAGGAGGAAGCCACAGGTCACAGGAGAAGATTCCAAACACCTTTAAAAGCTCTCAGTCCAAAGAGCAGTAATGCAAAATGGGGAGGAACTGTTCCCAGGCTGTTCTGGAACAGTTGTTCGATGCTTTATCTGAAGAGTGAATGCATTCTGAAAGCCTACAAGAATCCTCTTTAAAAGTCTAGAAGAGCTGATGTGAGAATCACAGAATCACTCTCCTGAGCTGGAAGGGTCCCATGAGGATAGAACCATACAATTGTTTCAGCTAGAAAAGACCTTGATTCCAAATGTGAATCATAGAATCAATAAGGTTGGAAAGGACCTCAAAGATCACCAAGTCCAACCTGTCCAACCCAACACCTCATGACTACTAAACCATGGCTCCAAGTGCCACGTCCAATCCCCTCTTGAACAGCTCCAGGGACGGGGACTCCACCACCTCCCTGGGCAGCACATTCCAACAGCTAACAACTCTCTCTGTGAAGAACTTTCTCCTCACCTCCAGCCTAAACCTCCCCTGGCACAGCTTGAGACTGTGTCCTCTTGTTCTGCCTGGGAGAAGAGACCAACCCCCTCCTGGCTACAACCTCCCTTCAGGTAGTTGTAGAGAGCAATAAGGTCTCCCCTGAGCCTCCTCTTCTCCAGGCTAAACAACTCCAGCTCCTGCAACCTCCCTGGGCAGCCTGCTCCAGGGCTCTGGGACCCTCACAGGGAAGAAGTTCCTCCTCATGTTGAGGTGGAGCCTCCTGTGCTGCAGTTTCCATCCACTGCCCCTTGTCCTATCCCAGGGTGCAACTCAGCAGAGCCTGTCCCTGTCTATTCCTTCCTGACCCCCAGCCCTCAGCTACTGATAGACATTGATCAGATCCCTCTCAGCCTTCTTCTCTCCAGACTAAGCAGCCCCAGGGCTCTCAGCCTCTCCTCACCAGGCAGTGCTCCAGGCCCTTCAGCAGCCTTGTAGCCTCCCTTGGACTCCCTCCAGCAGATCCCTGTCCCTCCTGAACTGGGGAGCCCAGAACTGGATGCAAGATTGCAGGTGAGGTCTCAGCAGGGCAGAGTAGAGGGGGAGGAGAACCTCCCTGGCTCTGCTGGACACACTCCTCTGAATGCCCCCCAGGAGCCCATTGGCCTCCTTGGCCCCCAGGGCACATTGCTGTCCCCTGCAGAACTTGCTGCCCACCAGCACTCCCAGGTCCTTCTCTATGAAGCTGCTTTCCAGCAGGGCAGCCCCTAACCTGCCCTGGTGCCTGCTGTTACTCCCCCCCAGATGCAGGACCCTGCACTTGTCCTTATTGAACCTCATGAGGTTTGTCTTCACCCAGCTCTCAGCCTGTCCAGACCTCTTTTGGAGATCTGACATCTGCTCTCCCTCCCCCCCAGTTTTGTACCACTCAGCAAGGACACTGGGAAGCATGAAAGCAAGGGGCAAAGAGATGGCCTTTAACAGTCAGCCCCAGCAATTTTACCAACAAAAAACCCACCCTTCTTCTCTGCCAAGTCTGATCAAGTCTGTATCTAACCCATTTCATGCTGCTTATACACAACAAAACACCCATGGAGTGTTCAAAATACCAGAGGATTAGCTGCTTGCTTACACATCAAGTGAGATATCATAAGACAACTCCAGGAATGCCACTTGCCTAAGTGAGTAAAGCCTCCTTTTATCCTAGGTTTCTGTTTAGCAAGCTGAGTATCAAAGAACTGTTTACTCATACTCCAAGTACTGATCAGAGCTAATGACTGTTACTAAGTTCCTCACCAGTGGAACCTCTTCTGATGCCAAATGTACATTGAAACATCTTCTCTAGCACTCCACACACACACAGTCTGCATAGAGAGACAGATATCCCCCCCCCCCCCCCAAGCTCCCCCTTGCAGTGCCCCCAGAGCCATTTCCCAGTGCCAGGGAACTGAAGGACAAGCCTCCAGGAAGGAGCTGCAAAAGGAAAAGCAATTGTCTTAACACTGGCAGAAATGTCATCTTCCTTGATCTGATCTGCTGGAGTTCACCATGAGTTACACAACCAGAGAGGTTGCTGGGGACTCTTTTAGAACTTAAAACCTTAATGCATTAAGAGGTTGGATAAAGAGTGTGGCCAGCAGGTGAAGGGAGGTTCTTCTTCCCCTCTACTCTGCCCTGCCAAGGTCTCAAGTGGAGCATTGTGTCCAGTTCTGGGCTACCCAGTTCCAGGACAAGGAACTGCTGCAGAGAGTCCAGCAGAGAGCCACTGAGCTGCACTGAACAGCACCTTGTGAGGAGAGGCTGAGAGCCCTGGGGCTGTTGAGCAGGGAGAAGAGCAGCCCCAGAGGAGATCTGCTCAATGCTCAGCAAGAGCTGAAGGGTGAGGTGGCAGGAGGCTGGAGCCAGACTCTTCTCAGTGGTGCCCAGGGACAGGACAAGGAGCAATGGACAGAAACTGGAACCCAGGAGGTGCCACATGAGCAGAAGGAACAAATTCTTCCCTTTGAGGGAGGCAGAATACTGGGACAGTCTGTCCAGAGAGGCTGTGGAGTCTCCATCTCTGGAGGCATTCCAAACCCCCCCCGGATGTGTTCCTGTGTGACTGACTCAGGGTCAGCCTCCTCCAGCAAGGGGTTGGATTAGATGACCTCCAGAGGTCCTGTCCTACCCCCACTGTCATTCTGTGACTCTGAGGAAGGCATTGCTTGTTACAACAAGAGGGCCCCATCATTTCCCTTTCAAACAAAGGGGTAAGTGCTATAAACATCCCCAGCAGGTAGAATGCAGTGCAGCAGTACTCAGCAGAGAACCTTAGAAGCTGGTTTGGGTCAGCAGCAGGTTCCACTGCAGCACAACTCTGAGGGGTGCAAAGCTGCTGGCCTGTGTTCATGGGGGCACCATGAGCCATGCTGCACTGCACTGCATGGCACCAGCAGCTCTGCCAGCAGGAGGAAGGAAACCAAATATTCCTGTTTGTTACAGAGAGGAGGGAGGTGTCAGGGAACAAAACCCAGGTAAGACAACAGCCATTCCCAAGGGGAGGGCTCTATTACACAGTGAGTTTAAATGGTGTTTCTAGAAGCACCAAACATCAGTGGCTTCACTCCCTCCCACACCAACCACAGAATCACAGAATCGTTTAGGGTTGGAAAAGCCCTTCAAGATCATCCAGTTCAGCCATTCTGCCAAGGCTGGGGCTGAGCCATGGCCCTCAGCACCACAGCTCTGCCTCTCTGAGGCACCTCCAAGGATGGGCATTCAACCACCTCCCTGGGCAGCCTCTGCCAGGCTTTGAGAACCCTTTCAGTGAAGAAATGTCATCTAATGTCCAACCTAGGCCTCCCCTGGTGCAACTTGAGGCCACTTCCTTGTGTCCTATCCTTTGTTGATAGAAGAGACCAAGCCCCACCTGGCTCCAGCCTCCTGTCAGGGAGTTCTAGAAGGTCTCCCCATCAGCCTCCTGTTCTCCAGACTAAACAGCTGCTCCTCCCCAGACCCTTCAGCAGCTTCCTTGCCCCTCTGTGGACCTGCTCCAGCACCTAAATGTCTCCTTTGTGCTTCTCCTTTATGCTGTGACTTACAGATGACATTTATTACCCTCAAGTGTGACCACGCAGGCTCCCTAGCAGGGGCAGTCAGCTGTGACTGCCAGTGAGTAGTCTCAACAGCAGTGTACCACATAGGTCTGCAGCCAAGCAAGCCACCCAAAGCAGAACTGCCTGAAACCAGCTGGAATGTTGAGCACTGACAATGAACAACTCCCCTGGGAAGGGAACAGCAGATAACACGAAGCAGGCTGCTTCAGGTGGCGTTCCTTCCCACACAGCACACCCCCACACCAGCACTCCTGCAGCAGCCAAGTGTTTCAGAGCAGATGCAGTGAGAGGAGCAAACCTGTACCAGACCCAGGCAGGCTTCTGCAGCCCTAGGAGAACGAGGCATTTAACCAGACCATGCACCTCAACCCTCTCCTCTTGCAGCGGGCCCAGGCTGTGCATCCGGGAGCAGCTGAGCTGATCTAATCACACCTGACCCCTCCTTTTGATGGAGACTTTCTCCTCCTCCCTTTCTGACTGCAAGGCCTTAAGCTGGATCCCTGCCTTATGCTGGCTCTGGTGCCCTGCCAGGTCTCCCCATAGATCAGCTCACATCACTAAGCCAGCACAAAACGCACAATGACCAGAGATGCACACCAGATAAGCACCAGGGCAGCTACAGGGAACAAGTGCAGCAGAGAGAGCTCCTCCCTCTTCTGCATGCATGACAACACACCAGGAACTGAGTCTTGGGCCTGGGTCCATAATCCCTTCCACCTGTAGGAGCCTAGCTGGGCTGACAGCAGTGACAATGTTGTACTGGCAGCCTGGTGCAAAGCACCACAGAATGCCAGCCTGAGCAGATGGTGCAGATGCAAGGTGAAACACCCAGCTTCTCCACCTCCTTCAAGTCTGACAGAAGCCATGACCTTTACACCTGCAAATACCTCTATCTTCTACTGAGGACAGGAGCTATGCTCTATTTTCTAAGTGGGCTGAGTAACCTGTCTGCAATATCTGACTGCCAAGCCCAAGCATTAAAAGTCTATTTGTTAACTGGGGCTAACAAAGAATAAGGTAATCCCCAAGACCTGCAGGTATCACACCTACCACTCTACTGGCTCAGGACTAAGTTATCAGGAATGCATCTGTACAAGTTGAGGCTGACCTGCTGGCAGGCAGCTCTGGGAGTCCTGGTTGGTAACAAGTTCACCATGAGCTAGCAACCTGCCCTCGAGGCCAAGAAGGTGTATTAAGAAGAGTGTGGCCAGCAGGTCAAGAGAGATTCTACTTCCCCTCTACTCTGCCCTGCCAAGGCCTCACCTGGAACACTGTGTCCAGTTCTGGGCTCCCCAGCTCAAGAGGGACAGGGAACTACTGGAGAGAGTCCAGTAGAGAGCCACTGAGCTGCTGAGGGCACTGAACATCACCTTGTGAGGAGAGGCTGAGAGCCCTGGGGAAGAGAAGGCTGAGGGGGAGCTCATCAACGCTCAGCAAGAGCTAAAGGGTGAGTGACAGGAGGCTGGAGCCAGACTCTTCCCAGTGGTGCCCAGGGACAGGACAAGGGCCAATGGATACAACTCAGGAGGTGCCACATAAACAAAAAATTCTTCCCTGTGTGGGTGGCAGAGCACAGGGACAGGCTGCCCAGAGGGGCTGTGGAGTCTCCATCTGTGTAGGCATTCCAAACCCCTCTGGACATGTCCCTGGGTGATTGTTGCTGAGTGATCCTGCTCTAGCAGGGCAACTCCCCTACATAATCTTCTGAGGTCCCTTCCAACCCCTGCCACTTTGTCAATCTGGCAGAACAAAGCTGTAATTCAGGTGTCTGAAGGACACTACCACCTTGCTCTCTTTGCAGAGACTAGCTATGAGACTGAGGCTACAGCAGACTTGGACCTCATCCTGCAGCTTCATATCCTTTAGAGCAGCTGTCCATGCAGCACAACTTCATATCCCTTAGAGCAGCTGTCCATGCAGCACAACTTCATATCCCTTAGAGCAGCTGTCCATGCAGCACAACTTCATATCCCTTAGAGCAGCTGTCCATGCAGCACAACTTCCTGCAGCAGTGACACTGAAGTTCTGAGTTCATGATCACCACACACAGCACAAACCACATGCAGACCCTCTCACCACCTGTGCAGTGCAGCAGTTCTCCTAATACCTCAGTTCTGTTCAGTGAGTCAAAAGAGGTTCCTGGATTAATCAGCAACACAGCCTCCTTTTCTCCAGGCTGAACAGCCCCAGTCCCCTCAGTTGCTCCTCACCAGACCCTCCCTCAGCTTCCTTTCCCTTCTCTGGACCATCTCCAGCACCTCAATGTCTTGAACCCCCAAGGTGTGGGCTCCCCAGTGCTGAGGACAGGAGGAAAAAAACCCAAAGAGTACACATCAGAGTGCTTCCATCATCTTGGAAAGTTTTCTGCTTGAAAACATCCACACATGTAGCTGGTGGTCAGAGGCCCTCCTGGCAGGATGAGCTTTTGCCATTTGATTTACAACAGAAGTCATCATTGCCTTCTAACCCAAACAAAGTGGGATCTTCTCCCCCCCCCTAAAATTATCACTAATCTACACTCATTTTGGCTGGTTAACTGGACCTGAAGCTTCAGGGTACCTAATACTGCACTGAACTAAGCCTGTTACTCCCAGATCTTGCTCCACAGCCTAAGGGATTTGAAGCACACACTGCACAGAGATCATAGAATCACAGAATTGTCAGGGCTGGAAGGGACCTCAAGGATCATACAGTTCCAAGCCCCCTGCTGCCATGGGCAGGGACACCTCACACTACAGCAGGTTGCTCACAGCCACAGCCAGCCTGGCCTGAAAAGCCTCCAGGCAGGAGGCTTCCACCACCTCCCTGGGCAACCTGTGCCAGGCTCTCACCACCCTCATGGGCAAGAACTTCTTCCCAACATCCAATCTGAATGGGCAGATGGCTCCATCAGATTTGTGCTACATTTTAGGAGTTCCTATGCCTGTCTAGCCAAGCCATAACTCCTTTCCCAGAAGGACTCTGGGACAGGATGATGAAAACAAGCAGTAAAACTCTCATAAAACATTAAAATCCCTGCACAGCTGCCAGTGTGGAAGAGGACTGCTAGGGAGCTGCCAGCCTCCCAGTGAAACAAGCTTTTTGGTGGTCATCTGCTCAATCCACCCTTTGCCTTAAAGGTACTGCTTCCTTCTCAGTCACTATTTTCCACTCCATCCAACCCTCATCCATGCACTCAGCTGCTTCACAAAGCAGCTTTACAGTAGCTGCCATAAAGTCAGGCCCTCATCACAAAGCAGCTTTACAGTAGCTGCCATAAAGTCAGGCCCTCATCACCTCTACTTATCTTCTAGGCTACAAACTCAACACTGAAACTGGCACTGAGGGACTTTTAAGATGCTTAAGTAGAAGAAGACTACCTACAACCTTCGAGCACTGGAGTTCTCCTGGGTGATAAAACTCTCCACTCTCTCTCCTTTCACAGCATCCCAGCCTGGTGGGGCTTGGAAGGGACCTGTGGAGATCATCCTGTCCAACCCCTCCTCCCCTGCTAAAGCACATTCACTGAAAGGAGATTGAACAGGAATGCATCCAGGTGGCTTTGGAAAGTCTCCAGAGAAGACAACTCCACAACCTCTCTAGGCAGCCTGCTCCAGTGCTCCAGCACCCTCACACCAAAGAATTTTTCCCTTATGCTGCAGTGAGACCTCCTGGGTTGCAGTTTCTGCCCACTGCCTCTTGTCCTGTCACTGGGCACCACTGAAAACAGCTCAGGCCCAGCCTCTTCACCTCTACCCTTTATGTATTTTCTGATGGTCCATTTGTAGCCCTGCTCCTACAAGCAGGGTGTTCAAGTCTTACAGTCTTCAGGATACAACTGCACCCTTCTTTCTCAGTTCAGCTGGCACACCACATTTGCAGTCACAGGGCTAAGAGCTCAGACCCAGCTTCTAAAAATACACTGAACAAACATATGTCTGCACAGAGATGGGTGAAAACCCCCTGATTTCCAACTAAATGGTGTCAGAAAAGGGAAAGATGTAAATTGTTGCAACTGTTGATGTGATTGGCTTTCTGCACTTGCAGCCCAGAGAGCAAATCACATCCTGGGCTGCAGCAAGAGAAGTGTGGCCAGCAGGTTGAGGGAGGGGATTCTCCCCCTCTGCTCCACTCTGCTCAGACCCCACCTGGAGCTCTGTGTCCAGCTCTGGAGCATCTCTTAAAGGAAGGACCTGAAGGTGCTGGAAGGTGTCCAGAGAAGGGCCACAAGAAAGAGCAGAGGGCTGGAGCTGCTCTGCCATGGAGACAGACTGAGGGAGTAGGGGCTATTTGGTCTGGAGAAGAGAAGGCTCCAAGGAGACCTAATTATGGCCTTGCAGGATGTGAAGGGGGCTCCAAGAAAGCTGGGGAGGGACTTCTGAGGGTGTCAGGGAGTGATAGGACTGGGGGGGAATGGAGCAAATCTAGAAGTGGGGAGATTCAGAGTGGATGTGAGGAAGAAGTTCTTTCCCATGAGGGTGGTGAGAGACTGGCACAGGTTGCCCAAGGAGGTGGTAGAAGCCTCCTGCCTGGAGGTTTTTCAGGCCAGGCTGGCTGTGGCTGTGAGCAACCTGCTGTAGTGTGAGGTGTCCCTGCCCATGGCAGGGGGGCTGGAGCTGGATGCTCCTTGAGGTCCCTTCCAACCCTAACCATTTTCTGATTCTATGATCTATCTTCTCCACACAGAGAACATCTCCATCCATGTGGCATTTCATCCAGCATCCTACAGAAAAGCTTGAATGATTTCTTTTCTTGTAGTGGTTGACACACCTCAGTTAGACATCTGCTCTAAGAATGAATGTGGACTGCTCAGTCCAATGGTGATGAACTGGCTTCAGTTCAGACCTTTACAACTTTAAGCCCCAGTCCAGTTTGGTCACCCGCTGCTGGCTTCCACAGAACAGAAGTGGACTGTGTGAGTTACATGACCTTGTTTGCTCCTGATGATCCTCAGGGTAACTTCCAAACCTTCTAGGCAGTTGCTTCCAAAAACACCCATGCCATTAGGACAGAAGGGAGGCACAAGGACAAACAAGCAATTGTCTACCCCACACAAGCTACAGTTCTGAAGTGAAAGAAGAAAGCACAAATCCACTTCTAGCCTCTCAAACCTCATGCAAATCACAACCAAGGAGAGAGAACGTGTTCCAACAAGGTTCTTTCACAGCTTATGCCAGGCTTGACCACACTCCATCACCAGGTCTCACTGAGACCCCAAATCACATGGCTGAAGAGTCAGCCCTCATTAGGTAAGAGCAGTGCCCTACCAAGCTTGTCTGCAGACAATCAAGACGATCACTGAAGCCGACTCCTCTGTGTGCAATGCAGACAGACCCTGCAGCTATCTGAAGGGATCTGTGAGCACTACAAACATTTACATTTCTCAGACCAGCTAATGTCAGCAGGTTCATTCTCTGCAGAGTCTTGCTTCTTCATCAGATAACAGCCAGCGTTTCGAGGCATTGCTCAAAGCAGTGACGTCAGGATGAAACTCGAGAGCTTGTCAGAAGCTGCTACAAAAAGGTGGGGAAATCCCAGCCACCTTCCAACTACATCAAAGCATGGTGAGAATCCCAGACTTCCTGCCCCTACCAGCCTACCTGATTGCTGTCCTGAGACTACTCATCAGCTTCTGACTGCATAGGCCTTTCATCTACTGGTGAAGGATGGCAAGCTCTGAAGCTCAGAACCCACCAACTTCTCAGAGTAAGCTACGCTGCTGCTGTGATTCTTCTCACTGCTCACCCTCCTTTCAGGTGTTTCCCCTCCCTCTTGCTCCTGTAATGGCACAGGGGAGTTACCAGAATGCCACTTTTAAGGCACACCATTTAAAGTAACATCTGTGAAACAAAGGTTAACTTTATGTTGCTGCTTCCAAAACGCTGCAGCCCACAGCCACAAAGTCAGCACGGAGTTATCCCTACAAGAGTAACTGAGGGCAAAAAACTTGGTGAAAAACCAGGTTATGCAAAACTCCTCCCCTGATGGAATACTTTATGGATTTCACAGAATGGGCTGGGTTGAAAGGGACCTTAAAACCATTTAGTTCCAACTGCCCCGCCATGGGCAGGGACTCCTCCCAGTCGACCAGGTTGCTCAAGGCCTGAGGGATGGCCTACAAATGAGCTATCAGCAGATCTCCACTATCTCAAACCAAACACTTCCAACCCTGACTCAAACAGTCCTAACTGAAGAGTGCTCTATTTTTTAACATCCCTTTTAAATCAGAAAGTCAGCTACCAGTAAATCCCTCAGACCATCTCAACTCTGCCTGTATTTGATGATCGGTGTCTCCTACCAAAGGTCTGACTTTAATCAAGAAGATATTTAAAGGCAGTGTACTTCCTGAATTAAGTTAGACCTAAATTACTGTTGGGGTTGGGTTTTTTTAACCCTCTTAAAATTAAATCTTTGGATTGCCTGAAAAAATGTTCAGTTGATCTTAGCATCATGTCCTGTGTTCCTACAGAAGATGAAGGTTTATGCAAGAAAAGCCATCTGGTCGTTGTACAAAGTTTTCTGTTGACTCACTTCTGGGTTTTTTAATCAGAGAATCATCAGGCTTGGAAGGGACCTCAAGGAGCATTCAGTTCCAACCCCCCCTGCCATGGGCAGGGACACCTCACACCACAGCAGGTTGCTCACAGCCACAGCCAGCCTGGCCTGAAAAACCTCCAGGCAGGAGGCTTCCACCACCTCCCTGGGCAACCTGTGCAGGCTCTCACCACCTTCATGGGCAAGAACTTCTTCCTCACATCCAATCTACAACTGTCCTCCTCTAGCCTGGATCCGTCCTCCCCAGTCCTATCAGTATCCAACACCCTAAAAAGTCCTTCCCCAGCATTCCTTCAGATACTGGAAGGCCACAAGAAGGTCTCCTGGGAGCCTTCTCCTCTCCAGACTGCACAACCCCAATGCTGTCTCCATAGCAGAGCAGCTCCAGCCCTCTGCTCACCCTCATGGCCCTTCTCTGGACACCTCCCAGCACCTCCAGATCCTTCTTGTAATAGGTGCTTGGAGTCAAAGTATGTCCCAGTTTTTCCTACTGGTATAAACTGCTGGAGTTTGCTCACAATTTTCTACAGAGAGAAGGAAAAAAAGAATACAACAAATCTATGCCCATGACACCAGGCTTGCACAGGGCAAAGTAAACCATGGCAGTGTGCCTATACATCAAGCACACTCATTCTACACTGGCACAGCTGCAGCCACATGAAACATCCCTGGAGGTGTTTCTCACTGAAGGTGTTCCTCATTGCACATGCAGAAATGACTTTATATATATATATATATATAGGATGGGGTGGGTTGTTTGTCAAAAGGGCCTGGGTGGGTTTGACATTCATGGGGGTTTTTGCTCTGGTTTGTTTAAGAGACTGAGATGTCACACTGACAACCAAGGGCAAGGTCCCTCAACTTGCTACAAAAACTGGCCTGTGGTAGTGCCAGTGACCTGGTTTCCCCCAATCCAGTACACAATAAACCAAGCCATGGGTTATTCCATGGTCAGTTCCAGCTTTAGAACAATGGCATTGTGCAATTTGTTAGGAAAAACCCACAGCTGTCAGCTTCTGATTTATCAACTTCAGGTTTCAGGCACCTTTGAGAAGGCTTCAGGTTGAACAAACAGTCAAATACAGAAAGAGGTTTCACTGAGTGTCAGCAGAGAAACGTGGTGTGGAAGAAAATGAACTGCCATTCATCACATTGATAAGAAGTCAGAGGGTACAGTTGCAGGGTAGTTTCCAACAGTTTCAGTCATGGCTGAGACACTCCTGTGAATTCTTCCTTCCCCCATGAACTGCACAGGCCTATCTCACTTTTCAACTGATTTGACAGGGGTGACCCAGTTCAGAGAGCTGAAGAGGATGATAAAGAATCTGGCAATGCAGCAGACATTAGTGGTCAGCTGGCTGCCAACAGTAGCTTTGGTGCCACTGTGCTGCACAAACACCAGGAGCAGCACAAGAGAAGGAAGACTCACAAAGTCACAAAGACCACAGCAGGTCCCATTTTCAATCAGCTTCAGCTTTCAGGTACCAGTGCCTTGCTGCTGCACAAGGAGGATGTGGAACTGTCGGAGAGGATCCAGAGGAGGTCCAGGCGGCTGGCAAACCTCCCCTAGGGGGGCAGGCTGGGACAGTTGGGGCTGCTCAGCCTGGAGAAGAAAAGGCTCCAGGGAGACCTTAAAGCAGTCTTCCAGCACCTAAAGGAGAGCTTGGGAGGGACTTCTGACAAGGGCTGGGAGGGACAGGACAAAGGACAATAGCTTTGAGCTGGAAGAGGGGAGACTGAGATGAGGAAGAAATTTGACAATGAGGGTGGGGAGATATTGGCACAGGTTGCCCTGGGAGGCTGTGGTTGCCCCATCCCTGAAGGTGTTGAAGGCCAGGTTGGATGAGGCCTTGAGCAACCTTGGCTAGTGGGAGTTGTCCCTGCCCATGACAGGGGGCCTGGAACTGGATGACCTTGAAGGTCCCTTCCAACCCAAACCATTCTGTGACTATCTGGTTCCCACCTTCATCCATGCAAGTTTCCCAAGCAAGGCCACCCCTGGTCCACCAGAAGCAGCTAAGTCTTTAAGCAAGCCCAACCATAATGAGAGACACCCTAGGGTTTGAATTTCTCTAATACTTTTTCTGCCCAATCCAGCTGATCAGATATTGACCCTGCATGACTTATCCATTGCCCATACTCCTAGTGTGCTGTGCTTGAGGTGCTATCTTCCTAGCATTATCAGAAAGCCAAGGAAGTGAGTATGGAACTACCTTCCTTCTAGATACTGAAGACATGGCTTGATGGTAGTTCAGAGGTCTTTTCCACCCAACACACTTCTCTGATTCTATGGTAATAAAGAATGGAGGAAAGGGTAACATGTTCAAAGCACTGGGCAGGTTTGCAATGGGTATTTAATAGGCTGGAGTCTGCTGGAGAGGCCCTGCCTCACTTCTTGATTTAAAGCATTGTTCAGGTAGGAAAAGACCTTCAAGTCCAACCATGAAGCCAGCAGTGCCAGGTGCTGGCTTTGAAAAAGGGGATTTAGTATTCCTTTCCAAGATGCAGATCACTGTAACTCCCACAAACAAACCCAAAACATTCATCTCCTCTTGCCATCTCTTCCAGTGGTGTCTTAAAACCAGCAGTTACAACTGTGCCTTAACCAGATTCCAACCACCTCCCCCGTGTGTAGGGAGCAGCCACTATTCAGGCAGTGACCAACATCATCCCCTTTAAGCACCACACATCAAGTCATCACCCTTTCACCTCTGCTTCGTGCTCTTGGCAGTGTCAGACTGTCAGACCTGAGCCACCCTACTCAAAACTCCAGTTCAGAAGGATGCTGCAACTTGGGATGCCTGAGGAGCTTCCTGCCCTGATGAGCACTGCACTTTGGGGTTAAAAATAAACAAGACACTGGCTTTCAACTTGACTTCCAGGAGCTGCTGGCTGGTGGGATACACAGCTGGGAGGACAACCTTCCCAGCTACCTCAGGTCACGTTCCCCTGGGAGGATGGAGCACTTCATCAAAAGCCAACTCCAACCAAACTCATCCAGGTCAGGATTCTGGGATCTGCCTCTGCATTTACAATGCTGCACTCAACAAATGTTTAAGCAGCAAACACTACATTTAAAAACACAAATACATCAGAAGACTTTCACCTTTAATTAGTCCTGCTTTCAAGTGTAATTAACAAGCACAGGACAAAAAGTTTCCCCCTCTTCCTGAAGGATTCACTTCAGGTTCAGAGAATCAGTGGAGCTGGAAGAAGGGAATGCCACTGTTCTCCCTCAAAATGGTAAACCCCAAGATGCAGAGCCTGTTCCAGCAGCTTTAGGCAGCCAAAGATGAACCTAAGCAGCCAGAGGGTTTTGTAAAAGATCTTTGAGCAGCTTAGGCAGCTAACTCCCATCTTTGCTAATGGCAGATAAGCACCTACCTAACCCGATTAGAGACTTCTAATGGCTGTACCTCTCACCTGCACAATTGCCTGCCATATTCCAGAGGGGTGTCACTGATCACATTAAAGGCATTTTGCATGGCTCCTAAATTGCTTTTTATTAAGCAAGCAAATCAACAGTAAGTTTGCAGTAAGGTGTTCCACCCCAAACATTGCCTTACAGCAGCCCCAGCCTACAGAAGGCTGGATGATATCAGCAGGAACCCGGCTGGAGGGTGAAGGACAGGTAATCCAGCATCCTACACACAGACACCTCAGCATGGCACAGAAACCCTCAGTACCACACTGCTGCAGGGAATGAGGTGCAGACAGGCACATCCTCTGGTGGGCCAGAGACCATCAAGCCACTGAGAATTAACCTTCCAGACAAAAATAAGTCATCCACCAAAACAAATCAAACACCAAGATTTCATAGAACCATGCTGGTTGGAAAAGGCCTTCAAGATCATCCAGTCCAGCCACTGCCTAACTCTGCCAAGGCTGGGGCTAAGCCATGGCCCTCAGCACCACAGCTCTGCCTCTCTCAAACACCTCCAGGGATGGGCATTCAACCACCTCCCTGGGCAGCCTCTGCCAGGCTTCAAGAACTCATTGAGGCAAGAAGTTTCTTCTCATCTCCAACCTCAACCTCTCTTGGAGCAACTTGAGGCCATTTCCTTTCCTCCCATCACTTGTTCGTAGGGAGCAGAGACCATTCCCACCTGGCTCCAGCCTCCTCTCAGGGAGCTGTAGAGAGCAAGGAGGTCTCCCCTCAGCCTCCTCTTCTCCACACTAAACACCCCCAGCTCCCTCAGCTGCTCCTCCCCAGCCCTCTTCTCCAGACCCTTCCCCAGCTTCCTTGCCCTTCTCTGGACCCTCCCTAGCCCCTCAGTGTCATTCTTGCAGTGAGGGCCCAGAACTGAGCCCAGCACTGCAGGTGTGGCCTCCCCAGTGCTGAGTGCAGGAGGACAATCCCTGCCCTGCTCCTGCTGCCCACACCATTGCTGATCCAGGCCTGGTTGCTGGTGGCCTTCTTTCCCAGCTGGGCACCCCCTGGCTCATCTTCAGATGTCTTGCTGATTGCAGACAGCTGACTTAGAAATTAACTAATTTAGTCGATTCCCTCTCTTCTGTGGCCTTAAGATGATGCAGCTGCGAGATTTCAGAAGTTCCTTGTTTACAAAGATGAAGAAAGCTAATTCCAAGGGAAACGTTTCTCAGCTCTCAGTATAGCACTTCTCTCTCCCACAACAAACCTCTCTTCACCAACTGCTGATGAAACTCTTTCATCAATCCTCCCTTTAAAAATCTCAGCACCACACCCAGCACGCACTGGGATTCCTTTCCTTGTTTAAGTGCTAATTGCTCCTCATGAGACATCAACTCGGCCCTCCTTTTGCCCAGTTCAGCACAAGGCACTTTAACGATCCAGTCTTTTCACTGGGTTTTAAGCGTTCTGGAGGCCTGGGGAGGTTTACTTACTTGTGTTCTAGATTCTAAAAGGCCAAGTGAACTGGATGCAAAAAGCAGAAGTGCAAAATGAAGCTCTTGCCCATGAGGGTGGTGAGAGACTGGCACAGGTTGCCCAGGGAGGTGGTGGAAGCCTCCTGCCTGGAGGTTTTTCAGGCCAGGCTGGCTGTGGCTGTGAGCAACCTGCTGTAGTGTGAGGTCTCTGCCCATGGCAGGGGGGTTGGAGCTGGATGATCCTTGAGGTCCCTTCCAAGCCTAACAATTCTGTGATTCTCCCCTGAGCCTCCTCATCTCCAGGCTAAACACCCCCAGCTCCCTCAGCCTCTCCTCACAGGGCTGTGCTCCAGACCCCTCCCCAGCCTCCTTGCCCTTCTCTGGACACATCACAGTATCACAGTATCACAGTATCACTTAGGTTGGAAAGGACCTCGAGGATCATCGAGTCCAACCTGACACCGCAGACCCCATGACATCCAAGTATCTCAATCCCCTCCTTAAATTGAGGAGCCCAGAACTGGACACAAGCTTGGAGAAGCCTCTAAGACCCAGGATAAAACACAGACCTGTGTGCTGCTTACAGGAAGGACCACAGCCTTAGGCTCCTCCTGGCTGGATCAATGACAATGCTGTGAAGCCCAAGATACCTGTTAGCTCTTCCTATGGAAAAAGCAATCGGTGCCTGAAGAGATCAGAGAGGTCTCTTCCAACCTGGTCTGGTTTATTCTACTCTACTCTATTCTATTCTACTCTACTCTATTCTACTCTACTCTGCTCTACTCTACTCTATTCCTTCCCCAGCATTCAGTGACTTGCTCACTCTGTACTTAAGCAACAAGGAGAGCCTGTATTTCATCATATCATCACTTTCTGTTGCTTGGGGATTTTTTTGCTGGTTTCTAAGCATGAGGATTCTGCACTGCAACCACAAAGCAGCAGCAGACTGATGAAAACATCTAAATACCTATTTGTGAGGTCAGGCCATGGCATAACCAGGGAGATTACAGTAGTAATTTTTGTTAACTGCACTCAGGGGCACAAATTCCTCTCTTCTAAGCCATGTGAAGCACTGGAAACATCAAAGAGTAATCCTGTGCCTTCTCAGGCACATAACCATGGCCACCACACCCTTCTTCCTAAACTAATTATGAATGCTTTGGTTAAAAAAAAACACGTTATTTTACAACCATTGGGGATGAGGAGTGGGGAGGCACCTGGAAAAAAAACAACCCCAAAGAGGCTAAAACTTTGCATTTGAAAAGCAAAAGCCTGCCTTCTTGCTTTAAAACCACCAGTGTGCTCCTGGTGCATAGCAACTGCAAAGGTAACAAATAAAAATACCAGGAGAAAAAAAACCCACAAAGTAAAAACCAAACCCCAAACCAATGAGCTGTGAAAGGGTCAAGGAAGGTGATCAACCCCAACGGCCTTCCAGACAGATTGACATGAAACTCAGCTATGCTGAGGCTCATCCTTCTAGTGGAAAAGTATCTTGGGGCCTGTGTTCTGTACTCTCTGCAAAAATCCCCACCAAAGTAAAAAACAATAAGTGAACTGAAAAATCCTGTGTTATTAAAACCTTGCTGCCATGAGAAACAGCTCTCCTGGACCCCCCAGTCCCCTCCAACCTCCCTTTGGCCTGCTCTTGGCAAGTTCTAGAATTCATTGAACAAGCTTTAAGTGCGTGACAAACCTACCAAGCTCTGCTCTTTAGAGTGGGAATGCCTCGACTGGAAAGGAAGAAAGGACAGCAGAAATGGATTCACAGATGGCACTGAGATGGGAGGGAGCCTCCAAGGGCATCCTGTGCACCTCCCCTGCACTCAGCAGGGACACCTCCAGCTAGAGCAGGCTGCACAGGGACACAGCCAGGCTCAGCTTCAATGGCTCCAGGCATGGGGCCTCAAGCCCAGCCCTGGGCAGCCTGTGCCAGTGTCTCACCACTCTCCTTGGGCACAACTTCCTCCTGAGGGCCAACCTCAGTCTGCCCTGCTCCACTTTCAAAACCATTGCCCCTGGGCCTAGCACTCCAAGCCCTTCTGAACTTCCCCAGCCTTCCTGTAGGTCCCCTGCAGATATTGAAATGTATCTCTAAAGCCTCCCTGGAGCTTTTTCTCCAGGCTGAAGAACCCCAAACATAAAGGAATCCAGTCAAACACAGGGATCTTGCTGCACTTCTGACAGCTGCTCAGCCACTTTCCATCTAAACCCACCACCAGTCTGGCAGCACATAGCTAAACACCCATCAAGGAACTCACTCTATGAGGTTTCACAAGCTGTCTGAAGTCAAGATTTGACAAGATAACTTGACATGCATCTGCCAAAAGCCAAGTCCTTGCTGCAAAAGAACAAGTTACTAGAGAAGCTGGCTGGGGATTTTAATTGGTGCTGCTCAGTCTTCTCCCTCTCCTGCAGTTAATCTGGAGAAATATGCTGGACTGACATCTGTATTTCAGTCGAGCACAGGTATCAGCAACAAGCTGTGCCTGCTGTTGTGATAACACCACCACTGGCTGTGACAGGAGACATGACTACATCCTATGCTTCAACACCACCAGCACTGACACAGGCTTTGAACACTGCTACTTGTTCTTCTTCAAGTGGCTTCACACAGGCAACAGGGGGAAAAAACATCATCCTCAGAGCCAGTCCCCACCACTAGAACAGCTGCACCAAGCAGCAGTAAAAGCAGAGTTGCTAAGGCTCCAGTCACCATGGAGGAGTACACCTCTGACAGACTTCCAAGGAGAGTCTGTTGGGTAGGCAAGAGGATGAAGACTCAAACCCTCCATTTCTTTCCCCCCCCCTCCATATGCACTGTAACTCATTCATGCTATCACCTATGTTTGTCACCACAGAACACCAAACTGCTCATCTTTCATCAAAGCCTGTTTGAGCAAGTGCTCTTTTTTGTACTGATCTGCTCAGCAGCATCTCCATTACCCAGGAGTACTTTGAAGATGTAGGAGGTGATTACTGGCAGTAACAATAGAAGAATCTTCGGTGCTGGGTAGGGATCAGCCTCCAGGGAGATTTGTGAGCTGTATCGATCATCACAGAATGACAGAATGGGCAGGCGTTGGAAGGCACCTCTGGAGGTCATCCAGTCCAACCCCCCATGCTAGAGCAGGGGCACCCAGAGTGAACCACACAGGGACACATCCAGGTGGGTTTGGAATCCCTCCAGAGATGGAGACTCCACAGCCTCTCTGGGCAGTGCTCTGACACCCTCACAGGGAAGGATTTGCTCCTTCTGCTCATGTGGCACCTCCTAGGTTTCAGTTTGTGTCCACTGCCCCTTGCCCTGTTCCTGGCCACCACTGAGAAGAGTTTTGCTCCATTCTCCTGCTACTCACCCTTCAGCTATCGATCAGCATTGATGAGATCCCTTCTCGGTCTGCTCTTCTTCAGGCTAACCAAGCAGGGCATGGGGACAGCATGGGCATAGCTTCCAGCCAGCTATTCCAGCACAGAGTCCAACAGGATGGCATTCAACAAATCCAAGTGCCAGGTGCTGCTCTTTGGCCACAACAACTCCATGCAGAGCTACAGGCTGGGGTCAGAGTGGCTGGAGGCTGCCAAACAGAGAGGGACCTGGGGGTGCTGATTGACAGCTGCCTAAACATGAGCCAGCAGTGTGCCCAGGGGGCCAAGAAAGCCAACAGCATCCTGGCCTGCCTTAGGAATAGTGTGGCCAGCAGGAGCAGGGAAGTCATTGTGCCCTGTACTCTGCATTGGTCAGGCCACACCTTGAGTCCTGTGTCCAGTTCTGGGCCCCTCAGTTTAAGAAGGGCATTGAGACACTTGAAGGTGTCCAGAGAAGGGCAACAAGGCTGGGGAGAGGCCTTGAGCACAGCCCTGTGAGGAGAGGCTGAGGGAGCTGGGATTGTTTAGCCTGGAGAAGAGGAGGCTCAGGGGAGACCTCATTGCTCTCTACAACTACCTGAATGGAGGTTGTAGCCAGGAAGGGGTTGGTCTCTTCTCTCTAGCAACCAGCACTAAAACAAGAGGACAGGGTCTCAAGTTGTGCCAGGGGAAGTTTAGGCTGGAGGTGAGGAGAAAGTTCTCCCAGAGAGAGTTGTTAGCCATTGGAATGTGCTGCCCAGGGAGGTGGTGGAGTCCCCATCCCTGGAGGTGTTCAAGAGGGGACTGGATGTGGCACTTGGTGCCATGGTCTAGTCATGGGGTCTGTGGTGACAGGTTGGACTCGATGATCTCTGAGGTCTCTTCCAGCCTCGGTGATACTGCGATACTATTGCACCACCTCCAAAGGAAGTCCCTCCAGCAGGGCTGCTTTGCTGCTGGGCCTGCTTTTCCTTCTCTTTCCTCATCTATTTATAGTACATGCTGGGGAAAAAAAAAAAAACAAACCAACAAACCCAAGCAAAAACCTAAGCAAAATCAGTTTACAGAAGGCACAGTTACTTAAACCCTAATTCCTTTATTAATTTAGGCAGCGTCTGCGGGCTCTGTAGCTTCCCTACAGCTGTACAAACAAGCCTTGCACAACATCTCAGGTAGCAAGCCACACACTCAAAGCCAGCAGCACAATCAGGGCTCCCTCTAAACCAAAAGATAGCGATTCTAGCTCCACGGCATTATCCTCTTAATTACACCACACAGACGTTGGGGATTTCAATTCACTTCCACTGCAAGACCGGGGTGATGGGTTTGTTTTTTTTCTCTCCCCAACGAGTCTGTTTTCAAGTCGTTCACTGCCCCAGGAAAACAAACGGCCAAACCAAAGCGCGTTACAAACTACGTCTGCTGAAAGAGAAAAGCCGATTCTCCACGCATTTGCTAACAGCTCCGAGTCGATTCAGCTCCTTTCGGCGATTTCAACAGGCTGCGTCGCCAAGGTGACAAGGTAGCCGCCGCCAGCAGCCAGTTTCCTCGCTCAGCTCTGTCATCATCACCACCGGTACCACTCAGTGGAGTGTCATCTGCTTTCCCCTCACCACCACACCCCTCCGTGACACCACTCCAATCTGACGCCAAGGCGGAACTGCTGCAAGACGAACACGAAACCGTTCTGAAGCAACTCGGAAAAGAGAACTAAACTGGAGGCTGCCTCTAAAGGCAGGGGAGGGATGATTAACCAGAAATTTCCTCAAAGGAGGACGCTGGGAGCCTGCTTCCTCAACAACTTTCAGATGATATATTTAGCATCTCGTTTTATGCCCAGAATCACTGAATAACCATTTCGGCTGGGGGGGAGGGGGAAACCACCAAAAACCCCCCCAAACCCCCCCCACAACACCCCAAACCTTTAAGATCATCAACTGCAACCTTCCACACCCAGATGAAACTTCCCCCGTGCCCAACCCCACTTTCTGAGCCTAAACAATGTATCTTTAAACGCGGAGAAAGCAAAACAAAACAAGAGGCCAACCCAACCCTTAATTTACATAGTTAAAACTAACCGCCGGCGTTGAACAGTCATTTCAAGAGCACTCAAGAGCATTTGGGGAAGTCGGAATAAAGGGTTACTCAAGCAACTTTCCCCATAGAATTTTTGCAGGATGACTAATGAATCGCGAGCTGCAGTTTGGCCACAATCACAGCCAGTAAGTAACCTGAAGTTCCCCCCCCCCCCCCCCCCCGCCCCCCTCCTGACGGGGTACGGTCTGCCTCTGGAAAAGTTTAAAGGGCTAAAGAAAACCAGCAGCACCATCTCGTGAAGGAGGACACACGCGTTCAGACCAAGCCTAGCACAAATGAAGAGTTGGGTTGGGGTTTTTTTCCCTCCCCCCCCCCCCCCCCCCGCCCCGTTTCAGGTTCACCGAAGTCCGCCGCCTCAGCGCTGCCGCTGCAACAACAAAATCCTAACGCGGTGGAGGTATTAATAATTAACCTCCCCGGTTACAGCCGGCTAATGAGCTGACCCTACGAGCCGTGCGAGTCCTCCACCGCCACCGAAGAAAACCCGACGGGCTCTACGCCGTGCCTGCGTCCTCTCCTCCAGCCAAGGAGAGGATGTTGCAGCAGCACCCAGCACTGCAGCAACTCTCCGCCTTCGGTTCTCTCTGGAAAGCGAGCTCCCCGGTTCGGCATCAACTCCTTCTCTTCCTCCCCTCGCGTTTAAGAACAACCAAGCGACGGCAAACACAGGGTCATTTAACCCAAGCCGGCCTAAGCTTGATCCACGCCACCAAGGCTGCGCCTCAATCTCTCTCTCTCTCTGCGCCTTGCTCTCACCGAGTTCGTTGCAACATGTGCCGGGGTGCCGATGCTCCTGTGCGGCTGGGGGAAAGAGACTGAGCGAGTCCTCCGCCGTTTAACCCCACCCTTTCCACCGCCTGTCACCTCCCTCCCCCACCGAGGAAAGCCATGTGAAGAAATCAAAACCGGAATCAAAACCAGAGGAAAAGAACAGAAAACGAAAAAGCCCGACCACCCAACACAAAAAAACCACCTCCAAATCCCAAAGAAATATCTAGGGCTAGGAGCGTGTGAACCTGCCAGTGTCTGGAGGGGGATCCCAGGAAGATGGGGAGGGACTTCTGAGGGTGTCAGGGAGGGATAGGACTGGGGGGGATGGAGCAGAACTAGAAGTGGGGAGATTCAGATTGGATGTCAGGAAGAAGTTCTTGCCCATGAGGGTGGTGAGAGCCTGGCACAGGTTGCCCAGGGAGGTGGTGGAAGCCTCCTGCCTGGAGGTTTTTCAGGCCAGGCTGGCTGTGGCTGTGAGCAACCTGCTGTAGTGTGAGGTGTCCCTGCCCGTGGCAGCAAGGGGGGTTTGAGCTGGGTGATCCTTGAGGTCCCTTCCAGCCCTGACAGTTCTGTGATTCTACGATTCTAACTTCCCCACACAGAGAGGACATCTCCATCCATGTGGCACCCCCCTGGCCCCGTCGAGCACGGAGCTGTCAGCACGCAAAGCAGCGATGGGGGTGAGGGGAGGCTACGAAAAAAGGAACCTGACGATCCGGGGGGGAAAAAAAATTAAACGGGGGGGGAAAAAAAATTAAACGGGGGGGGAAAAAAACCCCAGAAATATTAGTTCCCCTCACGGCGCCCTCCCTCCCTCCCCACCCCCCAAGCCCTCTCCGCCGCAGCCGAGCGCTCCTCACGCACCTACCTTGCCAGGCAGCCGCGGGGCTCTGCCGGGGTTCTTCCTGCCGCCACCTCCTCCACATCCACCATGCTTTGTCCGGCCGCGGGCTGCCTCTCCGCGGTGGGACTCCCTCCTCGCCCCGCTCTCCGTCCCCAGCGCCGGCCTGCCTGCCTGCCTGCCTGCCGCCTTTACCACGCTCCCAGCGGCCGGCGGAGCCCCATGCCGCCGCCCTCCGCCAGCCCCCGCAGAGGGCGGAAGCTCCCGCACCTGAGGGCGATGCCGGGGCGGCGCTGAAGCGAGCCCAATGGAAGGATCGTCCCGTCCCGTCCCGTCCCGTCCCGCTGCCGCCGCCGCGCTCAGGGCCGCGCCGCGCCCCGGCGGAGGTGAGGGTCGGCCCAGAGCAGGGCTGTGGAAAGAGGAAGGCGAGCCGTGGGACGCGGGGAGACGGGAGCGCAGACGCCGCAGGCACCCGACCGGGCGAGGGGCGGCGGAGGGCGGGAAGCGCCTCACTTGTTGCCCCTGTGCCCCTCCCGCTCGTCACGCGCGCGCGCACCCGCTCGGCGAGCAGCCGGCGCGCGAGCCCCCCGCAGCCCGCGCCACACGCCGCAGGAGGGTTGGGGAAGGGAAGGGGGGGGGTTGGGGGGGGTGAGGAGAGGGAGGGAGGGGCGATGCCACAGACGGAGCTCCGCCTCCAGCCCTCAAAGGCGAATGGGATTGGCTGGCCGTGGAGGTGGGCGAGGCGAGTGCTGGCGCTGGGCTGGATTTGGCCGTGCCCGGTGCCGGGGCCTGGCGCTGGCCGCGACCTGCTGCTTGCCTCGGGGCACAGGCATCCCGACACGCCGAGTGGGGCTTCGGCTGGCAGAGGTCTTTAAGATCATCCGGTCCAGCCAGACACTGACTCTGCCAGGGCTGGGGCTAAACCGTGGCCCTCAGCAACACAGCTCTGCCTCTCTCAAACACCTCCAGGGATGGGCATTCAACCACCTCCCTGGGCAGCCTCTGCCAGGCTTTGAGAACCCTTTTAGGGGAAAAGCTTCTTCTCATCTCCAACTTCAACCTCCCCTGGAGCAACTTGAGGCCATTTCCTCTCCTCCCATCACTTGTTCCTAGGGAGCAGAGCCCAGCCCCCACCTGGCTCCAGCCTCCTCTCAGGGAGCTGTAGAGAGCAAGGAGGTCTCCCCTCAGCCTCCTCTTCTCCACACTAAACACCCCCAGCTCCCTCAGCTGCTCCTCCCCAGCCCTCTTCTCCAGACCCTTCCCCTTCTGGACCCTCTCCAGCCCCTCAATGTGCTTCTTGGAGTGAGTGCCCCAGAACTGAGCCCAGCACTGCAGGTGTGGTCTCCCCAGTGCTGAGTGCAGGAGGACAATCCCTGCCCTGCTCCTGCTGCCCACACCATTGCTGATCCAGGCCAGGCTGCTGGTGGCCTCCTTGCCCACCTGGGCACCCCCTGGCTCATCTCCAGCCAGCTGCCCACCAACACCCCCAGGGCTTTCTCTGCTGGGCCATTTCCAGCCCCTCTGCCCCAAGCCTGCAGCCTTCCTGGGGTTGTTGTGCTCCAAGTGCAGGACCCAGCCCTTGGCCTTGTTGGATCTCATCCCATTGGCCTCAGCCCATGGATGCAGGCTGTGCAGGTCCCTCTGCAGAGCCTTCCTGCCCTCCAGCAGCTCCACACTGCCTCCCAGCTCAGTGTCTTCTGCAAACTTCCTGAGGATGCTTCTCCTTTTGAAGCGACAGGCTCAGTTTTGTGGTGTAGTTCACAAAGCTTTTGTCACAGAAGCCAGGAGAGAGAAGGAAAAGAGGGTTTTAGGCTGTCAGTCAGTGCTTCCCTCAGTAAATGAGTTTCTGAGCTGCTGGAAATTTGCCTGTGCTCAGCTGACACCAATCATGTATGAGTCACTCATTAGTAAACCTCTGGGGTTGGTTTTGTTGTTTGTTTGCTTACTTGTTAAATTGAGGAAACTACAAATTCTCTCCAAATATCCCAGTTACAGAACCACAGAGTCAGCCAGGTTGGAAAAGACCTCAGAGATCATCAAGTCCAACCTATTACCTAATACCTGACACCTCCTGACAACCAAACCATGGCTCCAAGTGCCACATCCAATCCCCTCTTGAACACATCCAGGGATGGGGACTCCACCCTGTGTGGCAGCACATTCCAAAGGCCAATCTCTCTTTCTGGGAAGAACTTTCTCCTCACCTCCAGCCTAAACTTCCCCTGGTGCAGCTTGAGACTGTGTCCTCTTGTTCTGGTGCTGGGTGCCTGGGAGAAGAGACCAACCCCTACCTGGCTACAACCTCCCTTCAGGTAGTTGTAGAGAGCAATAAGGTCTCCCACCTGGAGCACTGTGTCCAGGTCTGGAGCCTCTCTTACAGGAGGGATCTGGAGGTGCTGTAGAGAGCAATGAGGTCTCCCCTCAGCCTCCTCTTCTCCAGGTTGAACACCCCCATGAGTGTTTAGTCTAAACCCCTCCCTGGGGTTTTTTAGTCTGGAGAAGTGGAGGCTGAGAGGGGAGTTTCTGGCTCTCTACAGCTCCCTAAGAGGAGGCTGGAGCCAGGTGGGGGTTGGGCTCTTCTCCCTAGGAACAAGTGATAGGAGAAGATATAACCTCAAGTTGTTCCAGGTGAAGTTTAGGTTGAGAGATGAGAAGAGACTTCTTTACTGCAAGGGTTCTCAAAGCCTGGCAGAGGCTGCCCAGGGAGGTGGTCGAATGCCCATCCCTGGAGGTGTTTGAGAGAGGCAGAGCTGTAGTGCTGAGGGCCATGGCTCAGCCCCAGCCTTGGCAGAGCTAGAGAATGGTTGGACTGGATGAGCTTGAAGGGCTTTCTCAAGCACAACAATCCTGTGCTTGTACATTCTAGAAGTTCTTGGCCCTCACACTACATCCCATAACATGAGTGATGTCTCTAGGGTCCACAGTCCCTGCTCCTGAGCATTCAGCTGGGCCAGAAAGGCTCTGGGCTGCAGGCAGGAGGGCACTGAAATGCTTCTCAACCTCCCTCCTGGCAGTGCCTGGCTCTGCTGGGCCACACAAAGCCACCAGAGATGGAAGGAATCCTCTGTAGGGGACCAGGGCTTAGGCAGGACAGAGGTCTGTCTGACTGCTGTGGGCTGGAGGACTCCTGGAAAGCAAGGGGCTAGCTGAGCATGCTTGTGTGGCCAAGGAGGCTGGGAGCAGCAGCTCAGAGGTGAGCATGGCAACAACAATAGGAGCCCCAGGATTGCTCCTGGGGCATGCAGGCACTTCAGCAGCACCCCAGGTGCTCAGCCACTGAGGCTAAGGAAAAACCCCATATGCACAGACTAGATACAGGTGGAGCTGGAGCACAGAACCACAGAGCTGATGGGGCTGGAAGGGACCTCTGAGACCACCAAGTCCAAGCCCTCACCCAGAGCTCACAACCTCACCACTGCTGCTCAGCCTCTGCCACTGAACCACCTCCCTCAGCACCACATCCACCTGGCTTTAAACCCTTCCAGGGATGGGGCCAGTGCCTGAGAGCCCTTGCTGGGAAGAGATTGTTCCTAATCTCCAACCTGAACCTCCCCTGGGGCAACCTGTGGCTGGTTCCTCCTGTCCTGTCACTTGTTGCATGTGAGAAGAGGCCAACCCCCACCTGGCTCCAGCCTCCTTTCAAGGAGCTGCAGAGAGCAATGAGGTCTCCACTTGCCCTCCTCTTGCCCAGGCTGACCAACCCCAGCTCCCTCAGCTGCTCCTCACAGGACTTGTGTTCAAAGCCCTTCACATCTCAGTCCCTCCAGGAATGAACCTGTTTGTTCCCACACAAATGTTTCAGCCTGGAATGCATGGAATGGCTTGGGACCATCAAGGTCATCTAGTCCCAACCCCCTGCCATGGGCAGGGACACCTCCCACCAGCCCAGCTTGCTCAAGGCCTCATCCAGCCTGGCCTTCAACACCTCCAGGGAGGAGGCAGCCACAGCCTCCCTGGGCAGCCTGTGCCAGTGTCTCCCCACCCTCTCTGGCAAGAACTTCTTCCTCATCTCCAGTCTCAATCTGCCCTCCTCAAGGGGCATATGGCCCAGCTGCTGGGGTTGAAGTGAGTGTTTCCCACCTCCAGCACACACCTGGCTGTTCCAGACAGAGGAAGCAGCAGTTTCCTCCCAGACAGAAAGCACAGCAGTGCAGAGCACAGGAGAGAGAGTGGAGAAGAATCCACTTGAAAGCAGCAGAAAGCAGACAGTAATGGAGTGGGACCAGGGAAGGGCAGGGAAGCTGGGGAAGGGTCTGGAGAAGAGGGCTGGGGAGCTGGGGGTGTTTAGTGTGGAGAAGAGGAGGCTGAGGGGAGACCTCCTTGCTCTCTGCAGCTCCCTGAGAGGAGGCTGGAGCCAGGTGGGGCTTGGACTCTGCTCAAGTGACAAGGAGCAGAGGAAATGGCCTCAGGTTGCCCCAGGGGGGGTTCAGGTTGGACATTATAAGAAACTTCCTGGCTGAAAGGGTTCTGAAAGCCTGGCAGGGGCTGCCCAGGGAGGTGGTGGAGTCCCCATCCCTGTTGGTGTTCAAGAAAGGCTTGGATGTGGCACTTGGAGTCATGGTTTGTCAGGAGGTGTTAGGTGTTAGGTACTAGGTTGGACTTGATGATCTCTGAGGTCTTTTCCAACCTGGGTGATGCTGTGAGGCTGTGCTTGTGATTCCCAAGCATCCCCCCTTGATCCTGTCACAGCAGGACATGTTACAAAGTCTGTCCCCAGCTTTCTTGGAGGCCTCTTCTCAGCCCTGAGAGGCCACCAGAAGGCCTCCCTGGAGACACTTTCCTCCAGCCCCTAAATCCAGGTCACCTGCACGGTCAGACTGCCCCCCCAGGCACTGAAGGTTTTATTCATGCCTCCCTCTGCCTTCCAGGCTTCCTCCCTCACTGCCAGCACAACCCCAGGTGGGGACCAGCCAGCTCCACACAGTCTCACCCAGCCAGGTCTCCAACCCCATTTTCCTCTCAGCATCTTCATCTTTCTTAGCTTCTGTCACTCCTTAAGCCCTGCCCAGAGGTGGAAGCATGCCAGCTCCCTGGGAGCCACAGTCTCACAGTAGCACCAAGGTTGGAAGAGACCTCAAAGATCATCGAGTCCAACCTGTCACCACAGACCTCATGACCAGACCATGGCACCAAGTGCCACATCCAGTCCCCTCTTGAACACCTCCAGGGTGGGTGACTCCACCACCTCCCTGGAACTCCCCACCTGCCCTGGCAGGGCAGCAGCCCCCAGGCCTGGGTTTAGTCCCTGCTGCTCCCTGTGCCCTCTGTGAGAGCTGCTGGGTGCAGGCCCCCACCCGGCACCTCGGCTGCCCAGCTTGCAGGGTGCCCTCTGCTCCCAGCCTGGCAGCTGCTGCCCTGCAGTGTCTGCCTGCTGCTGGCTCCTCGGGGCTCAGCCTGATTTCCCCCAGGCTCCACAGCTCCCCTGGGACCTCTTCTCCTCCTGCAAGGCACCTTGGAGGCCACGCAGCCAGCACCAGCCAGACCTCGCTGCGGGCAGCGGGGGCCAGCCGGGGCGCAGGATGTGGCCCCTGGCCTGTCAGCTTTGCAGGCTCCCAAAGAAGGAGATGAGGAAGCTTTTATCTTTGTTATTGCAGGACCTGCAGCAAGCTGCAGAACCACAACAAGGCAGGGCCAAGGGAAATGAAATAATCCACAACATCTCCTTTGAAGCTCCAGCCTCACGCCCGGGGGCTGCACAAACAGCAGCTGCAGGCAAGGTGCCTCCTGCACCAGGGACCTGATTGGCCTCCTCTGCTCAGCACTGCTGGGGCCACAGCTTGAGTTCTGGGGGCCTCACTCCAAGAAGGATGCTGAAGGGCTAGAGAGGGTCCAGAGAAGGGCAAGGAAGCTGGGGAAAGGTCTGGAGAAGAGGGCTGGGGAGGAGCAGCTGAGGGAGCTGGGGGTGTTTAGTGTGGAGAAGAGGAGGCTGAGGGGAGACCTCCTTGCTCTCTACAGCTCCCTGAGAGGAGGCTGGAGCCAGGTGGGGGCTGGTCTCTTCTTACCTGCAGCAGTGACAGGACCAGATGAAAGAGCCTCAGGCTGCCCCAGGGTAGGTTCAGGTTGGAGATTAGGAACAATCTCCTCCCAGCAAGAGCTCTCAGGCACTGGCCCAGGGAGGTGGTGGAGTCCCCATCCCTGCAGGGGTTTCAGAGCTGTGTGGCTGTGGTGCTGAGGGAGGTGGTTCAGTGGTGGGATTGTGAGCTCTAGGCAAGCTGTGGCACCTGATGATCTCCAAGGTCTCTTGCAACCTCCACAGCTGTGTGGTTCTGCCCTCTGACCAGCAGCACCATTAGGGTCAGTGAGCAGTTCCCTCCACGCTGCTTGCTGCAGAAATGCCTCTGAGGTGGCTGTGATCCCTCCAAAGAGGTAAACCTCCAGCAGGCAGCGTGCAGCACGGGGCAGATGCAGCCCCATGGCCCAGCAGGGCACTTCCCCAGGTGCCTGGCCCTGTGCAGAGGTCGCCTGCCCCATGGCAGCAGCTCCCTGCAGCCAGGGCACCTGCAGTGCTTTGCAGAGCCCTGGGGGGAAGGCACTGTGGGGAAGCTTTCCCACAGCTCTCACTGCAGCTCTGGTGCAGCTCCAGGGCTGTTGGCTGGCTGGGAGATGCTCCTCCTGGCCATCACTCTGCCTGGCTGGTGGCCTCCTGGCACAGCCCAGCTGTGAGCACTCTTTCCTTCACAGGCAGAGGAAGCCTGCTCCCAGCCTGCAGAGGAGGCTGCAGCTGCTCTGCTGGATGCCAAAGCTCCTGCCCCTCCTTCCTTCCCACTGGGGACGTGCCAGTGCTCATAGGATCACAGCCATGGAAGGGTTTGGGTTGGAAAAGCCCCCAAGGTCATCCACTCCAACCATCCACCCAGTACCACCATGGCCATGAAACCATGGCCACAGGTTTCTGGAACACCTCCAGGGGTGGGGACTCCACCACCCCCCTGGGCAGCCTCTGCCAGTGCCTGACCACTCTTGCAGCAGAGAAATTGTTCCTCATCTCCAACCTGAACCTCCCCTGGAGCAACTTGAGGCCATTTCCTCTCCTGCAGTCACTTGGTGTATGTGAGAAGAGCCCAACCGCCACCTGGCTCCAGCCTCCTCTCAGGGAGCTGCAGAGAGCAAGGAGGTCTCCCCTCAGCCTCTTCTCCACGCTAAACACCCCCAGCTCCCTCAGCTGCTGTTCTCCAGACCCTTCCCCAGCTTCCTTGCCCTTCTCTGGACCCTCTCCAGCCCCTCAATGTGCTTCTTGCAGTGAGGGCCCAGAACTGAGCCCAGCACTGCAGGTGTGGCCTCCCCAGTGCTGAGTGCAGGAGGACAATCCCTGCCCTGCTCCTGCTGCCCACACCACTGCTGATCCAGGCCAGGCTGCTGGTGGCCTCCTTGCCCACCTGGGCACCCCCTGGCTCATCTCCAGCCAGCTGCCCACCAACACCCCCAGGGCTTTGCCTGCTGGGCGCTTTCCAGCCCCTCTGCCCCAGGCCTGCAGCCTTCCTGGGGCGGTTGTGGCCCTTGGCCAGAGCCCCTTTGCTTCCTTCCACGCTGCTTGCAAGCCTCTCCTTTTAAACTGCACTGCAGATGCAGCTAAGGCCAAAGGCTCTCTCCAGGGCCTGTCTGATGCAGTGGAGTGCAAACATCCTTGGGCTGTGGGAGCCCAGCAGAGGCTGTAGCTGCAAAGTATAAACTTCCAGAGCATTATTTATAGCAAGGAGCCCAATTGTCAAAGAGCCCTGAGAGAGAGCTGGGCCATGGGAATGTTTGTGCTCCCTGCAAAGAAGAATTAATTATGCAAGTTTATAAATTCCACTTGCTTTGCTTTGCTTCAGCTCCTGATGTGCCCAAGGAGTGCTTGCAAGGTATTTCTGGGTCCCAGCTGCTGCTTCTCCCTGAGCTCTTTAAACCTTGGGCTTCTGCAAGCCTTTGCCTTGCAGGGTGTTGGAGCAGGGGATTAGGTTGGGCATGAGAAGAAGCTTCTTGCCTAAAAGGGTTCTCAAAGCCTGCCAGAAGCTGCCCAGGGAGGTGGTTGGATGCCCACCCCTGGAGGTGGGGATTGGTTTGGATATGAGGAGAAACCCCTTGGCTTGAAAGGGTTCTCAAAGCCTGGCAGAGGCTGCCCAGAGAGGTTGTGGAGTCTCCTTCTCTGGAGCCTTTCCATCCCCACCTGGCTGTGTTCCTGTGTGCCCTGCCCTGGGTGATGCTGCTCTGGCAGGGGGGTTGGGCTGGATGCTTTCTGGAGGTCCCTTCCAACCTCTCACATTCTGTGATTGTGATTCTGTGGAGCTGAGGGCCATGGTTTGGCCCCAGCCTTGGTGGAGTTAGGGAATGGTTGGACTGGTTGAACGTTCTTTCTTCAAGGGCTTTGCCAACCCAGACCATTCTGTGGTTCTCTGAGCTTTATGCACCTCAGCAGGTTTGTCCTGAGATCCTGCAGCAGCAGCAAATATATTGTGAGGGGATGCCTGGGGGAATCCAGGGCTCGCCAGAGGGGTCCAGGGCTCACCAGAGGAAGCCAGGGCTCACCAGAGGGGTCCAGGGCTCACCAGAGGGGTCCAGGGCTCACCAGAGGAAGCCAGGGCTCACCAGAGGGGTCCAGGGCTCACCAGAGGGGTCCAGGGCTCACCAGAGGAAGCCAGGGCTCACCAGAGGGGTCCAGGGCTCACCAGAGGGGTCCAGGGCTCACCAGAGGAAGCCAGGGCTCACCAGAGGGGTCCAGGGCTCACCAGAAGGATCCAGGGCTCACCAGAGGGGTCCAGGGCTCACCAGAGGGATCCAGGGCTCACCAGAGGGGTCCAGGGCTCACCAGAGGGGTCCAGGGCTCACCAGAGGAAGCCAGGGCTCACCAGAGGGGTCCAGGGCTCACCAGAGGAAGCCAGGGCTCACCAGAGGAAGCCAGGGCTCACCAGAAGGATCCAGGGCTCACCAGAGGGGTCCAGGGCTCACCAGAGGGATCCAGGGCTCACCAGAGGGGTCCAGGGCTCACCAGAGGGGTCCAGGGCTCACCAGAGGAAGCCAGGGCTCACCAGAGGGGTCCAGGGCTCACCAGAAGGATCCAGGGCTCACCAGAGGGGTCCAGGGCTCACCAGAGGGATCAATCCAGGGCTCACCAGAGGAAGCCAGGGCTCACCAGAGGAATCATCAACCCAGCAGCTCTTTAGTGGAGGGTGGTGGGGTGGCTGCTGTGTTTTGGGAGTGGGTGCAGAGCCCTTGCTGGGCTCAAAGGGACTCCAGTCTCTGGTGAAGCCTGCCATGTCCTCCTGAGGTGGCTCTGCTGATGTTCCTCCTGCCCTGCCAAGGCACAGAGATGCTGTGAAGGCCAAGGCTCTGCATGGAAGGCTGCCACTCACTGCTCCAGGGCTCTGCAAAGTGTAAATCCCCAGCAATGCTGCATTCAGCCTGGGCTGCCAGCCAGCCAACCAGCCTCAGGAGATGAGGCACAGAAATTCCCTCCCATCAAACCCACCTGGGGTCTGCTTCCTCCCAGGCTCCACTCAGAAGCAGGATGGCTTTGGGGTGTTGCACTGGGAGTGCTGGTTTGTCCCCACCCAGCCCTGTAATGCATACAAAGATGCTCAGAGGGCTGGAGAACCTCTGCTGTGGGGACAGGCTGGGAGGGTTGGGGCTGTTCAGCCTGGAGAAGAGGAGAAGGCTCCAGGGAGACCTCAGAGCAGCCTTCAAGTACCCTGAAAGGGCTCCAGGAGAGCTGGGGAGAGACTTCTGACAAGAGCTGGGAGTGACAGGATGAGAGGAAATGGATTGAAGAGTGAGGAGGGCAGATTGAGCCTGGAGATGAGGAAGAAATTCTTGCTAGTGAGGGTGGGGAGACACTGGCACAGGCTGCCCAGGGAGGCTGTGGCTGCCTCCTCCCTGGAGGTGTTGAAGGCCAGGCTGGATGAGGCCTTGAGCCAGCTGGGCTGGTGGGAGGTGTCCCTGCCCATGGCAGGGGGTTGGAACTGGATGGTCTTTGAGGTCCCTTCCAACCCAACCCACTCTCTGAACCTCTGAATCACTCCTCAGGAGCCCAAGCCAGCTGCCAGCTTCCATAGCTGCTGTTTGCTGACCCATGGCCTTTGGGTGCTCTCCAGTTCTGCCTCATGATGCAGGCTGAGGGCTGAGTGCCAGCCTTGCAGCCTGGCCTGCCACTGGCTGGTGGAAATGCAGGCTCCAAGTCCTAGTATCAGGGAATCAGAGAATCATTGGGGTTGGAAAGGCCCTTTCAGCTCATCCAGCCCAACCATCACCTAACTCTGCCAAGGCTGGGGCTGAGCCATGGCCCTCAGCACCACAGCTCTGCCTCTATGAAACACTTCCAGGGATGGGCATTCAACCACCTCCCTGGGCAGCCTCTGCCAGGCTTTGAGAACCCTTTCAAGCCAAGAGGTTTCTCATCACATCCAATCTAATCCCCACCTTCAGGGGTGAGGATCCAACCACCTCCCTGGGCTGCCTGTTCCAGGTGAAGTTTCAGGGTAGAAATGCTGCACTGAAGGGAGAAATCATCAATGTGACAGCTATGGGGAGATTCAGATTGGATGTGAGGAAGAAGTTGTTGCCCATGAGGGTGGTGAGAGACTGGCACAGGTTGCCCAGGGAGGTGGTGGAAGCCTCCTGCCTGGAGGTTTTTCAGGCCAGGCTGGCTGTGGCTGTGAGCAACCTGCTGTAGTGTGAGGTGTCCCTGCCCATGGCAGGGGGGTTGGAGCTGGATGAGCCTTGAGGTCCCTTCCAACCCTCATAATTCTATGATTCTACCACCCCCCTGACTTCCCAAGAAGGCAAAGAGGAGGCCCAGGAGCACAGTTCTGGGCTCCACATGGGACTAAATTGTTCTCCTAACCCTAAGCCCTGCTCCTTTGGGATTGGGGAATCATCTCAGAGGTGGATTTTAACAGGCCTGGCTCCGAGGTGAGGACTCATCCTCTTGTTCAGGAGCTTGCAAAGCCACATGAAAGAAGCCCTCAGTGGCTGCTGCCAAGGACCCAGCAGATACCTCCTGCCCACGAGGCACTGCCTCCCCCAAAAGGCTCTCTCTGTGCTCAGCACTGACTGAGCTCCTCTGGATAAATATTTGGAAGAAATGAATAAACTGTTGAAATCCTTCCAGCACCACATCCCCCACCCCCCCCAGCCCCCCAGGAAGGGCAGGAAAGGTCTCTGTGAGCAATGTGAGCCAGCAGGTAAAGCTGGGAGCCAAAGAAGGGGCAGCGCAAGGGCTGCAGCAGCAAACCTCCTCAGCAAGAGGGCAGGCAGGCAGCTCTGTGATCCGTGGAGAACAAAGGGTGGGGGAAAGGATTGGAGAAAAAAGACAAGAAATAAAGGGAAAAAACAAATCTCTCTCAAAGTATCAACCAAAAAACAAAGGAGAGCAGAATGAAATGTAGAGGCCACGGACTCGGGCTAAAAGCCTCCCGGTGACGGCACAAAGGTTAACTCTGCTGTTTGCACTCTCACACAGAGGAGCTGCCAGCCAGGCAGAGCAAGGGAGGAAGGGGAAAATAAACCCCCAGCAATGGGGGAGAGGAAAGCAACACCAGGGGGCCAAAACAGCCAAACAGCCTGGGGAGCCTGAAGAAGAGGAGGAGGCTGAGGGGAGAGGTTCTGGCTCTCCACAGCTCCCTGCGAGGAGGCTGGAGCCAGGTGGGGGGTGGGCTCTGCTCCCTAGGAACAAGTGACAGGAAGGAAGGAAAGAGGGTCAGAGATACACAGAATGGGTTTGGTTGGAAGGGACCTTCAAGATAATCCAGTTCCAGCCCCCGGCCATGGGCAGGGACACCTCTCACCAGCCCACATTCCTCAAGGCCACACCTTGAGTCCTGTGTCCAGTTCTGGGCCCCTCAGTTTAAGAAGGACATTGAGGCACTTGAAGGTGTCCAGAGAAGGGCAACAAGGCTGGGGAGAGGCCTTGAGCACAGCCCTGTGAGGAGAGGCTGAGGGAGCTGGGGTTGCTTAGCCTGGAGAAGAGGAGGCTCAGGGGAGACCTTCTTGCTGCCTGCAACTACCTGAAGGGAGGTTGTAGCCAGGTGGGGGTTGGGCTCTTCTCCCAGGCAAGCAGCACCAGAACAAGAGGACACAGTCTCAAGCTGTGCCAGGGGAGGTTTAGGCTGGAGGTGAGGAGAAAGTTCTTCCCAGAGGGAGCTGTTAGCCCTCGGAATGTGCTGCCCAGGGAGGTGGTGGAGTCCCCATCCCTGGAGGTGTTCAGGAGGGGATTGGACGTGGCACTTGGTGCCATGGTTTAGCAGTCATGAGGTGTTGGGTGACAGGTTGGACTTGATGATCTTTGAGGTCTTTTCCCACCTTATTAATTCTATGATTCTATGGTTCTAAGGCCTCATCCAGCCTGGCCTTGAACACCTCCAGGGAGGAGGCAGCCACAGCCTCCCTGGGCAGCCTGTGCCAGTGTCTCCCCACCCTCACTGCCAAGAATTTTGTTCCTAATCTAATCTCCAGTCTCAATCTCCCATCCTCAAGCTTCAATCCATTGTTCCTCATCTTGTCACTCCCAGCCCTTGTCAGAAGTCCCTCCCCAGCTTTATCTTAGGCCGACTTCAGGTGCTGCAAAGCCTCAAGTAGCCCCAGGGGAGGTTTAGGTTGGAGATGAGAAGAAACTTCTTGCCTGAAAGGGTTCTCAAAGCCTGGCAGAGGCTGCCCAGGGAGGTGGTTGAATGCCCATCCCTGGAGGTGTTTGAGAGAGGCAGAGCTGTGGTGCTGAGGGCCATGGCTCAGCCCCAGCCTCGGCAGAGCTAGAGAATGGTTGGACTTGTTCATTTTCAGTCTTTTCCAACTGAACCAGTTCTCAGGTTCCCACTCTGCCTCATCCTCTGCTGCTGCTTTCCATGGCCCAAAGATTTATGCAATAACACCTTTGGGTCTGGAAACTCTTGGCCTGGCTAAACAACTTGATTTATGAGACGCTCAAGAGGAGCCAGCAGTGAGCACTTGCAGCCCAGAGAGCCAAGCAGAGCCTGGGCTGCAGCAAGAGAAGTGTGGCCAGCAGGGCCAGGGAGGGGATTCTCCCCCTCTGCTCCACTCTGCTGAGACCCCACCTGGAGCTCTGTGTCCAGCTCTGGAGCCTCTCTTCCAGGAAGGATCTGGAGGTGCTGGAAGGTGTCCAGAGAAGGGCCATGAGGGTGAGCAGAGGGCTGGAGCTGCTCTGCTCTGGAGACAGCCTGAGAGAGTTGGGGTTGTTCAGTCTGGAGAGGAGAAGGCTCCCAGGAGACCTTCTTGTGGCCTTGCAGTGTCTGAAGGGGGCTCCAAGAAAGCTGGGGAGGGACTTTTGAGGGTGTCAGGGAGGGATAGGACTGGGGGGAATGGAGCAAAACTAGAAGTGGGGAGATTCAGATTGGATGTCAGGAAGAAGTTCTTGCCCATGAGGGTGGTGAGAGACTGGCACAGGTTGCCCAGGGAGGTGGTGGAAGCCTCCTGCCTGGAGGTTTTTCAGGCCAGGCTGGCTGTGGCTGTGAGCAACCTGCTGTAGTGTGAGGTGTCCCTGCCCATGGCAGGGGGTTGGGATTGGATGCTGCTTGAGGTCTCTTCCAACCCCTTGACAGTTCTGTGATTCAATGATTTATTTATCTGTTTATCCATTTATTTATCTGTCCAGCTATCTATTTATTTATTTATTTAACTATTTCTTTTTCTCTGGGAACAGTGGAGCAAGAAGAAGAGAAAGTGCACTAGGAGGAATCTTCCTGCCAAGCAGAGGGCTTGCCAGTTGTGTAAGTCATGATTGAAGATGACAGATATTTTAAGGAGCAGCAGATCTGAACTGAGTGGCAGCTTGGAGGAATTCCCAGAACAGGAGCAGCAGTTCAGAGAATCACAGAATCACAGAAACCTTCAGGTTGGAAGAGAGCCTCAGGAGCACCAAGCCCAACCCCTGATCCTGCTCTGCAAGGCTCACCCCTAAACCATAGCCCCAAGCACCACAGCCAAACCACCTTTAAACACCTCCAGCCTTGGGGACTCCACCACCTCCCTGGGCAGCTCAGCCCAGTGCCTGACCACTCTGGATGGGGAAAAATTCTTCCTCCTCTCCAGTCTGCCCCTGCCCTGCTGCAGCTTGAGGCTCTTCCCTCTTGTTCTGTCACTAATGACCTGGGAGAAGAGACCAGCACCAACCTCTCCACAAGGTCCTTTCAGGGAGCTGGAGAGAGCCATGAGGTCTGCCCTCAGCCTCCTCTGGTTCCCACTAACCATCCCCAGCTCCTTCAGTTGCTCCTCCTCAGATTCCTTCTGCAGGCCCTTCCCAGCTTCCTTGCCCTCCTCTGCCCTGGCTCCAGCCCCTCCACATCTCTCTTGGATTGAGCTGCCCCATACTGGACCCAGCCCTCGAGGTGTGGCCTGCCCAGAGCTGAGGCCCAGAGGACAATCCCCTCCCTGCTCCTGCTGGACACAGCATTGCTGATCCCAGCCAGGAGGCCACTGGCTCTCTTGGCCACCTGGGCACACTGCTGGCTCCTCTTCAGCTGCTTGGCCATTAGCACCCCCAGCTCCCTTTCTGCCAGCAGCTTTCCAGCCCCACTGCCCCAAGCCTGCAGCACTGCTTGGGGTGAGGTGGTTGAGGCTCCATCCCTGGAGATATTCAAGGTGAGGCTGGACAGGGCGCTGGGCAACCTGATCTAGTGGAGGATGTCCCTGCTGAGTGCAGGGGGGTTGGACTGGATGAGCTTTGGAAGTCCCTTCCAGCCCAGCTCCCCCAGGAAGGAGCTCAGCTCCATTAGACACTGAGGGGAGGAGGCTCAGGAAGAGCCAGAAGCAGCCACCCACCAACCCATGCCCCCAGTTCCCTTGGCACCTCTCCTAGGAAAGCCTCCAGTCCCTGCCTGCTGAGCCAGGCCTTGTGTTTATTACCCTGTGAATGAAGTAACACTTCCTGACATCTGTTCCCACTTTGTTTCTCTCCTCACTTCCATTTATAGCACATTTGCCTCTCCCCTGACCATCTCCCAACCAAACAATGGAGTAGGTTTGACAGGCTGCGAGCCCCTGCAGAGCAGCAGCCTGCCCTGACCCTCCAGGGCTTGTGGAGGTTTATGTTTTGGTAAACCTGCTCTAAAACACAGAAGAAAACAGAGACAAACACACCCCACCCCTTCCCAACCCCAACCCCAACCCACAGCTGATGACCTTTGCTGGAAAAGCAAGAGGAAAGCTCAGGGAGAAGGGGCAGGCAGGCAGCACCACCCAGCTGTGCTGGCAGCTACTTACCTGCTGGGGGGATCCGTGCCCACCACCTCCAATCTGACAAGAACCAGCTGGAGCCAGCAGCTGTGGGCTCTGCACTTCCTCCTCCAGGTCAAGGGATAAGCAGGTGGCCTCAGGAGCAATGTGCTGGAGGCAGCAATGTGCCCTTCTGGGCAAGGCCAGCAGTGTTCTGGCGGGCATTAAGGAGAGTGTGGCCAGCAGGTCAAGAGAGGTTCTGCTCCCCCTCTGCTCTGCCCTGCTGAGGCCTCATCTGGAGCACTGTGCCCAGTGCTGGGCTCCCCAGTTCCACAAGGACAGGGAACTCCTGGAGAGAGTCCAGCAGTGAGCCACTGAGCTGCTGAGGGCTCTGAACATCACCTTGTGAGGAGAGGCTGAGAGCCCTGGGGCTGCTTAGCCTGGAGAGGAGCAGCCTGAGGGGGAGCTCAGCAATGCTGATCAATAACTGAGGGGTGAGGGGCAGGAGGCTGGAGCCAGACTCTTCTCAGTGGTGCCCAGGGACAGGGCAAGGGGCAATGGACACAGACTGGAACCCAGGAGGTGCCACATGAACTTAGGGAAAACTTTTTCACTTTCCATGTGCCAGAGCCCTGGAGCAGGCTGCCCAGAGAGGCTGTGGAGCCTCCTTCTCTGGAGCCTTTCCAACCCCACCTGGCTGTGTTCCCGTGTGCCCTGCCCTGGGTGCTCCTGCTCTGGCAGGGGGGTTGGACTGGATGAGCTCCAGAGGTCCCTCCCAAGCCCCTGCCAGTCTGTGACTCTGAGAGGTGAGGTGGCAGTGGGACAGTCAGGGGACAGGAGATGTCGATTCCCAGTGCAGTGACACGAGGTGGCCTGAGTGGTGCCTTCTCTGCTGCCCAGGCAGATGGGCAAAGGTGCCCTTGCCTTGCTCTGCAGAGACAGCTTGCTTCCAAGTCCAGCCTGGCACCTCCACAAGCAATCAATTCACAAGGAGAAGCCATGAGGAATAGTTTAGCTATGGCAGAAGAACATTTGGTGTTGTCATCTCTATCTTGGTACAAGCCCTGGGTATAATTTTAGCTCAGAGAGGAGGTTGCTTAGGAAGCTAAAATAGAACCAGATGGAATCAATGCAGCCTCCAACCCAACCTGTTGGGCACCTTCCTGCTCAGGAGCACAGCAAAGCAGAGAGCCTTGGCACATCCAGCTGGGCTGTCACCACTTCAGGGACCAGCAGGCAGTTCTCCAGGAGGAATCTCAAGTTGTGCCAGGGAAGGGCATTACAGAATCACAGAATTGTCAGGGCTGGAAGGGACCTCAAGGAGCATCCAGCTCCAACCTCCCTGCCATGGGCAGGGACACCTCACACTACAGCAGGTTGCTCACAGCCACAGCCAGCCTGGCCTGAAAAACCTCCAGGCAGGAGGCTTCCACCACCTCCCTGGGCAACCTCTGCCAGTGTCTCACCACTTTGAGGTCTGACCTCTCTGACCTCTGAGGCTCTCACCTCTCTGAGGGCACAACCAACAGTCTGACCACCAGGACCAAGAGTGTGGTTTGGCTAAGCTCTGGCCTCTCCCAGGCCCCCTGCAGCTCGGTGGCAGGGCTGCCCTGCTGCAGTTGGAGGGCTGGCAGGCTGGGCAGTGCCTGAGGACAGCAGGTCAGAGGTGGCTCTGGAGGCTTGCCAGCAGGTTTGCTGGATCAGGAGAGCTGCCCCTTGAGGGAAGCCAGCAGCTCCCACTGCCTGTGAGCTGCTCCCCTCCTTGTCCCCTGGCTCCCCAGGCTGGCAGGCAGGGCTGGCTGAAGGTGGCAGCAGGGGTGGCCACCCCCCAGCCCTGGCACCCATTCAGTCTCCTGCAGCACAGAGGCTGCCAGCTCCAGAGGCAGCTTCCTGTCCCTGCTCCCTGGGCTGCCTCACTCCATCTGCTCTCCTGGGTGTGCAGCAGGCAGTGCCTGGGGGGCTGGAAGGCTCAGCCCCCCCTGCTCTGCCTGCTGCTCATTGCTGCTCAGCAAGCCCAGGACTTGTGCTGGGGGAGACCTGGGGAGGTGTGGTTGAAAAGCTGCCACTCAGGGAGGGGCCTGGGGGTGCTGGTTGGCAGTCACTGAGCATGAGCCAGCAGTGCCCAGGGGGCCAAGAAAGCCAATGGCATCCTGGCTTGGGGCAGAAGCAGGGTGGGCAGCAGGGCCAGGAGGTGACCATCCCCCTGTGCTCCACCACCCTCAGAGGTCTGGTCCTACCAAGCCTTCTACTGCTGCCCTGCAGAACAGACCTGGAGGGTGGTGAGACTCTGGCACAGGTTGCCCAGGGAGGCTGTGGCTGCCTCCTCCCTGGAGGTGTTCAGGGCCAGGCTGGATGAGGCCTTGAGCAAGCTGGGCTGTGGGAGGTGTCCCTGCCCATGGCAGGGGGTTGGAGCTGGATGATCTCTGAGGTCCCTTCCAGCCCAAACCATTCTCAGTCTATGAAAGCCCCAGACCAGGACACAGCCCACACCTGGAGTGGGGGTGGGGGTCAGGGTTTGGGGGGCAGGGGGGGGAGGCAGGGGTGTCCCTGCTTTCATCAGCCCTCTGTGTGCAGAAAGAGGAGCAGTGAGCAAGCATGGAGGGCAGGCTGCTGTGTGGGTGTCAAATCTCTTTATTCAGGAGGCCTGAGTCAACAAGGCCATGCTCTCCTCCACCTCTGAGAGCTTCCTCAGCACCTGGCTCAGCTTGGCCTCGTCCAGCTCCAGGCAGAGCAGCTCCGGCCCCTGCAAGACAAAACCACAGCAACCAGAGCTGAGGGAGAGGCTGGACTGGGCAGCATGCAAAGGGGGCAGGGCAGCACCCCCTGGGGCCCTGCTGGCTTCTGCCCCAGCTCTCCTTCTGCTCCTGGCACCACTTCCAGATCACCTTTCATCAGCCTTACCCCTCTGGTACACAGAGCCACTGAGGCCTTTGGGTTGGAAAAGCTCTTTCAGCTCATCCAGACCAACCATCACCTACCTCTGCCAAGGCTGGGGCTGAGCCATGGCCCTCAGCACCACAGCTCTGCCTCTCTCAAACACCTCCAGGAATGGGCATTCAACCACCTCCCTGGGCAGCCTCTGCCAGGCTGTGAGAACCCTTTCAGGCAAGAAGTTTCTTCTCATCTCCAACCTAAACCTCCCCTGGGGCAACCTGAGGCCATTTGCTCTCCCTCTGTCACTTGTTCCTAGGCAGCAGAGACCATTCCCACCTGGCTCCAGGCTCCTCTCAGGGAGCTGTAGAGAGCAGTGAGGTCTCCCCTCAGCCTCAGCTGCACACCCATGGCCTGGGATGCTCTTGGGTTGCTCCCTGGATACTTTCCCATCCCTGGCTGCCAAGCCAACACCCAGGAAACACCAAGTGCCACAGTCAGGAGCAGGCCCTGGAGGGGTTTGTTCAGAGGCTCACAGGATGTCAGGGGCTGGAAGGGACCTCCAAAGGTCATTGAGTCCAAGCCCCCTGCCAGAGCAGGACCATAGAATCCAGCACAGGTCACACAGGAGCACAGCCAGGCAGGGCTGGAAAGGCTCCAGAGAAGGAGACTCCACAGCCTCTCTGGGCAGCCTGCTCCAGGGCTCTGGGACCCTCACAGGGAAGAAGTTCCTCCTCATGTTGAGGTGGAGCCTCCTGTGCTGCAGTTTCCATCCACTGCCCCTTGGCCTATCCCAGGGCACAGTGAGCAGAGCCTGTCCCTGTTCATTCCTTCCTGACCCCCAGCCCTCAGCTATTGATAGACATTGACCAGATCCCCTCTCAGCCTCCTCCTCTCCAGTTCCTCCATGTCTCACATCCTTCTGCAGCCAGGGCAGGCACCAGGGATGTGTTCCACCACCCCTGGGACACAGAGACACTGGAGGCACCACTCAGCACTCAGTGCCTGGGTGGTAGGTAAAGCCAGCAGGGAATGCCTCCAAACCAACCCAGCACTGCCACAGGGCCAGGGCACAACCAGGGGATGCTGTCCACCTGAACAGCCTCCTCTGCAGGGCAGGTGGTGGTCAGGGGTCACAGGGAGCTCCTGCACAGTGGACACTGCTGGCTTCCCAGCAAGGCTCCCCAGCTGCCACAGAGCAAAGGCAGGGGGCAGAGAGGAGGAGATGCTGCATGGACTCCTTCTATCACATCCCATCAGTCACAGGCCCACTGCAAGCTGCTGAAGTTATTTTTAGCTGCAGGAATATTCTGCAAGCCAGGCAGGGCAGAGGAGAAGGACAGCAGGACCTGGGTCAGGCCAGGAAGATGGGAATGGGAGGCAGCATCTCACAGGGCCACAGCTCTGGCAGTGCCAAACTGACTGCCTGGGGCTCAGCCCAGAGATATTATCAGAGAAGCCCAGAGTGGCTCAGGGTGGAAGAGACCTCAGAGATCATCTACTCAACCCCTGCCATGGGCAGGGACACCTCTCAGCTAGACTCAGCTGCTCAAGGCCTCATCCAGCCTGGCCTTCAATAGCCCCAGGCAGGAGGCAGCCACAGCCTCCCTGGGCAGCCTGTGCCAGAGTCTCACCAGCCTCACACTGAAGAGCTTCTTCCTCAGCTCCAGTCTGACCCTGCTCTGCCTCAGCTCCAAACCATTCCCCCTTGGCCTGTCTCCAGACACCCTCAGCAAAAGTCCCTCTGCAGCCTTCCTGCAGGATCCCTTCAGCTATTGCAAGGCAGCTCTGAGGTGCCCCTGGAGCCTTCTCCTCTCCAGGCTGAACACCCCCAGCTCCCTCAGCCTGTGCTCACAGCAGAGCTGCTCCAGCCCTTGGATCATCTTTGTGGCCTCCTCTGGCCTCACTCCAGCAGCTCTGTGTCCTTCTGCTGGGGACAGCAGAACTGGAGGCAGGATTGGAGGTGAGGTCTGAGCAGAGCAGAGTCCAGGGGCAGAATCCCCTCTCTTGCCCTGCTGCCCACACTCCTCTGGCTGCAGCCCAGCACACAGCTGCCTGCTGGGCTGCAGGAGGGCACTGCTGGCTCCTGGGGAGCTGCTCAGCAACCAGCACCCCCAATCCTGCAGCAGGCTTCAAATGCCAAGGGAAGATGCAGGCCAAGGTGAGCTGCAGCTGCACACAACAAAGCTGCTGCTGCTCCTCTGTCATGCTGGTGTGACATAAAGCAGGGGAGGATGAAATCCACACCCAGAGCTAACCCACTGGCAGATGTTTTAATACCTTTAATGCAGCACCAAGCCTGTCAGGTCACACACTGCAGAGCTGAAGGGTGGCTGCAGCTGGAGTAAGGCCAGAAGCAGGGAGCAGGGCAAAGGAAAGGTCACTGCTTGGATGGCAGCAACCTGCCTGGGGCTGGGATGAAACCTGGGGATCTAGGGATGCAGAGGTGCAGAGGCTTCCCCCTGCACTGTGTGGCCAGCACTGTGCCCAGGTGGGCAAGGAGGCCACCAGCAGCCTGGCCTGGATCAGCAGTGGTGTGGACAGCAGGAGCAGGGCAGGGATTGTCCTCCTGCACTCAGCACTGGGGAGGCCACACCTGCAGTGCTGGGCTCAGTTCTGGGGCCCTCAGTGCAAGAAGGACATTGAGGGGCTGGAGAGGGTCCAGAGAAGGGCAAGGAAGCTGGGGAAGGGTCTGGAGAAGAGGGCTGGGGAGGGGGATTTCTAATCTCCAACCTGAACCTCCCCTAGGGCAACTTGAGGCCATTTCCTCTCCTCCTGTCACTTGCTCATAAGGAGCAGAGACCATTCCCACCTGGCTCCAGCCTCCTCTCAGGGAGCTGTAGAGAGCAATGAGGTCTCCCCTCAGCCTCCTCTTCTCCACACTAAACACCCCCAGCTCCCTCAGCTGCTCCTCCCCAGCCCTCTTCTCCAGACCCTTCCCCAGCTTCCTTGCCCTTCTCTGCACCCTCTCCAGCTCCTCAATGTCCTTCTTGCAGTGAGGGCCCAGAACTGAGCCCAGCACTGCAGGTGTGGCCTCCCCAGTGCTGAGTGCAGGGGGTAGGGAGTAGCAAAGCTGCATCATAACTGCCTTGAGCTCAGCTGTGTCAGTGTCCCAGGGGAGCTGCTGCCAAGTGAGGGCCTGCCTGTCCTCCAGGAGTCCCCTGCAGGGGACCTTGAAGGCTCAGTGTCCTTCCTGCCTGGCTTGTGACTGCTGCCTCCTGTGCTGATCTGCACTGTGCTATTTCTGTCTCAGCTGGCAGCCCTGCTTGGTTTCTCCACCACCCTTTGCTTGGTTGATGGTCTCAAGGCTGCTCATGGAGCTTTCTCTGGCCATGTTTCACCCCCAGCTTCCTCAGGCTGCTCTCTGCTGCTTTTTCAGTCTTGCAGTATGAAATCAGCCTTCCCTTCCTGAAGGATCTTCTGCTTTTCCCTCACCTTTGGCATCCCTAGAGTGAACTTGTGGCCCTGGGCAGCCTGCTCTGGTTGGAGGTGTCCCTGCTGAGTGTAGGTTGGACAAGATGCCCTTGGAGGGTCCCCTCCAACCCAATGCCATCTGTGACTCTCTGAATTCATCAGGCCTGGAACTCCCAGTCATGAGATTTTAACTTCCCTCTTGACACAGGCCCCCAGGCTGATTTGGGTTGGAAAGGAACCTCCCAAGCTCATCCAGTCCAACCCCTGCACTCAGCAGGGACATCCCCAACTAGATCAGGTTGCCCAGAGCCCTGTCCAGCCTCACCTTGAGTATCTCCAGGGATGGGGCCTCAACCACCTCCCTGGGCAACCTGCTGCAGTGTTCCAGCAGCCTCCTGGTGCAGAACTTGTTCCTCACATCCAATCTCAATCTGCTCTGCTCTCATTCCAAACCATTGCCCCTGGTCCTGTCCCTGCAGGCCTTTGGGAGCAGTCCCTCTGCAGCCTTCTTGTAGCCCCTTCAAGCACTGCTCAGAGCCCCAGCAACCTGCCCTGCAAAGGTGTCTAACACAGGAGTCACTCAGCTTCATAAAGAAGGCAAAGCCAAGACTGTCCCAGGCCATGGGTGTCCACTCCTGCACCTGAGGCTGAGGGGAGACCTTCTGCTCCTCCACAGCTCCCTGAGAGGAGGCTGGAGCCAGGAGCCAGGTGGGGGTTGGGCTCTGCTCCCTAGGAACAAGTGATGGGAGGAGAGGAAATGGCCTCAGGTTGCCCCAGGGGAGGTTTAGGTTGGAGATGAGAAGAAACTTCTTGCATGAAAGGGTTCTCAAAGCCTGGCAGAGGCTGCCCAGGGAGGTGGTTGAATGCCCATCCCTGGAGGTGTTTGAGAGAGGCAGAGCTGTGGTGCTGAGGGCCATGGCTCAGCCCCAGCCTTGGCAGAGGTAGGTGATGGTTGGGCAGGACAAGCTGAAAGAGCTTTTCCAACCCAAAGGCCTCAGTGGCTCTGTGTACCAGAGGGGTGAGGCTGATGAAAGGTGATCTGGAAGTGGGGCTGGGTGAGCTGAGAGAGCCTTTCCAGCCAGCACTGCTCCATGGTTCTGCAGCACCACAGAGATGCTGAGAGAGCCTTTCCAGCCAGCACTCCTCCATGACTCTGCAGCACCACAGAGATGCTGAGAGAGCCTTTCCAGCCAGCACTGCTCCATGGTTCTGCAGCACCACAGAGATGCTGAGAGAGCCTTTCCAGCCAGCACTCCTCCATGACTCTGCAGCACCACAGAGATGCTGAGAGAGCCTTTCCAGCCAGCACTGCTCCATGACTCTGCAGCACCACAGAGATGCTGAGAGAGCCTTTCCAGCCAGCACTGCTCCATGACTCTGCAGCACCACAGAGATGCTGAGAGAGCCTTTCCAGCCAGCACTGCTCCATGACTCTGCAGCACCACAGAGATGCTGAGAGAGCCTTTCCAGCCAGCACTGCTCCATGACTCTGCAGCACCACAGAGATGCTGAGAGAGCCTTTCCAGCCAGCACTGCTCCATGGTTCTGCAGCACCACAGAGATGCTGAGAGAGCCTTTCCAGCCAGCACTGCTCCATGGTTCTGCAGCACCACAGAGATGCTGAGAGAGCCTTTCCAGCCAGCACTGCTCCATGGTTCTGCAGCACCACAGAGATGCTGAGAGAGCCTTTCCAGCCAGCACTCCTCCATGACTCTGCAGCACCACAGAGATGCTGAGAGAGCCTTTCCAGCCAGCACTGCTCCATGGTTCTGCAGCACCACAGAGATGCTGAGAGAGCCTTTCCAGCCAGCACTCCTCCATGACTCTGCAGCACCACAGAGATGCTGAGAGAGCCTTTCCAGCCAGCACTGCTCCATGACTCTGCAGCACCACAGAGATGCTGAGAGAGCCTTTCCAGCCAGCACTGCTCCATGACTCTGCAGCACCACAGAGATGCTGAGAGAGCCTTTCCAGCCAGCACTGCTCCATGACTCTGCAGCACCACAGAGATGCTGAGAGAGCCTTTCCAGCCAGCACTGCTCCATGACTCTGCAGCACCACAGAGATGCTGAGAGAGCCTTTCCAGCCAGCACTGCTCCATGGTTCTGCAGCACCACAGAGATGCTGAGAGAGCCTTTCCAGCCAGCACTGCTCCATGGTTCTGCAGCACCACAGAGATGCTGAGAGAGCCTTTCCAGCCAGCACTGCTCCATGACTCTGCAGCACCACAGAGATGCCACCTACCCATCTGCTCCAGGGGCATTTTTACCACCCAGAGCAAGAAGAGCACAAGTCCTGGTCAAGGCATCCTGGGAGCCACACAGCCCAGCAGCAGCATCCCCATCTCCTGCCCAAAACATCCATCTGGCACCCTGGGGCACCAGGCAAGCCCTGAGCTACACCTGGAGGTGCCTGCAGCTGCAGAGCTGCCTCTGCTGTGGGCAGCAGGAGCCACCTGGGACAGGAGCTGGTTGAGCTTCTCCTCCTCCACTCTGTCCCAAGCTGAAGCCATCAGGCCCAGCAGGCTGCAGCTCTTGGGCTGTTGTTATGGCACTGCTCTGCAAATAGAATTTATGGGGACACAAGGGACTGCTCAGAGAGGCACTGCCACTGCAAACAGACAGCTCAGGGGGCCCAAAATAACTCTTGTTTCCTGTCAGCAGTTCCAAGGCATCAATGTACAAAGAGGAGGGGGGGGGAAGCCCAAACTGGGTTTATTTCATTGCCCCCACCCTAATTTGATTGAAAATGCAAAGTGCTTCCTCTCAACTCACCAGGAGGGACCTGCCCCAGGAGGGAGCTGGGCCCAGGCTGGCTTAGAGCCCTCCCCCCTCCAGCACAGCTGCTGGTTCAGAGCCTGGGGCCAGGCAGCAGCTCCTGCTGAGCCTGGTGCAAAGCCCACTGCAGACAGGGACAACCTCTGGGCTGACTCCAGTGCCCTTTGGATCAAATGCACTCCAGCAGCAGTGCTGCCTGCCAGCAGGGACAGGCTGGAGGAACACAGCTGAAGAAAGGTTAAACACACCAAACCAAACCAAAAAGGCTGGAAAAAAACCCCAGAGGAGAAGCTCCAGAGTTGCATTTTGCTGGCTTTCAACCTCCCCCCCCCAGAACATGTCCTTGCTCACATTTGCTGCATGATGCCTAACTGCTTTTTACTTCTCTTTTTTCTTCTCCCCCCCCCCCCACCCCCTTGTGTAAGAGGGAAAGCAAAGGCTCAGGATGAAAGCTGGAGCTGCCAAGAGCTGAGTGTGGGAGGACACTGATGGCTGTGAGGAGCCCCACGCCAGCCAAGGGGCTGCAGGCTGGGCCCACGCAGCCCTCCCTGGCACAGCTCTGCTGCACTCAAGCTGCCACTGCAGGGTTCAGCCCAGGAAAGACAGAACTGAGGTGATGGAAGACAAGCTCTGCCTTGCAGCCACTGCACCACAGCCCAGCTTCAGAGGCTCACAGGATGGGCTGGGCTGGAAGGGAGCTCAGAGACCATCCAGTTCCATGGGCAGGGACACCTCTCAACCAGCCCAGGCTGCTCAGGGCCTCATTCAGCCTGGCCTTCAACACCCCCAGGGAAGAGGCAGCCACAGCCTCCCTGGGCAGCCTGTGCCAGAGTCTCACCACCCTCACACTGAAGAGCTTCTCCCTCAGCTCCAGTCTGACCCTGCTCTGCCTCAGCTTCAAACCATTCCCCCTTGGCCTGTCTCCAGACACCCTCAGCAAAAGTCCCTCTGCAGCCTTCCTGCAGGATCCCTTCAGCTATTGCAAGGCAGCTCTGAGGTGCCCCTGGAGCCTTCTCCTCTCCAGGCTGAACACCCCCAGCTCCCTCAGCCTGTGCTCACAGCACAGCTGCTCCAGCCCTTGGATCATCTTTGTGGCCTCCTCTGGCCTCACTCCAGCAGCTCTGTGTCCTTCTTCTGCTGGGGACAGCAGAACTGGAGGCAGGATTGGAGGTGAGGTCTGAGCAGAGCAGAGCCCAGGGGCAGAATCCCCTCTCTTGCCCTGCTGCCCACACTCCTCTTGCTTAGAGCTGCTCCAGCCCTTGGACCATCCTTGTGGCCCTCCTGTGGACTCACTCCAAGAGGCTAATCACAGCAGGGCTGGACACCAGCCCCCAGCATGCCCCCAGCCTGCCCCCAGCCCCAGCCTTGCCACGCAGCCTGCTCGGAGGCAGCGCACTGCTGGACCCTGCAGGGCTGCTTTTAGCAGGAGAAGAGATCCAGAGATCTAATTTTGGTTGACCTCTTGTTCTCCATTGAAGGGCAAGTGGCAGTGAAGTAGCAATCATTTCCATAGCTGAATTGCAGAGCAGCCATTTAACAACTAACAAGAGATCCACTCAGCATGGGAGGACAAAAACAGCCATGGGGGAACCAGAGACAGCTCTGCAGCTCCTCCACTCCAGGCAGTCCTTTGCTTGGATCTCTTTTGCCCTCCACCAACAAGGGGAAGGCAGGAAACTGCAGGAGAGAGCTTCAGCCCTGCTCCAGAGGAAAAGGGAGGTGGTGACAGAACAGCAGAGAGCTTCAGCCCTGCTCCAGAGGAAAAGGGAGATGGTGATGGAACAGCAGAGAGCTTCAGCCCTGCTCCAGAGGAAAAGGGAGATGGTGATGGAACAGCAGAGAGCTTCAGCTGTCCTCCAGAGGAAAAGGGAGATGGTGGTGGAACAGCAGAGAGCTTCAGCCCTGCTCCAGAGGAAAAGGGAGATGGTGATGGAACAGCAGAGAGCTTCAGCCCTGCTCCAGAGGAAAAGGGAGGTGGTGACAGAACAGCAGAGAGCTTCAGCTCTCCTCCAGAGGAAAAGGGAGATGGTGATGGAACAGCAGAGAGCTTCAGCCCTGCTCCAGAGGAAAAGGGAGATGGTGATGGAACAGCAGAGAGCTTCAGCTGTCCTCCAGAGGAAAAGGGAGATGGTGGTGGAACAGCAGAGAGCTTCAGCTGTCCTCCAGAGGAAAAGGGAGATGGTGGTGGAACAGCAGAGAGCTTCAGCCCTGCTCCAGAGGAAAAGGGAGATGGTGGTGGAACAGCAGAGAACTTCAGCCCTGCTCCAGAGGAAAAGGGAGATGGTGGTGGAACAGCAGAGAGCTTCAGCCCTGCTCCAGAGGAAAAGGGAGATGGTGGTGGAACAGCAGAGAGCTTCAGCCCTGCTCCAGAGGAAAAGAGATGATGTGAAGGGCTCATTCAGCTTTCTGTGTCCCTGCAGAGGAGGAGTCTCTCTTTTTCCTTCCTCTCCACACAGTAACCTTGTTTTGGGGGTCTGCACCCATGGGCATGTAGCAGCATGGAGGCAACCCCCACTGGCAGCAAAGCTGTGCTGCTGCAGCCCTGTCCTCCTGCTCTGCAATCTGCAGCTCCCCTTGGCAGCCCCAAGGCCAGCACTCATCCTTTCAGGCTGTGAGGAGCACCATGACTCTCACCTCCTCCTCCTCTTCCTCCTTCTGACCACACCAAACATGTCCTAAGCACTGAGGACCTTAACTTGTGGACCTCCTGTTGGTCTGGCACATCATGGCCAAGAGGGCAGGGTTAGACTGGAGCTCAGGAGGACTGGGGGGAATGGAGCAGAACTAGAAGTGGGGAGATTCAGATTGGATGTCAGGAAGAAGTTCTTGCCCATGAGGGTGGTGAGACACTGGCACAGGTTGCCCAGGGAGGTGGTGGAAACCTCCTGCCTGGAGGTTTTTCAGGGCCAGGCTGGCTGTGAGCAACCTGCTGTAGTGTGAGGTGTCCCTGCCCATGGCAGGGTCCCTTCCAACCCACCCCATTCTGTGCATCTCTGAGGAGAGGAGCTGAGGCCTGTCCTGTCCAGCAGCAGTTCCTGATGTGGCTGCTTACAGCAGGAGCACAAAGCCATGAAGTGGTAATGCAGAGTTCCCACCAAGAACTCCTTTATTGCTGGAGAAGCTCTCCAGGGAGCCTACCCCCCCTGCTTGCACCCCCTCTTTATTCTAGGAGCTCATTAGAGCACAGCTCCTTCTTCCCCCAGCCCAGGCTGATATTTTGGGAGAATATCACTGGAAGAAGATTTCCTTCCTGTGTCTCCAGCTTGTTCCCCAAAGTGCTAATTGGGCCTGAGGAGGGGGAAAGGCTGTCAAAAAGCAAAGCTGCTCCCAGCCTGCTCCACCTCAGCAGAGTCCTCTCATCCAAGGGAGCTTAGGCACTGTTGATGGTGTGGATACAAACAGCAAGCAAGAACAGTTGCACCCAGATCTGCTGATTATTATAGGGAAGTGGAATCACAGAGTCATAGAATTGCCAGGGCTGGAAGGGACCTCAAGGATCATCCAGCTCCAACCCCCCTGCCACGGGCAGGGACACCTCACACTACAGCAGGTTGCTCACAGCCACAGCCAGCCTGGCCTGAAAAACCTCCAGGCAGGAGGCTTCCACCACCTCCCTGGGCAACCTGTGCCAGGCTCTCACCACCCTCATGGGCAACAACTTCTTCCTGACATCCAATCTGAATCTCCCCACTCCTAGTTTTGCTCCATTCCCCACAGTCCTATCACTCCCTTCCCTCCAAGGACTCCTTGGAGGTCTCCCTGAGCAGGGAACTGATTTTAGTCCTTCCCACTACAGAAGAGCCTCCAGAAGCTGGAGCAGTGCTGGCACTGCATCACTGCAGAGGAGCTCAGGAGGAGGCAGGAGGGGCACTGCCCCTGGGGCAAAAGCCACCTCAGACAGTATTTTCCCCCAGGACCAACCCTCCTTGGGGTTGTCTTGAATCCTGTGGCTGGAGGTGGGTGTGAAGAGGGAGCAGGAAGCAGCTCCAACATCTCCAGGGCAGATCAGAAACCCTTTGTGAGCAGCAGGAGCAGGGACCCCAGCAGTGTGCTGAAGCCTCCCTGCCACTGCAGAGCTGGTGAGTCACTAAGGACCTGGGCACCTCAAGGCTGCTCTCTGGAGTCAGCACTGCTCATTACTGCAAGAAAACCATTAGTTACCAGGAGAAAAACAAACAAAACACCCAGCCTGAGAGCTTCCAGGAAAGGGATGCTGCTCCTTGAAACATTCATGAGCAGGGGAGAAACAATGAAGGGCCTTTGGGAGCAGACCTTCAGGGGAAGGGAGAGGAACCTGCAGCCACTGAACCAGCCAGGCACAGGTTCCCTTCAGGGGCTGGGAAGGATGGAAGGATGGAGAGGGTGGAAGGATAGAGAGGGTGGAAGGATGGGGAGGGTGGAAGGATGGGGAGGGTGGAAGAATGGGGAGGGTGGAAGAATGGGGAGGATGGAGGGATGGGGAGGGTGGAAGGGATGGGGAGAATGGAAAGATGGAGAGGATGCAAGGATGGAGAGAATGGAAGGATGGGGAGGATGGAAAGATGGGGAGGGTGGAAGGATGGGGAGGATGGAAGGGATGGAGAAGATGAAGGGATGGAGAGGATGAAGGAGGAGAAGGATGGAAGGATGGGGAGAATGGAGGGATGGAGATGCTGGAAAACTTCCTATGTTCAACTTTGTGCCCATTACTTTTGGTCCTCCCCAGGCTTCACATTGCAGAGTCACAGATTGCATCAGGTTGGGAGGGAGCCTCCAAGGGCATCCTGTGCACCCCCCCTGCACTCAGCAGGGACACCTCCAGCTAGAGCAGGCTGCACAGGGACACAGCCAGGCTCAGCTTCAATGGCTCCAGGCATGGGGCCTCAAGCCCAGCCCTGGGCAGCCTGGGCCAGTGTCTCACCACTCTCCTTGGGCACAACTTCCTCCTGAGGGCCAACCTAACTCTACTCTGCTCCACTTTCAAACCACTGCCCCTCATTCTATCCCCACAGGCCCTTCTGAACAGTCCCTCCCCAGCCTGCCTGCAGCTCCCCTGCAGATACTGAAATGCAGCTCTGAGGTCTCCCTGGAGCCTTCTCCTCTCCAGGCTGAGCAGCCCCAACTCTTTCAGGCTGTCTTCATAGCAGAAGTGCTCCAGCCCTCTGAGCATCTTTGTGGACCCTCTCCCACAGGTCCTGATGTCCAACCTAAACCAGAGTGGGAAATCAGTGCAAACAGAAAAACCCACAGTGGTGTTTAAACTGAGATCAGCCTTTTGCAAGACAACATTGTTAGAACCCAGAAGCCCTGGTGAGACTGGGGTACCTTCAGAGGAGTGTGTCCAGCACATCCAGGGAGGTTCTCCTTCCCCTCTACTCTGCCCTACTGAGAATATTGCACCCTGGAATACTGCATCCAGTTCTGGGCTCCCCAGTTCAGGAGGGACAGGGATCTGCTGGAGAGAGTCCAAGGGAGGGCTCCAAGGCTGCTGAAGGGCCTGGAGCACTGCCTGGTGAGGAGAGGCTGAGAGCCCTGGGGCTGTTTAGTCTGAAGAGGAGAAGGCTGAGAGGGATCTGATCAATGTCTACCAATAGCTGAGGGCTGGGGGTTAGGAAGGAAGGGACAGGGATAGGGACAGGCTCTGCTGAGTAGCACCCTGTGATAGGACAAGGGGCAGTGGATGGAAACTGCAGCACAGGAGGTTCCACCTCAACATGAGGAGGAACTTCTTCCTTGTGAGGGTCCCAGAGCCCTGGAGCAGGCTGCCCAGAGAGGTTGTGGAGTCTCCTTCTCTGGAGCCTTTCCAGCCCTGTCTGGCTGTGTTCCTGTGTGACCTGTGCTGGATTCCATGGTCCTGCTCTGGCAGGGGGCTTGGAGTGGAGGATCCCCAGAGGTCCCTTCCAAGCCCTGACATCCTGTGAGCCTGTGTGAGAGCACAGAAGCCATTTCTTTTCACTTACAGACAACCTCTCCCCGTGCTGTTCTCCCCAGCTGACCACAACAAGGAGCCAGCATTGGGTGTTCTCTGCACAGAGTCACCCACTGGGGCACAGCTCCTGTGGGAACAGCAGGGCCCCAGCTGGCACCTGCCTCTGAGGAGCTGGGGGCAGATCTTTGGCCTCAGTGTGGACAGCTGCACCCTGCTTGATGAGATTTATTGCTATTAGAGGAGAGGGCAGAGGAAAGCAGCTTTGCTATTTGTTATTGCTGTCATTTTCTGCCCTCAGCAAAAGCTCTAATCACTGCTCTCTTCCTTTTCTGCTACCAAGGGTAAAAGAAAACCCCCAGGTTTGGTTTGCTTTGGCTTGGCTTGGCTTCTTTTGGCTTGCTTTGGTTTGGTTTGGTGGCAGCTGCTTTTTTGATGCTGTTGTTGCACCAAGCTCTCCAGGCTGCTGGCAGAGCCATGCTGAGAGCTTCCTGGGTTCAGCAAGAGGAAACAGCTCAGGAGGAGGTGAGGAAGATTCATCATTCTTAGATTGGGTTGGGTTGGAAGAGACCTCAAAGCTCATCCAGTTCCAACCCCCTGCCATGGGCAGGGACACCTCCCACCAGCCCAGCTTGCTCAAGGCCTCATCCAGCCTGGCCTTGAACACCTCCAGGGAGGAGGCAGCCACAGCCTCCCTGGGCAACCTGTGCCAGTGTCTCCCCACCCTCACCTCACCCTCATCTCCAGTCTCAATCTGCCCTCCTCAAGCTTCACTCCATTCCATCTCATCCTGTCACTCCCAGCCCTTGTCAGAAGTCCCTCCCCAGCTCTCCTGGAGCCTCTTGAGGTACTCTAAGGCTGCTCTAAGGTCTCCCTGGAGCCTTCTCCTCTCCAGGCTGAACAGCCCCAACTCTCCCAGCCTGTCCCCACAGCAGAGGCTCTCCAGCCCCCTGAGCATCTCTGTGGCCTCCTCTGGACCTGCTGCAGCATTCCAGTCTCCAAGGAAACCTCTAAGCAGTAGCTGAGGAAGATCTCCAGCAGAGCAATTCAGTGCTGTGGCTCTGTCATCACACAGTGGGAGGTGGCAGCTTCAATCCATTGTCCCTCCTCCTCTCACTCCCAGCCCTTGTCAGCAGTCCCTCCCCAGCTCCCCTGGAGCCCCCTCCTGTCCTGGCAGGCTGCTCTGCTGCAGAGGAGACCACACTTCTGGGTGGCTTTCTCTAGGTGACCCTGCTCCAGCAGCATGGTTGGACTGGATGATCTTCAGAGGACCCTTCCAAGCCCTGCCATCTGTGACTGATTCTGGTGTGGGCTGGTGAGGGTGCAGCAGGGTTAGTGCTCAGTTTAATCCTCAGCCAGCTGCCTGCTTGCCTCTGTCCTCCTCCTGGGCCCTTCTGGAGCACCAAGCCAAGTGCCAGCAGACAGAACCTGCTCTGCTCAGGCCTCAGGATGCAGTTAGGAGATTTCTGTGCACTTAGCAGTGGCATTAGAGCTGCCCAGATGCCAGCAGGCACAGTGCCCATGCCAGGCAGCTCCCGAGGGGGATGTCTGAGCTGGAAATCGAACAGAGCACCTTCCAGTGGTGTCTCTTGCTGAGGGCTGCTGATGCCAGCTTGGCCAGAGGAGAGCTCTGAACCTCAGCTTGGCTTTATCCACTCAGAAACTGGTGCCTGCAGCTGGCAGGGCAGGGTCCCAGAGGGTCTGCCCTGACCCAGGGACCAGCCACGGCGGAGAGTCTGTGGCAGGAGCCAAAAGCAGATCACAGACTGAGCATAAAAAGGCAGCTTTAGGGACAAGGAACCCCTGCCTTCCGTGGTCCACAGACCCCAGCCCTCCCCTGAGGGACCAACCAAGTGGTTCTGTCTTGCTGTGAGTAAGCTGAGGCTGAGGTGAGTGGCTGTGCTGCTGGCTGCCCCTGGGGGGGAGCCTGCCTCGCTCTGGGGCCTGTCCCTGGGCTCTGCAGCGGCATGGGGAGGGCAGGCAGCACCAAACCTCCCAGCCTGGGGGGGCCTTGCAGCTTTCTGCTTGCTTGGCTTTGCCTCAAGGTAAATGAGAGGATGAGGAGCAATGGCTTTGAGCTGCAAGAGGGGAGACTGGGAGAGCTGAGAGTGGAGATTGGTCTGCTCAGACCCCACCTGCAGCACTGCCTCCAGGGCTGGTGTCCCCAGCAGGAGGAGGAGCTGGGGCTGCTGGAGAGGGGCCAGGGGAGGCCACTAAGATGCTCAGAGGGCTGGAGAACCTCCCCTGTGGGGACAGGCTGGGAGAGTTGGGGCTGTTCAGCCTGGAGAGGAGAAGGCTCCAGGGAGACCTCAGAGCAGCCTTCCAGTACCTGAAGGAGGCTACAGTTCCCTCCTGTGGCACCTCCTCTGCTCCAGCTTGCCCCCAGTGCCCCTTGTGCTGCCCTTGGACATCCCTGAGCAGAGCCTGGCTCCATCCTCCCCACACTGCCCTGCACATCTTGATCACCAGCAATGAGGGCAGCCCTCAGGCTCCTCTGCCCCCAGCCCCAGAGCTCCCTCAGCCTGGCCTCACAGGGAGATGTTCCACTGCCTGCAGCAGCTCTGGGGCTCTCTGCTGGACTCTCTCAAGCAGCTCCCTGAGGTCCTTCTTGACCTGAGGGGCCCAGGACTGGGCACAGTATTCCAGATGTGGCCTCAGCAGGGCAGAGCAGAGAGGCAGGAGAACCTCTCTGGACCTACTGACCACAGCCCTTCTAATCCAGCCCAGGGCTCCCTTGGCCTTCTTGGCCACCAGGGCACCTAGCTGGCTCCTGGGCATCCTTCTGTCCACCAGGACCCCAATGTCCCTGTGCTGCTCTCCAGCAGGTCAGTCCCCAGTCTGGGGGTTGTTCTTCCCCAGGTGCCACACTCTACTCTTGCCCTTGTTGGGTTTCATTCCATTTCTCCCCACCCAGCCCTCAGCCTGTCCAGCTCTGGCTGGATGGCAGCACAGCCTGAGGGCTGTCCCCACTGCTCCCAGCCTGGTGCTGGTGATGCCATCCTGGGAGTCCCCCTGCAGCAAGGCAGCTGCTGCAAAACTGGAAGGCCTGAGCTGCTGCAGGGAGCTGAAAGAGAGCTGCCAGCTGCCAGGGCAGGCAGCAGCCCTCAGCAATCCAGGCTCCCACCTAATCCCTAATGCCTTCCCTGCCCTGCTCCTGCATCATCATCCAGCTCTGCTTTCTGAACTGTGGTGATGGCAGCAGCCTCACATCACACATCACACATTCAGGGTGAGAACAGATTGTGTAAGGCTGAAAAACCTGTTGCATAAGCTCCAGGGGAGCCTGGGTTGGTGGGGGATTCATCCTGAGCCCAGCCTCTGCTCTAGCTCACAGAATTACCCCTGAGCCTCCCCCTGGGGAAGGAAAGGAACCTGGAAACTGGGGAGAGAAGCTCTGCTCTGCTCAGACCTCACCTCCAATCCTGCCTCCAGTTCTGCTGTCCCCAGCAGAAGAAGGACACAGAGCTGCTGGAGTGAGGCCACAAAGATGAGCCAAGGGCTGGAGCAGCTCTGCTGTGAGCACAGGCTGAGGGAGCTGGGGGTGTTCAGCCTGGAGAGGAGAAGGCTCCAGGGGCACCTCAGAGCTGCCTTGCAATAGCTGAAGGGATCCTGCAGGAAGGCTGCAGAGGGACTTTTGCTGAGGGTGTCTGGAGACAGGCCAAGGGGGAATGGTTTGGAGCTGAGGCAGAGCAGGGTCAGACTGGAGCTGAGGGAGAAGCTCTTCAGTGTGAGGGTGGTGAGACTCTGGCACAGGGAGGCTGTGGCTGCCTCCTGCCTGGGGGTGTTCAAGGCCAGGCTGGATGAGGCCTTGAGCAGCCTGGGCAGGTTGAGAGGTGTCCCTGCCCATGGCAGGGGGTTGGAATGGATGATCTCTGAGGTTTCTTCCACCCTGAGCCACTCTGTGCCTGTGTGCTGCCTAGGAGCTGCTCTCCTGAGGCACAGCCAGAGCAGAGCACTGCTGAGCTCTGAGGCACTGCCAGCTGGCTCCTGGCAAGGCCAACAGCGCTGGCAGCGCCGCGGGAACCAGCTGGGCCTGGTGCTTCATCACCTTGGAATCAGAGCCATGAGAAGCACCAAACCCCCACCCAACCCTCTCCAAACAGCTTGGGGAGGGCATGCAGGCACTGGGAGAGTGTCTCAGCTCACCATGGTACCTTGACTGCAGCGTGAGAGGGACAGCAGCCAGCGAGCTGGAGGTGTTCCAGGCTCCCTTTTAGATTCTGATCCCCCTGGGTGGAAAAATAATTGAAACAAGAGAGAAACAGAGGAGGGAAAAGTGCACCAAGGATGCTCTGGGTGCTCCTTACTGCAGGGGAAGGAACCTCACAGCTTGGAGTGCGGGAAGGAAGAGAGCTTTGATTTCACACTCAGAAACCTGGTGGTAATGGTAATGAAGGAGACCTCCCTGTGGCCCTCCAGGATCTGCAGGGGGCTCCAAGCAAGCTGGGGAGGGACTTTGGAGGGTGTCAGGCAGTGATAGGACTGGGGGGAATGGAGCAAAACTAGAAGTGGGGAGATTCAGATTGGATGTCAGGAAGAAGTTGTTGCCCATAAGGGTGGTGAGAGACTGGCACAGGTTGCCCAGGGAGGTGGTGGAAGCCTCCTGCCTGGAGGTTTTTCAGGCCAGGCTGGCTGTGGCTGTGAGCAACCTGCTGTAGTGTGAGGTGTCCCTGCCCATGGCAGGGGGGTTGGGACTGGCTGAGCCTTGAGGTCCCTTCCAACCCTGCTGAGTCTATGATTCTTCCCCATGAGGGTGGTTAAACACTGGCACAGGCTGCCCAGGGAGGTGGGCAGCAGCAGTGCCTGCAGCCTGAAGGATGCTTGCCAGTGGGGAAAGGAAAGAGCAAAAGTGCCTGCTACAGACAGAGACAAAGCAAAGGCCCCTTTGGGGCAGGTGCTGACCTTCAGCTCTAGCAATGCATTTTCAAGTCCAACAAAAGTCAAGGTCTAAAGAGGAAGAGTTGTGTGCAGGCTACAAACAGATCACACAAACACAGAATGGTTTAGCTTGGACAAGCTCTTTGAGATCCTCCAGCCCAACCAGTCTCTAACTCTGCCAAGGCTGGGGCTGAGCCATGGCCCTCAGCACCACAGCTCTGCCTCTCTCAAACACCTCCAGGGATGGGCATTCAACCACCTCCCTGGGCAGCCTCTGCCAGGCTTTGAGAACCCTTTCAGTCAAGAAGTTTCTTCTGTTGTCCAACCTAAACCTCCCCTGGGGCAACCTGAGGCCATTTCCTCTCCTCCTGTCTCTTGTTGCATGTGAGAAGAGCCCAGCCCCCACCTGGCTCCAGCCTCCTCTCAGGGAGCTGCAGAGAGCAAGGAGGTCTCCCCTCAGCCTCCTGTTCTCCACACTAAACACCCCCAGCTCCCTCAGCTGCTCCTCCCCAGCCCTCTTCTCCAGACCCTTCCCCAGCTTCCTTGCCCTTCTCTGGACCCTCTCCAGCCCCTCAATGTCCTTCTTGCAGTGAGGTCCCAGAACCCCCCCAGTGCTGATGCAGGGAGCTGCTCACTGCTCTGGAGTGCACAAGGGAAGTCCAGGCCAGGATTTTTTGCATGCATAATCTGCAAAATCTCTCTCAATCCCATTGCTGAGCAGTGGATTAGAAGAACACAAACACTGCCATGCAAAATCATCCAAACACACCAAACAGCAGCATTACAGTTGCCAGGCAACCTTAGGTAACCTGCTGCAGATCCACTCCACTAGGGAGACCTCAGAGCTGCAGTTCAGTATCTGCAGGGGAGCTGCAGGCAGGCTGGGGAGGGACTGTTCAGAAGGGCTTGGAGTGCTAGGCCCAGGGGCAATGGTTTGAAAGTGGAGCAGGGCAGACTGAGGTTGGCCCTCAGGAGGAAGTTGTGCCCAAGGAGAGTGGTGAGACACTGGCCCAGGCTGCCCAGGGCTGGGCTTGAGGCCCCATGCCTGGAGCCATTGAAGCTGAGCCTGGCTGTGTCCCTGTGCAGCCTGCTCTAGCTGGAGGTGTCCCTGCTGAGTGCAGGGGGGTTGCACAAGATGCCCTTGGAGGCTGCCTCCCAACCTGAAGCTATCTGGGACTCCATGGGCTGTCCTGCCAGGCTCCAGCTGAACCCTGCTGCAGGCAGCACCCAGCCCATGAGTGAGGGCTGTGTGGTGAAGCAGGCTGGGGGCTGCCCAGGCTCAGTCATGGTGTAGAAGCTTGAAGGGGCACGTGGGGAAGGGACACCTGCAGGAGGGGAAACCCTGGAGAAAGCCTGGAGAAAGCCTGGGGGTCTGGGCTGTGCCTCTCCAGCAAAGCCTGAGAAGCAGTGGGCAAGTTGTGCCAGCAACATTTTGGTCTAGGTGGTCACTCTCTGTGTGCTGCCTGCTGAGACACCAGGTCAAAAGTCCCTCCCCAGCTTTCTTGGAGCCCCCTGCAGATACTGCAAGGCCACAAGAAGGTCTCCTCAGAGCCTTCTCCTCTCCAGACTGCACAACCCCAACTCTCTCAGGCTGTCTCCAGAGCAGAGCAGCTCCAGCCCTCTGCTCACCCTCATGACCCTCCTCTGGACCCCTTCCAGCACCTCCAGATCCTTCCTGGAAGAGAGGCTCCAGAGCTGGACACAGAGCTCCAGGTGGGGTCTGAGCAGAGTGGAGCAGAGGGGGAGAATCCCCTCCCTGGCCCTGCTGGCCACACTTCTCTTGCTGCAGCCCAGGCTCTGCTTGGCTCTGTGGGCTGCAAGTGATCCCTGCTGGCTCCTCTTGAGCTTCTCATCTACCAGGATGTCCCTGCTGACTGCAGGGGGTTGGACTGGATGACCTCTGGAGGTCCCCTTCCAACCCAAACCATTCTAAGATTCTATTCCACTCTGTCATCAAGTATGGGAGGCCCAGAGGAAACCTTCAGCACTATCTCCTGGAGCTGCTCCAGGATCTCATTCAGCATCCTGCAAGGAATGTCCCCATCCCTGGAGACCTCTCCCCTCCAGAGTGAACAACCCCAGCTCTGTGAACCCCTCATGGTTATGCTTTCTGCTCTCAAGACTGCAATCCTGGCCTGGGAATTACCACAGCACTGACTGCTGAGACTCTTGGGCAGCAGTCCCCAGGTTTGCACAGGAGCCTCCAAAAGAAAGGAGTACCAGGGGAAAACACCACCACAAAACAACAACAAAACAACCCCAAACAGCAACAACAACAACACAACAACCCCCAAACAACACCACCACAACCCCCAAGCCCACCAGGAAATGAATAACTTCCTCTCCAACACTCCCTGCAGAACGAAGGCTGAACAAAGCAGGAGGAAAACTGAATGAGGAAGACAAATGACTTAGCAGCAGCCTTTCAACAGGCCCCTTATTATATTCTGGGCAGTGAATGAAGCAGAGACAGAGTGGGAGAGAAAACAAACAGAGAGCCAGAGCCAAGCCCAAGGCAGCCAAGGCAGGGGGGAGCTCAGGCCTGGGACCGCCGCCAAGGCACCGAGATGCCAAAGGCAGAGCTCTGCTGACAGCTCCCTGCCCAGAGGGAACAAGCCCTGACTGGGAGAGCAAGAGGGAAGTGTGGTGGGTTGAAAATTCCACCCCCCACCAACATCAGATTTGGCAGAGCAGCTCAGCTGGAAGCAAGTGGCAGCTGTTTCACAGGCAGAGCCACAATCTGCCATGGACTGCAAGGAATAGGCACCAAATAGCCAGGATTTGCAGCAGGCACAGGGGCTCACAGTCAGTGAGCAGCACAGGGAGCCCCCTGGCCAAGGAGCAGGGGAAGCCACTAGCTTCTCCCTCTCTGCCTACCCCTTCCCCCCTGTACAAAAGGGACAAGAGAAAGGAGTTAGACTTAGCCAAAACAATGCAGCCAAGGTCAAGCAGAAGCAAGCTGGTATCTCCCAGAGCCAAGAAGAGAGTGGAGGAGAGAGGAGGAAAGAGGTTGGGAGAGGAGAGGGTTGGGAGAGGGGAGGGAGAGGAATTGTTTTGGGAACTAAATCTTCTGGCAGAGGGAGCTGGGGTTGCTTAGCCTGGAGAAGAGGAGGCTCAGAGGAGACCTTATTGCTGTCCACAACTACCTGAAGGGAGGTTGTAGCCAGGTGGGGGTTGGTCTCCTCTCCCAGGCACCCAGCACCAGAACAAGAGGTCACAGCCTCAAGCTGCACCAGGGGAGGTTTAGGCTGGATGTTAGGAAGAAGTCCTTCCCAGAAAGAGAGACTGGCCATGGGAATGTGCTGCCCAGGGGGGTGGTGGAGTCCCCATCCCTGGAGGTGTTTCTAAAGAGCCTGGATGAGGCACTTGGTGCTATGGGTTAGTTGATTAGATGGTGTTGGGTGATAGGTTGGACTTGATGATCTCAAAGGTCTTTTCCAACTTGGTCTGGTCTATTCTATTCTTAGTCCATTCTATTCTTATTCCTAGTCCATTCCATTCCTTTTCATTCCATTCTATTCCACTCCAGTTCATTCCATTCCATTCTATTCCTATTCATAGTCCATTCCATTCTATTCCTAGGCCATTCTATTCTATTCCTAGTCCATTCCATTCTATTCTATTCCATTCAATTCCATTCTATTCCATTCTATTTCTATTCCTATTCTATTCCACTCCACTCCACTCCATTCCATTCCACTCCCTTCCACTCCACTCCATTCCCTCTCTCTCCAGTAAGGATTCTCAGCATGATCTTTCTTTCACTTTCCACACCCAGCCAGGACCAGCAGCTCCTTGTCAGCTCCTGAGAGCAGCAGCTCTCCCAAGACCCAGGCCCTGCCAAGGGTGGTGCTGGCTCTCCTCCCTCAGCCCAGCCAGCTGCAGGCAGCAGAAGGCTGCAGGTGCATTGGGTGTGCTCAGGCTCCAGCCCTCTCCCTGCCCGTGCCGGAGCCCCGTGGGGGTGCCGCTTCCTGGGGGAGCTCCAAGGGCTCTCCACCCAGGCAGGGGGTTTCAAATGAGCTGCAGATCACTCAGAGTGAGTGGCTGGCAGCAGAGAATGTGGTTTCCTGGAAGGGGTGGCTGCTCCTGAACATGGTGCCCTGCACTCATCATCTCCCATGCCCATTAACTGCAGGCCAAAGAGGGCAGGCCTGCTGTCAGTGGGTTCATGGCAGGCTCTCCTCAGCACCAGGCTCTTGGAAGATGTTGCTTCCCAGGCTGATAGCTTCAAGACCAAACCCCCAAACCAAGCAAAAACCACAACAAAAAGCCATTAGCAAAGTAATGTTCTCAAGCCCTGTGGCATATTCACAGCTTCAATGGGATGGATTCTCTTACCAGCCCTGAAAGCACAGCTGCACTTCTGAGAAAGAGCCAACAGAAATGGAATCAGTTGTCTGAAGAGTTCATTGCTTGGAAGCATCCAAGGGCTGGAGCAGCTCTGCTGAGAGCACAGGGTGGGGTTCAGCCCGAAGGAGAAGGCTCCAGGGGCACCTCAGAGCTGCCTTCCAGTAGCTGAAGGGATCCTGCAGGAAGGCTGCAGAGGGACTTTTGCTGAGGGTGTCTGGAGACAGGCCAAGGGGGAATGGTTTGAAGCTGAGGCAGAGCAGGGTCAGACTGGAGCTGAGGAAGAAGCTCTTCAGTAGGAGGCTGGTGAGACTCTGGCACAGGCTGCCCAGGGAGGCTGTGGCTGCCTCCTCCCTGGAGGTGTTCAAGGCCAGGTTGGATGAGGTACTGGCAGGCTGCTGTTAGGTCTGCCTGGAGCCTTCTCTTCCCCAGGCTGAACACCTCCAGCTCCCTCAGCCTGTCCTCAGAGTAGAGCTGCTCCAATCCCCTAACTATTTTCATGCCCTTCCTCTGGACCCTCTCCATCAGCTCCATGTCCTTCCTACACTGAGGACTCCAGAGCTGCACACAGTACTGCAGGTGAGGTCTCACCAGAGCAAAGTGTCAGAATCAGCTCTCTGGATCTCTGGCAGTGCTGCTTTGGATGCAGCCCAGGATTTGCCTTCTGTGCTGCAGGCTCACACTGCTCCTGTCCAGCTTCTCCCCCACCAGCACCCCCAAGTCCTTTTCCCCAGGGCTGTTTTCTATCCCCTCCTCCCCCAGCCTGGACTGACAGTGAGGATTGATCCAGCCCAGGTGCAGGACCCTGCCCTTGCTCTTGTTGAGCCTCATGAGGTTCCCCTGGGCACCACCTCTCCAGCCTGCCCAGGCCCCTCTGGATGCCCTCCTGTCCCTCTGGTGTATGGACAGCATCTCTCAGCTTGGTGCCATCTGCACACTGCTGAAGGTGCCTCCACCCTGCTGTGATACAAATATGAAGCAGCACAGGTCCCAGCACAGACCCCTGAGGGACATCACTGTCACTGCTCTCCAGCTGGCCTTGGAGCCACTAAGCAGCACCCTCTGGATGCCACCATCCAGCCATGAGGAATGGGGCACTGAGGTCCTTTGGTTGAGCAGGGTCAGGGTGCAAAACACTACAAGCTGAACTCTGTCCTTAAAACAAGAGGCTTTGGGCCCTCCTGGAGACTTGGGAGTCAAACCCAAAGAGCCACTGCAAAAGTGTGGCATCCTTTGTGTGGTTACCTCTGCTGGGGACTCCTGCTGCAAGCATTTATCAAGCAAATGAGGCAGCTGCCATGTAAATGCTGCTTTTCCTTTGCCCTTATTAACATGGTAATGGAGACACAGCAGTCAGTGGGGCTAAAAATACAGCAGAGATTTGCATGTCTGATCATCTCAGGGGTGGGGTTTGGCCAGCTGAAGAGTTTGAGAGGAGGAAAAGAGTTGGAAAGGACAGGGGAGGGGAAGAAGAAATAACCCTCCCTCTTGTGTCGAGGTCTGGGCAAAGTTACAGCCTGGAGAGAGGCTTCTCAGTCCCAGGGCTGTTTGGTATCTCCCAGCAGCTAACCCCCAAGCCCCTCTCTAGATGCAGAGGGTTTGCTCTGGGAGTTAGCTTCAAAGGAGCCATGTGCTCAGCTTTGACAGCAGGGAACAGAACAAGGAGGCCTGAGCCAAAAAGCACGGCCAGGGAGCTCCTCCCAGGCATCTCCTGGTAGAGACAGGGGAAACAGGCTTCAAGGCACTGGCTCAGGTAGGTAACTGCAGAGGAAAGGGAGGCAGGGAAAGGGGGAAGAGAAGCAGAGGAAGAGAAGCAGAGGAAGAGAAGCAGAGGAAGAGAAGCAGAGGAAGAGAAGCAGAGGAAGAGAAGCAGAGGAAGAGAAGCAGAGGAAGAGAAGCAGAGGAAGAGAAGCAGAGGAAGAGAAGCAGAGGAAGAGAAGCAGAGGAAGAGAAGCAGAGGAAGAGAAGCAGAGGAAGAGAAGCAGAGGAAGAGAAGCAGAGGAAGAGAAGCAGAGGAAGAGAAGCAGAGGAAGAGAAGCAGAGGAAGAGAAGCAGAGGAAGAGAAGCAGAGGAAGAGAAGCAGAGGAAGAGAAGCAGAGGAAGAGAAGCAGAGGAAGAGAAGCAGAGGAAGAGAAGCAGAGGAAGAGAAGCAGAGGAAGAGAAGCAGAGGAAGAGAAGCAGAGGAAGAGAAGCAGAGGAAGAGAAGCAGAGGAAGAGAAGCAGAGGAAGAGAAGCAGAGGAAGAGAAGCAGAGGAAGAGAAGCAGAGGAAAAGAAGCAGAGGAAGAGAAGCAGAGGAAGAGAAGCAGAGGAAGAGAGGCCTGCAAGAGAAGGCTGCTGACAGCAATGACCTTCTTGCCAGTGCTGGGTGTTTGCAGGGTGGAAGTGCTAGGGAGGTCTGTCTGCACTCCAGAGCTGGACACAGAGCTCCAGGTGGGGTCTGAGCAGAGTGGAACAGAGGGGGAGAATCCCCTCCCTGGCCCTGCTGGCCACACTTCTCTTGCTGCAGCCCAGGCTCTGCTTGGCCCTCTGGGCTTTCTCAGATTAGAAGCAACTTCTTGCCTGAAAGGGCTCTCAAAGCCTGGCAGAGGTGGTTGGATGCCCACCCCTGGAGGGGTTTCAGAGAGGCAGAGCTGTGGTGCTGAGAGCCATGGTTCAGCCCCAGCCTTGGCAGAGTTGGGCTGTCCCATTTGCCACTGCCAGGGGGGACAAACTGAGAGATGCCAAAGCTCTGCAGCAGGACTGAGCTGGCTTTCACACCAAACATTCCAGGGGCTGACAGCTCCAGTCCTGGGCAGGCAGCTCACAACACAGTCGGCACCAACACACTCAGCTGCTGCCTGCCAAGGACAGCTTTGGCCACCAGCAAATTCCAGCAGCTAGCAGTGAAATCCCTCCACTAGAGGCATTCTCTGCACGGACTAGGATGGGTGGAAGGCAGGAAGGCAGGCAGGAAGGAAGGGATCTTTGTCTGGTTGCCATTTTCATCTGGGATGAGCCATGGGAATGGATCCCTAGGAGGCTGCAAAGCCACAGCTTGCAGATTTACATGGAACCACAGACCTCTGAGCTCACCAAGTCCAAGCCCTCACCCAGAGCTCACAACCTCACCACTGCTGCTCAGCCGCTGCCACTGAACCACCTCCCTCAGCACCACATCCACACAGCTGTGAAACCCCTGCAGGGATGGGGACTCCACCACCTCCCTGGGCAGCCTGGGCCAGTGTCTCCCCACCCTCACTGCCAAGAATTTCTTCCTCATCTCCAGTCTCAATCTCCCCTCTCCCAGCTCAAAGCCATTGTCCCTCATCCTGTCACTCCCAGCCCTTGTCAGAAGTCCCTCCCCAGCTCTCCTGGAGCCCCTTCAGGTACCAGAAGGCTGCTCTGAGGTCTCCCTGGAGCCTTCTCTTCTCCAGCCTATCCCCATAGGGGAGGTTCTCCAGCTCTCTGAGCATCTCTGTGGCCTCCTCTGGACCCTCTCCAGCAGTCTTATGTCCTTCTCATGATGGAGGCCCCAGAACTGGGCACAGTTCTGGTACCAGAAGGTGTGGTGCTAGAAGCCTTCCATCCCAGCCCTGTGTCTGCTGTACAACTGTTTATGTCCTGACACCTCCCCCTGCAGCATCCCCTCCTCATTACACTAACTTAAGAAACTCTTCTTATTCCCAACCCCCAATGCTGCCCTTTGGGGCTCTCAGGAGGGAGGAGGACAAACCTAGAAGGCTCTCCACAGTGCTTTTCAGCAAGGAGGTGGCAGAGTGTCAAGAGTGGCAGTGCTGGCCAGCTGGCAAGCCAAGGCTTCTCAGTGTGCTTGGCCATGCCAGGCCAGTCCCAATGTGATCCTTTGCCAGTCACTGCAGTGGGCACTGCTGCTCAGAACAACTTCCATGTGCAGGGTTTTCCAAGAACAAACCACCTGCCACTGCCTACATTCAAGCCCTCTGAAGAATGCAGATGGCCACCAGTGCTGGAGCTAAGACTCCAAGAGGCTACTTGTTGCAGCCAGAGGAGTGTGGGCAGCAGGGCAAGAGAGGGGATTCTGCCCCTGGACTCTGCTCTGCTCAGACCTCACCTCCAATCCTGCCTCCAGGTCTGCTGTCCCCAGCAGAAGGACACAGAGCTGCTGGAGTGGGGCCAGAGGAGGCCACAAAGATGATCCAAGGGCTGGAGCAGCTCTGCTGTGAGCACAGGCTGAGGGAGCTGGGGGTGTTCAGCCTGGAGAGGAGAAGGCTCCAGGGGCACCTCAGAGCTGCCTTGCAATAGCTGAAGGGATCCTGCAGGAAGGCTGCAGAGGGACTTTTGCTGAGGGTGTCTGGAGACAGGCCAAGGGGGAATGGTTTGAAGCTGAGGCAGAGCAGGGTCAGACTGGAGCTGAGGGAGAAGCTCTTCAGTGTGAGGGTGGTGAGACTCTGGCACAGGCTGCCCAGGGAGGCTGTGGCTGCCTCCTCCCTGGGGGTGTTCAAGGCCAGGCTGGATGAGGCCTTGAGCAGCCTGGGCTGGTTGAGAGGTGTCCCTGCCCATGGCAGGGGGGTTGGAGCAGATGATCCCTGAGGTCCCTTCCACCCTGAGCCATGCTGTGATCCTATGAAATGTGTTTCACAGAAATCTCTCCATCCTGGGATAAATTATGTCACAAACCAGAACACCATGAGAACATCCAAGAGACAGCAATCAGAATCACAGAGTCAACCAGGTTGGGAAAGACCTCAGAGATCATCAAGTCCAGTCTATTACCTAATACCTAACACCTCCTGACAACCAAACCATGGCTCCAAGTGCCACATCCAAGCCTTTCTTGAACACCCCCAGGGATGGGGACTCCACCACCTCCCTGGGCAGCACATTCCAATGGTCTGGGAAGAACTTTCTCCTCCCCTCCAGCCTAAACTTCCCCTGGCACAGCTTGAGACTGTGTCCTCTTGTTCTGGTGCTGGTTGCCTGGGAGAAGAGACCAATCCCCACCTGGCTACAGCCTCCCTTCAGGGAGTTGTGGAGAGCAATGAGGTCTCCCCTGAGCCTCCTCTTCTCCAGGCTAAACAACCCCAAATCCCAACAGCCACAGCAGAGTCAAATCAGCTCTCCTCCCCTTGCCCAAACCTCACTTTGCTTGCAGGGGAGTGGAAGTGTGACAGCAGAGAGCTGCAGAGTGCCAGGCAGAGGATTAGGTGCAGCCAGAGCTGTGCTGCAGCCTGCTGGGCGCCCAGCGCCCTGCTGCCCTCTCTGCTTTTCAGCTGCTTCCGCCTTACGTAACTGTTCCCTTCCAGCTCAGAAATGTCCAAGGTGAACAAAATGCTCAAGTGATTACATTCAGCTTGGCCACAAAGGTGATCTTTTTTGCCTTTTTCCCCTACCAGCTCAGTGGATTTGATGCTTTTAATCACATGGAAGCATGAAGGCCGTGGTGGCCGAGCCGATCGGTTTGGCTTCCACACGCCCCGCGCCTGCCTGCTGCTGGCCCAAGCAATGCTGCTGAGAGCTACACAGATTAAAAGGGATTAAGGCTGGGAAAGGGGGAAAAAAATACAGTTGGGTGGTTGGGTTTGCTTCCCCTTTGCAGGCCAGGCTGCCCTTCTTTGGATCCAGGCAACCAGAATGGCTTGGTTCATCTCCCAGAGCACGGCTTTGCCTGCACCAAGCTGCTGCCCAGGGGGCTCAGCACAGCTCCCACACCAAAAGGGCTGCACCTGCAGGAGGGATTCATGGAATGGGTTGGGCTGGAAGGGACCTCTGAAGGTCCCTTCCAGTAAGGCTCAGCCTGGCTGTGTCCCTGTGCAGCCTGCTCTAGCTGGAGGTGTCACTGCTGCCAGCAGGGGGTTGGACAAGATGCCCTTGGAGCCTCCCTCCCAACCCAGTGCAATGTGTGAAGCTGTAAGGAACAGAACACAGCCCAGACTGTGACATCAATGCAGAGCTACCTGAGGGCTGAGCTGTGGTGCCAAAGCAAGGCTCTCACTGTTTCTCCATGCTAGGTCAAGCAGCAATCTGTGCCTGCAGGCTGCAGGTAAGCTCAGGTCAGGCAGCAATGACCCTTCACTATATGGAGCAGTGTTGGTGCAGCAGGGCAGGAAGGGCAGCAGAAGGGCAGCAACTTCCCAGCTCACTCGGGGAGGATGTCTGCCCAGTTGAAATTTCATGCCAGGAGAGCTTTGCAGAGATGCTCAGGGAGGGAGGAGAAGATTCCAAAGGGCACAAAGAAAGGGGGCAGGAAGTTAGAGATCAGCGAGGTGTAGACAAAGAAAGGAGACCAAAAGCATTGGGCCAGAGAAAAGCTGAGCTGCTGGGGAGGGAAGGAGGAGGTGGCAGTGAGGAGCCCTGAGTGCCACCAACAGAAGGTGGCAAAAGGAGGCTGAAAGGCAGCTGCTGCAGGGGTTGATTTTCAGCCTCACTGTCAAAGGGCTTTCAAAGCAAGTTGCTTCATGGCTGGGATGTTCAGTCCCTCCCCAGCTCTCCTGGAGCCCCTTCAGGTACTGGAAGGCTGCTCTGAGGTCTGCCTGGAGCCTTCTCTTCCCCAGGCTGAACAGCCCCAACTTTCCCAGCCTGTCCCCATGGCAGAGGTTCTCCAGCCCTCTGAGCATCTTTTCTTGTGCTGGGGGCCCCAGAGCTGGAGGCAGTGCTGCAGGTGTGGTCTGAGCAGAGCAGAGGGGCAGAATCCCCTCCCTGTGCTGCTGCTCTCCCTGCTCTGGATGCGGCTCAGCACACAGCTGCCTGCTGGGCTGCCAGTGACCACTGCTGGCTCCTGGGCACTTTGTCACCAACTGACACCCCCAAGGCCTTCTCCTGCAGGCTGCTCTCCTGCCACTCCTCACCCAGCCTGGATTTGTGCTGGGGATTGCCCTGACCCAGCTGCAGGACCTTGCCCTTGGCCTGGTTGAGCCTCATGAGGTTGGCTTGTGCCCAGCTCTGCAGCCTGCCCAGGTCCCTCTGGATGGATCCCTTCCCTCCAGCCTGTCAGCAGCACCACACAGCTTGGTGCCACCTGCAGACTCCCTGAGGGAGCCTCAATGCCACTTCCCATGGCACTGACAAAGATGTTCACCAGCAGTGGTCCCAGTACCAGCCCCTGAGGGCCACCACTTGTCACTGGGCTCCATGTGGACCCTGAGTCATTAACAGCAGCTCTCTGAGAGCAGACCACCTGCAACAACTGACCCCTTACAATCCAGATGTGGCAAGCACATAGCAAGGTTAGTTATGGGAGCAGGAGGAGCAGACACTCCAGCAAACTGCTTGGCCTTCTGCTGCACCCAGTGCAGAGGCAGAGAAGAGTCAGAATGATTCCCTTCACTTCTGGGGAGGTTTCCCTCAGAGCATTGCTCTGCCTCTGCTGAAGGAGATGAAATATTCATGGCAACTCATTGCACATCAATGCAGCTGCAGCCACCCCTCTTATCAAGTGTCCAAATGAAAACAGTCTGTGCTGAATTATTTACTCCTCAGGCAGCAGCCAGCTTCCTTCTACCAACCCAGGAGGTGTTCACCAGTGCCCAAATCACATCTCTGACTGACAGCCTCCACTCTGCCAAGTGGCAGCAAGGCAGCAGCACACAGGCCCCAGACTTGCCCTTCAGAGTAGACCCCAGTGTGCTGTCCCCTCTGATCAACCTCAGGGTGCTGCCCCTCCATGATGTCACCCCCAGAGTGCTGCCCCCCTGCCACCATGCAGCCAAAGCCTCAGACCACCATGGTTTCACCTTCCTGGGTTGCATCCAGTGTGCAGCAACAACTCCTGCAACAGCCAGGAGGAAATTCTCTGCCACTGTCTTTGCCAGAGGTCCCCAGGCACAGGGGAAGGGCTAAGGGTTGGTTTCATGAAGTGATGGAATGGGTTGGGTTGGAAGAGACCTCAGAGACCATCCAGTGCCAACCCCCTGCCATGGGCAGGGACACCTCCCACCAGCCCAGCTTGCTCAAGGCCTCATCCAGCCTGGCCTTCAACACCTCCAGGGAGGAGGCAGCCACAGCCTCCCTGGCAACCTGTGCCAGTGTCTCTCCACCCTAACTGCCAACAATTTCTTCCTCCTCTCCAGTCTCAATCTGCTCTCCTCAAGCTTCAATCCATTCCCTCTCATCCTGTCATTACAGGTCCTGATCAAGAGTCCCTCCACAGCTTTCCTGGAGCCCCTTTCAGATATACCTGTGTAAAACCACAGAAGCATTTTGGTTGGAAAGCCCTTTAAGAGCACTGGGTCCAACCACATCCCTCAGGATCAGACCTCTGTGAGCCACAAGTGACAGGAGGAGGAGAAATGGCCTCAAGCTGCCCCAGGGGGGCTTTAGGTTGGAGATTAGAAGAAACTTCTTGACTGAAAGGGTTCTCAAAGCCTGGCACAGGTTGCCCAGGGCTGGGCTTGAGGCCCCATCCCTGGAGCCATTTAAGGTGAGGCTCAGCCTGACTGTGTCCCTGTGCAGCCTGCTCTAGCTGGAGGTGTCCCTGCTGCCTGCAGGGGGTTGGGCAAGATGCCCTTGGAGGCTCCTTCCCAACCCAGTGCAATCTGTGAAGCTGTGTGTAATGATGGACCACAAGTGCAGGATGTCCAAGGTGAAGAGAGACTGACTTGATGCCCAGTGACAGGACAAGGGGCAGTGGGTGCAAGGTGAGGCATAGGAAGTTCCATGGAAACAGGAGGGTGAGAGAGTCCTGGGACAGGCTACCCAGGGGGGTTGTGGAGTCTCCCTTTGAACATATTCAGGAGCTGCCTGGATGAATTCCTGAGTGACCTGGGATAGGTGACCCTGCTCTGGCAGGGGGAGTGGCTTGGATGATCTCTGGAGGTCCCTTCTAGCCCTTATCATTGATTCTGTGACTTGGAGGCAGAGGGTTGGACAAGAAGCCCTCTGAAGGTCCCTCCCAGCCATTAACATTGATTCTGTGACTCAGATGCAGGGGGGTGGACAAGCAGCCCTCTGGAGGTCCCTTCCAGCCATTAACACTGATTCTGTGACTCAGCTGCAGGGGGTTGGATAAGAAGCCCTCTGGAGGTCCCTTCCAGCCATCAACATTGTGTGACTCAGATGCAGAGGGTTGGACAAGAAGCCCTCTGGAGGTCCCTTCCAGCCATCAACATTGTGTGACTCAGATGCAGGGGGGTGGACAAGAAGCCCTCTGGAGGTCCCTGCCACCCCAGACCGTTCCATGGCTCTGGGAAGCCGCCCCAGCACAGACACAGCTTGAGCAGCTGTAGCTGCTCTAGAAGAGAGCCCTTACCTGCCCATCCTTGCCCAGCTCCATCTCAACAATGGCCACAGGGGTGTTGAGCTGCTCCAGGTGCCTGGCCTGTGCCTTCAGATCCACCCTCCAGCTGATGCTCCTCAGGACGCTGTCGCGGCGGCTGCGGCTCACCAGGCTCTCGTGGATCTTGGCTCGGTGGTGCTTCCAAAACTTGGCAAGGGCTGCAGCCTGCTCTGCTGTGATCCCACCTTGCTTCTTGGTCTGGGCAGTGAGGAAAGCCTCCAGCTGGTTCAGATCCATGTCTGCTGAAGCAATGGACTGTGGTGGAAGAGGAGGAGGAGAAGGGAAAAGCTCGCACTGAAGCTCTCTTCAAGGCTCCAGCCAGAGGTCACCTCCTGAGGGTCTGACAGACCTGAAGTGGTGAAGGCATGGTGCAAACACAGCTGGGGCATGGAAATGACCTGACAGCTTGCAGAGGAACAAACAAGGTCAAGGGTTGGAAGGCACCTCCAGAGATCATCCAGCCCAACCCCCCTGCCAGGGCAGGGGCACCCAGGGCAGGGCACACAGGAACACAGCCAGGTGGGGATGGAAAGGTTCCAGAGAAGGAGACTCCACAACCTCTCTGGGCAGCCTGCTCCAGGCCTCCAGCAGCCTCACACCAAAGAAGTTTCTCCTCATGTTGAGGTGGAACCTCCTGGGTTCCAGCTTGGACCTGTTGTGCCTTGTCCTGTCCCTGGGAAGCACCAAACAGAGCCTGGAACCTTCCTCCTGACCCCCAGCCCTCAGCTATTGATAGACATTGATCAGATCCCTCTCAGCCTTCTCCTCTCCAGACTAAACAGCTCCAGGGCTCTCAGACTCTCTTGACAACAGAGGTGTTCCAGACCCCTCATCAAACTCTTGGCCCCTGTTGGACTGTCTCCAGCAGATGCCAGTCTCAAACTGGGGACCTCACAACCTTCATTCAAAAGCCCTTCCACTAAAACCCCAAAGTTGCCAGGGCACCACTGCAGATTCCTGCCCTCCAGCAGCTAGGCAGTAAGAGTCCTGTCCCTTTCCCCCAGCCTACCCTAAGCACAGCCAGCTGGGCACACTGGGGTAGGGGCCTGGCAGAGTGCTGCTGCTGTGAGCATCACAGAAACCTTCAGGCTGGAAGAGAGCCTCAGGAGCACCAAGCCCAACCCCTGACCCGGCTCTGCAAGGCTCACCCCTAAACCATAGCCCCAAGCACCACAGCCAAACCACCTTGAAACACCTCCAGGCTTGGGGACTCCACCACCTCCCTGGGCAGCTCAGCCCAGTGCCTGACCACTCTGGATGGGGAAAAATTCTTCCTCCTCTCCAGTCTGCCCCTGCCCTGCTGCAGCTTGAGGCTCTTCCCTCTTGTTCTGTCACTAATGAAAGGCTCCAGAGGCTTGTGTCCTGTGATAGGCCAAGGGGCAATGGATGGAAACTGCAGCACAGGAGGCTCCACCTCAACATGAGGAGGAACTTCTTCCCTGTGAGGGTCCCAGAGCCCTGGAGCAGGCTGCCCAGAGAGGTTGTGGAGTCTCCTTCTCTGGAGCCTTTCCAGCCCTGTCTGGATGTGTTCCTGTGTGACCTGTGCTGGATTCTATGGTCCTGCTCTGGCAGGGGGCTTGGAGTGGAAGATGTCCTGAGGTCCCTTCCTACCCCTAGGATCCTGTGAGCCTGTGAAGGACATCCCAGGGTATTTGCTGGTGACATCTTCAGTGTGTGTGGAAGGAAGCACTGACAAATCAAAGAATAAAACATTCCACTGGCAGGGGCTGACATTTCTACTGCTGTGCAGCCAAGGTGCAGCTCCTTCTGAAGCAGGAGAGGAGCCCAGAGAGCTTCCAGCACGGCAGCAAGGGGCTCCCTGTTGGTAATCCTGATGGACTACTGCCACCAAAAGGAAAAGGCCCAAATGACTGCAGGGGGAAGGCTTTAATCAGGATGGAGTCTGAAAAACAGAACAAACCCAAAACCCCAAGGTTGCTCACAGCCACATCCAGCCTGGCCTGAAAAACCTCCAGGCAGGAGGCTTCCACCACCTCCCTGGGCAACCTGGGCCAGTCTCTCACCACCCTCATGGGCAAGAACTTCTTCCTGACAGCCAATCTGAATCTCCCCACTTCTACTTTTGCTCCATCCCCCCCAGCCCTATCACTATCATTGCTAAACAGCAGGGCTTGAGCAGCAAACATTTTCCAGCCAAGACTATCCTGCTCCATTGAGCTTCATTTCTTCTTCACAATGATGACAGAAAATGGCCTCAAGTTGCCCCAGGGGAAGTTTAGGTTGGACAATAGAAGAAACTTCTTGCCTGAAAGGGTTCTGAAAGCCTGGCAGAGGCTGCCCAGGTAGATGGTTGAATGCCCATCCCTGGAGGTGTTTGAGAGAGGCAGAGCTGTGGTGCTGAGGGCCATGGCTCAGCCCCAGCCTTGGCAGAGTTAGAGATTGGTTGGACTGGAGGATCTCGAAGGGCTTTCCCAGCCCAAACCATTCTGTGGTTCTTGGGGTGCACCAAACACTACCTGAGAGCTGTGGATGTAGCCACAGGGAGACAGCAGTCACCCTGCAAGCTGCTGGTGCCACATGGAGCTGCCAGGAGCCCCCTTGGGCTCCCCCACGGCTGCCAGGGGCCCCCTCGGGCTTTTCTGTGAAGGGAGGGTGAAAAAGAAGTAAACACACTCCTAAGCAAACCACCAGCTCCTCTCTCTGCCCTTCCTGTTGTTCAGAACAGCTGCTCCCTAACAACCCCACATAGCTACAGGCTGGGGTCAGAGGGGCTGAGAGCAGCCAGGCAGAGAGGGCCTGGGGGTAGTGGTTGACAGCAGCTGAACATGAACCAGCAGTGTGCCCAGGTGGCCAAGAAGGCCAATGGCATCCTGGCCTGGAGCAGGAACAGTGTGGCCAGCAGGAGCAGGGAGGTCATTGTGCCCTGTACACTGCACTGGTTAGGCCACACCTTGAGTCCTGTGTCCAGTTCTGGGCCCCTCAGTTTAAGAAGGACATTGAGATGCTGGAAGGTGTCCAGAGAAGGACAACAAGGTTGGGGAGAGGCCTTGAGCACAGCCCTGTGAGGAGAGGCTGAGGGAGCTGGGGTTGCTTAGCCTGGAGAAGAGGAGGCTCAGGGGAGACCTTCTTGCTCTCTACAGCTACCTGAAGGGAGGTTGTAGCCAGGTGGGGGTTGGTCTCTTCTCCCAGGCAAGCAGCACCAGAACAAGAGGACACAGTCTCAAGCTGTGCCAGGGGAGGTTTAGGCTGGAGGGGAGGAGAAAGTTCTTCCCAGAAAGAGTAATTGGCCACTGGAATGTGCTGCCCAGGGAGGTGGTGGAGTCACCATCCCTGGGGGTGTTCCAGAAAGGCTTGGATGTGGCACTTGGAGCCATGGTTTGGTTGTCAGGAGGTGTCAGGTATTAGGTAATGGATTGGACTTGATGATCTCTGAGGTCTTTCCCAGCCTGGGAGATGCTGTGATTCTGAGAGGCACTGACTCTGCCCAGCGGGACTCGATCCCTGTTTTGACCACCAGCTCTTCTCTCAGTGTCCTCAAGAAGCAGGCCTTGGTGGCAGCAGCAGAAACCCCCCGGGGGGTTTGAAGGCCGCGCACAGGGCTGCCGGCTTGCTGCTGCTGAGCAGACGGCAAGGCAGAGCCCGGGCCGGGCCGCCCCAGCCAGCCGGCACCGCCAGCGATGCAGGCAACGGCTGCGCCGCCCGCTTCCCTCCGCCGGGCACGGCAGGGACCCCCGGTACAGAATCACAGCACACATCCTGCTGGCAGAGCCCTCCAAGCCCAGCCAGCCCAGCCCTCCGCCCGGCACTGCAGGCTCAGCACCAAACCATGTCCCTAAGCACAGCTCCACAGGCTGCTGGAGCACCCCCAGGGGTGGTGACTGCAGCACTGCCCTGGGCAGACCATTCCAATGTCTGAGATCCCTTCCAGGGCAGAAATAGTTCCTGAGCTCCAGCCTGAGCCTGCCCTGGGGCAGCTTGGAGCCTCTGCTCCTGTCTCTTGCCACCAAGGAGCAGAGGCACAGCTCAGCCCCGCGCTAAGGGACGGCCCCCGACAGGGCTACATCCTCGGAGTCACTCGCTCGGGGCGGGAGCCGCTCGTCCCCGTGTGCCAGAGGCCCACGGGCAGGGACAGCGATGAAGCAGCTGGGCGCCCCGAGCGAAGCCGCTTCCCCCGCCCCGCAGACCCCGGTCCCGAGCGCTACCTGCAGAAGCCCGCTCATCTTGGCGCGCAGGGCGCGGAACTCCTCCGGCGCCGCCTCGGGGTAGAGCTGCCCGTGCAGCAGCTCCTCCGTGATGTCCGCATTGCCATAGTAGGCGGCCTGGGCGATGCCGTTAAGAAGAGCGCTCAGCGGCTTCGAGCCCTCGGGCGGTGGCGGCGGCGCCTGCTCCGGCGCCGCCATGTTGAGGAGGGCGGAGCCGCTGCCATGCTGGGGGGGTCGGAACCACCCCCGAGCCCGCCCCAGCGGCACCCGTGCGTACGGCGGCCGCGCAGGGACAGCTCGCACCGCATCGCGCCCGCCCGCCGTGCGGAACCCGAGCCCCAGGCGTGGACCGAGCTTTCCGACGAGGGCGAGAGGCGCTGCGCCCTTTGCAAGCTAACAGTAGCCATGGCGAAAGCAGCGGCTCTAGCGCCCGGGCCTTTGGTTTAACACAAATCCTCAGGCGCCTCCCACGGAGCAGCTGCACTGAGCTCCCGAGGGAGGTGGCACCGAGGTGGAACCTTCACAAGCCAGGCTTCCTCCGTCCTCCGACCCGCATCAGGCGGTTTCAAAGGTACCTGCAATCAAAAACAGCCACGCAGCCACACAAAACCCACACACCCTCAAACAACGCACCACCAGCACCCCCAGCCCCGCCAGGAATCATAGAATGGTCTGGGTTGGAAGGGCATCCAGTCTCTCCAGCTCTGGCCACACTGCTTTGGATGCAGCCCAGCCTGCCCTTGGCCTTCTGTGCTGCCAGTGTCCACTGCTGGCTCCTGTCCTGCTTCTCACCCCCAAGTCCTTCTCTGCAGGGCTGCTCTCAATCTCATCCCCCCCAGCCTGGATTGGTACTGAGGGTTGCCCTGACCTAGGTGCAGGACCTTGCCCTTGGCCTTCTTGGACCTCCTGAGGCTCTCCTGAGCCCAGCTCTGCAGCCTGCCCAGGTGCCTCTGGATGCCATCCTGTCCCTCTGACATATTGACAGCACCACTCAGCTTGGTGCCATCTGCACAGTTGCTGGGGGTGCCTCAATCTTGCTGTGTAAAGATACTGAACAGCACTGGTCCCAGTATGGACTCCTGAGGGACATGACTGTCACTGCTCTCCATGTGGCCTTGCTGCCAGTGAGCACTACCCTCTGGATGCCACCATCCAGCCCATTCCTTACCCACTGTACAGTCCAGGCCAGGCCACTGAAGACTTCTCTGCTTCAGGACTGTATCTCCCCCCCAAAATGACACCATAGTAGTAAACAGCTCCTGGCAGGGAATTTCTATAGGCTTTGCTCTTAGCTCTCCTTGGCTGAAAGATGCAGGTTAGACCACAGAACACAAGGGCAGCTAAGAAAAAAAGGTGGTACTAATAATTTTCCCCCCTGTATTCTATTCTGTACAACATTAAAGAGAAAACCACATAAAAAGGCTTTGTATCTGCCTGTGCAAGCTGGCCTGGCCTGGGGGTGTCCTGGTGAAGCTAGACAGAGGCACAGGGAAGTGAACAGCACCTGCAGCTGAAAGGTTCTTCCACTCTCCTCATTTGGAGAGTATTTTAAGTCCTCTTTTTCCCATGGTATTGACATCAGACAGCATCTTCAGAAGCTTCCAAGAAGCTGGAGGTACAGGAGTCTCTCTCTCTCTCAGCCCCTCCAAGGGGTTGGAAGGGACCTCCAGAGATCACCCAGCCTAACCCCCTTGCCAGAGCAGGGGCACCCAGGGCAGGGCACACAGGAATAGGTGGGGGATGGAAAGTCTCCAGAGAAGGAGACTCCACAACCTCTCTGGGCAGCCTGCTCCAGCCCTCCAGCACCCTCACACCAAACAAGTTTCTCCTCATGTTGAGGTGGAACCTCCTGGGTTCCAGCTGGGATCTGTTGTGCCTTGTCCTGTCCCTGGGAAGCACCAAACAGAGCCTGGAACCTTCATCCTGACCCCCAGCCCTCAGCTATTGATAGACATTGATCAGATCCCTCTCAGCCTTCTCCTCTCCAGACTAAACAGCCCCAGGGCTCTCAGCCTTTCTTCAGAGCAGAGATGTTCGAGCCCCTTCGTTGTGCCTTCTCCTGTCGCTGGGCACCACCCAGACACAGCCTGGCCCCTTCGTGGTTCAGAATGCACCTGGCAGCACCCAGCAGAAACCTGCATCTAAGAATATCATTTATTTGGGGTTTGTAAACAATCTCATTGGAAACAAATTAAAAATACAGTGGGACAAACCCAACCCTCCCCCAAATCTCTCTGTATATATGTACACACACTTCCACCCTCACTTCATTGCAATGCCATGGTTCAAAGCAGGAAAGGAGGAAGTGAAGGGAGACAAAAACCCAACCACAACCAGTCCCCAAGCCCAGCCAAAGTTCCTTGATCCAATCCCAACCTTCTTTCCAAAGGGATCCTTCTCAGGAGCACTTCACTTGTTGTTGATCACCTGAACTGTCTTCTGCCCGTAGCGGTAGTAGCTGTAAGCAGAGCTCACCGTGGTGAAGGCTGTGATGCACCTTGAGGGGAGGGAGGGAAAGAAACCACAACCCACAGTCCCTGTGAGTCCTTTGGGTCTAAAAAGAGCAGACTCAGAATGTTTCCTTTTTGAAGCACCACCCTTGTTTTTCAGGAGACAGCTCCAGGGAACTACAAGCCCCCTGGGGTCTGTGCTGCACTAACCGGGCGCTGGGCGGAGTCACTGCTGCAGGCCTGCCCCTCCAGCACTCCTGCCCTCCTTGGACACACTGCCAGCCTTGCCCAGGCCACTGCTGAGAGGCTTTGGAGACGACCCTGCTTAAGTTACAGCCAGCATGCCTCCATTCCTCCCAGCCAGCATTCCTCCATTCCTCCCAGCATGGTGACTCTCAGAGCCCCAGCCAAGTAGCAAGGGAAGCATCTCCCCCAGATGCAATTCTACACTTGGCTTTCCAACCTCACTGAGGGCTAAGATCAAGGTTCTGAATTGCTTGAAAGCTTTAGGCTGGGCTGTTTTCTCCTAACAGGCAGCTACAATGGATTCTCCACTACTTGAAGCTAAGTCACTAGGTAATTCTGCTCTCTGCTCAGCCTCTTTGTTCTGAACTCTTACCTAAGTGCACTCCTGGCAGCTGCAGCTCAAAGTCAGGCAGAGCTCAGCTGCTCCATGAGGAGGTTTGCTCCTCTTTCTACTTGCACTGGATCCCTCCCCTTCCATCCTATCACCTAGCAAGAATCCTCTCTTCCTTCAGACACCTGGATGTGAAGGCAGAAGCTATACTGGCAAGCAAAACTGGGACCCCCCTCATCCTATTGGGGGTAACTGGCAACAAGGCTGCTTTGGCAGTGATGGCAGAAGGGAGACTCATAGAATTAACTGTCAGGGCTGGAAGGGACCTCAAGGAGCATCCAGCTCCAACCCCCCTGCCATGGGCAGGGACACCTCACACTACAGCAGGTTGCTCACAGCCACAGCCAGCCTGGCCTCAAAAACCTCCAGGCAGGAGGCTTCCACCACCTCCCTGGGCAACCTGTGCCAGTCTCTCACCACCCTCATGGCCAAGAACTTCTTCCTGACATCCAATCTGAATCTCACCACTTCTACTTTTGCTCCATTCCCCCCAGTCCTGTCACTCCCTGACACCCTCAAAAGTCCCTCCCCAGCTTTCTTGGAGCCCCCTGCAGATACTGCAAGGCCACAAGAAGGTCTCCTCAGAGCCTTCTCCTCTCCAGACTGAACAACCTCAACTCTCTCAGGCTGTCTCTAGAGCAGAGCAGCTCCAGCCCTCTGCTCATCCTCATGGCCCTTCTCTGGACACCTTCCAGCACCTCCAGATCCTTCCTGGAAGAGAGGCTCCAGAGCTGGACACAGTGCTCCAGGTGGGGTCTCAGCAGAGTGGAGCAGAGGGGGAAAATCCCCTCCCTGGCCCTGCTGGCCACACTTCTCTTGCTGCAGCCCAGGCTCTGCTTGGCTCTCTGGGCTGCAAGTGCTCCCTGCTGGCTCCTCTTGAGCTTCTCATCCCCCAGCTCCCCCAAGGTATTTTCTTCAGGGCTGCTCTCAAGCCAGTCCCTGCCCAGCCTGTATCAGTCCTGACCCAGCTGCAGGACCTTGCCTTGGCCTTGTTGAACCTCATGAAGTTGTCATGGCCCCAGCTCTGCAGCCTATCAAGGTGCCTCTGCATGGATCCCTTCCTCCCACTCTGATGCTTCTTCCATCACTCTGAATTTTACAGTTTGCCTGTGTGCACCACCTCTGGTGCTGGGATTTGCTTCCCCTCCCCAGCATTACCTCCCCTTCCCTGGCTCTGCTCCTATTGCAAGCTTTGCTTCCTGGATGTCAACTCTCTTCATTGCCCAAGGTTTGCTTCTCCAGTAAATTAAGCAGCAATAAATCTCTGGCTTCTGGAAGAGCCAAGAACAAAAGGGCACAAACTCAGGCCCAGCTGGAGCTGGTCCAGCAGGGAGGCCCAGCTGGGTCTCTTTCCATTTCCCCACAGTTAGATTAATCTCTATTGCACTCAACACAGGTCCCAGAGGTGAAGAGGGAAGTTACCATAGGGTCTGCAGGTAGATGCTGTCCACATAATTGAAGACTGGAGCTGCTAAAGAAGCTGCCACCAACATGAGCTGCACTGCTGTGTTCATCTGGCAAAAGCAAACCAGGAAAGGTCACCAAAATGATGAAGCCTGCCCCCAAAGCAGACAGCACCCAAGAGCTGTGGAGCCCCCCTCTGGAACTGCTTCCTGCTCTTACCTTGCTAATGAATGTTGGCTTTAATTGGGCAGTAGCATAACAGGGGTTAAAATATCTACTGAGCGTTCTCTGTTGGGAGGAAATAGAGAAGGGGAAGAAAAGCAGCTGGAGAATACTCAAATCCACACCTTTGCAGGAGACAGTAAACTGAGTTGTGGCACTGAAGCATCACCCTGCTGCCATCCTTACAGGATTTGCTACCCAGCACTCACTCCTCAGCTCTGCCCTGCCTCCATAGCTCTGACCCCACTCCCCACCTCTGCTTTCCCCTTCCCCACCTCTGCTTTCCCCTTCCCCAGCTCTTCTTCCCCCCTCCTCACCTTTGCCCCCTCTCCCCCCAACTCTGACCCTCCTCTTCACCTCTGCTTCCCCCCTCCCCACCTCCTAAGTTCCAAGCAGCTCTGACTCACCTCTCTGAAACCTGTTTCGTGTTCTGCCTGCAGCTCCACCCAGCAGATCAAGCAGCACAGCTCTCCCCCATAGGCTCTCTGCACCCCATCAAGCCTCAAGGTTAAAATCCCCTGGGCACAACTGTGTTCAAGGCTTCCCTTTCTTGAGCACTCCTCCAAACCCACCACGGACCTGACCCACAGCAAGGGCTGGCAGGCTCCCAGAGCTCTGTCCCCGCTCCACACTCACCGGGGGAGAAAGAGTTTTGTACCGCACGTAGAACACTGCAGCAATGAGAGCTGCATCCCTCAGCAGGATCATGGAGGTCAGGGGAACTGCAAAACCAAGCCAAGAAGGAGCTCTCAGACAGCACATCCACCCTGGAGAGACTGCACACACAGAGAGCACACAGCGTGGAGCAGGAAGCAAGAAACCTCCCTCCGGTCCTGCAGGGCAGCTTGGATGTGAGAGGGAAGAGCTTGAGTGTGGCTTCTGAAAGGGCTGGAGCTGAAGTCATGGAGTCACAGAATGGTAGGGCTGGAAGGGACCCTCCAGAGACCATCCAGCCCAACCCCCCTGCCAGAGCAGGGGCACCCAGGGCACAGCACACAGGAACACAGCCAGGTGGGGCTGGAAAGGCTCCAGAGAAGGAGACTCCACAACCTCTCTGGGCAGCCTGCTCCAGGGCTCCAGCAGCCTCACACCAAACAACTTTCTCCCCATGTTGAGGTGGAACCTCCTGGGTTCTACCTTGGACCTGCTGTGCCTTGACCTGTCCCTGGGCACCACCAAAGAGAGCCTGGAACCTTCACCCTGACCCCCAGCCCTCAGCTATTGATAGACATTGATCAGATCCCTCTCAGCCTTCTCCTCTCCAGACTGAACAGCCCCTGGGCTCTCAGTCTCCCTTCACAGCAGAGATGCTCAAGTCCCTTCATTGGGGCCCCATCCCTGAAGACATTCAAGGTGAGGCTGGCCAGGGCTCTGGGCAACCTGATCTAGTGGAGGATGTCCCTGCTGAGTGCAGGGGGCTTGGACTGGATGAGCTTTGGAAGTCCCTTCTGAAATCATCCTCACAGCTCTCTTTTAGCCTCTCTCTGGTAGTTCCCCATCTCTCTTGACTGGGAAGCCCTTGAGCCCAGCCCTGGGGCGGGGTGGGGGGGAAGCCCTTGAGCCCAGCCCTGGAGGGGGGCGGGGAGAAGCCCTTGAGCCCAGCCCCGGAGAGGGGTGGGGGGAAAGCCCTTGAGCCCAGCCCTGGGGCGGGGGGGGGAGGGGGAAGCTCCTGAGCCCAGCCCTGGAGCGGGGGGGGAGGGGGAAGCCCTGGAGCCGGCCCTCAAGCTGGCAGCCCTTGAGCTGAGCCAGTCTAGGAGAACTTTCCTTTTCACAGCTACTATTGCTGCATTAGGGTGCTGGGGGGCTGTGCTAGCTGGGGGAGGGGAGCTGTGCTGAAGTGCTGAAGAGCAGTACACTGCCAAGGCAAGAGCTGAAAGCCACCCAGCAGAGCTCTCCTTGCAGAAGGCCCAAGCAGCACTGCCCCAGCTGGGAGGAGCCTCAGGCCCTCAGGCAGCAGAGGCAGGGGCAGTGTTCTCACCTGGGATCAGGTTGGCACAGGTCAGGCTTACGTAGAGCACGCTGATGAGGATTTTGTCAGCCAGGGGATCGAGAGCACTTCCCAGAGCTGACTTCTGGTTAGCCCAGTTCCGGGCAATGAATCCGTCCAGCTGGGGGGGGAAAAAAAGAATGAATAAGCCCAGAAGATAAACCCAAGCCTAAAAATAGCTTCTGTGTGGTGCTGCTGGTGGAGAGCTAGGGCAGGAATGACAGCACACAGCTGGTTTAACTCTGCTGACAGAGGAGATCTGGTGGCTGGCAGCAGGGTGAGGGTTTATTCCTCCCCACTGCCTGCCAGCTGCTGCAAGGCTCTGAACATTTCCAGGGCCTCATGAGCTTGGAAAGGTTTTTCTTTTCTTTCCTTTTCAAGCTTTTTTCTTTTTCTAAGGGGAGAAAAAAATAACCCACAGGATTCTGAGGATGGGTGGGGAGCAGGTGCATCTGCAGCTGGTTGTATGAGCACAATGGCCACCTGGCACCAGCCAGGGACCCCCTTCTCATCCACCAGTACTCAGTGCCCTTCAGTTCACAGCCTCACAGGATGTCAGGGGTAGGAAGGGACCACTGGAGAGCAACTTGAAGCCATTTCCTCTCCTCCTATCACTTGTTCCTAGGCAGCAGAGTCAAACCCCCACCTGGCTCCAGCCTCCTCTCAGGGAGCTGTAGAGAGCAGTGAGGTCTCCCCTCAGCCACACACCCATGGCCTGGGATGCTCTTGGTTTGCTCCCTGGATGCTTTCCCATCCCTCTTACTGTTCCCCTCCTGAGCCTGGGCTACCAAAAGCAGCTTCCAAGCCAACACCCAGGAAACACCAAGTGCCACAGTCAAGAGCAGGCCCTGGAGGGGATTGTTCAGAGGCTCACAGGATGTCAGGGGCTGGAAGGGACCTCCAAAGGTCATTGAGTCCAAGCCCCCTGCCAGAGCAGGAGCATAGAATCCAGCACAGATCACACAGGAACACAGCCAGACAGGGCTGGAAAGGCTCCAGAGAAGGAGACTCCACAACCTCTCTGGGCAGCCTGCTCCAGGGCTCTGGGACCCTCACAGGGAAGAAGTTCCTCCTCATGTTGAGGTGGAGCCTCCTGTGCTGCAGTTTTCATCCATTGCCCCTTGTCCCATCACAGAGACAGCAGAGCCTGTCCCTGTCCCTTCCTCCCTCACCTCCAGCCCTCAGATATTGATAGAGATTGATCAGATCCCCTCTCAGCCTTCTCCTCTCCAGACTGAACAGCCCCAGGTTACGTGCAAGCAAAGGATGCAGGCCCCCAGCAGATCTAAAAGCTATGCTCTTGCACTCCTTGCCACCCTGCACTGGAGCCTGAAGTGCAATGCTCAGGGCTGGCAGCCCTGCAAGCCAGGCCACCCCCAGCCCGACGCCAACCTACCAAGTCCGTCACGCCGGCCAGAACAAAGACGCCCAGGGCAATGTTGAAGTTCTCCTCAACAATCAGGTAGCCCAAAACTGGAGCCAGACCCATTCTTGCCATTGACAGGATATTGGGGATGGTCCAGGGGTTTTCATACTGGAAAGCAAGAAAGCAACAACTTCAGGCTGTGAGAGCAAAGGCAAACACAGAAACAGGCAGGGTGGAAGAGAGCCTCAGGAGCACCAAGCCCAACCCCTGACCCTGCTCTGCAAGGCTCACCCCTAAACCATAGCCCCAAGCACCACAGCCAAACCACCTTGAAACACCTCCAGCCTTGGGGACTCCACCACCTCCCTGGGCAGCTCAGCCCAGTGCCTGACCACTCTGGATGGGGAAAAATTCTTCCTCCTCTCCAGTCTGCCCCTGCCCTGCTGCAGCTTGAGGCTCTTCCCTCTTGTTCTGTCACTAATGACCTGGGAGAAGAGACCAGCACCAACCTCTCCACAAGGTCCTTTCAGGGAGCTGTAGAGAGCCATGAGCTCTGCCCTCAGCCTCCTCTGGTTCCCACTAACCATCCCCAGCTCCTTCAGTTGCTCCTCCTCAGACTTCTTCTGCAGGCCCTTCCCAGCTTCCTTACCCTCCCCTGCCCTGGCTCCAGCCCCTCCACATGGCAGATAACAGAATGGATCAAGGCAAACATAGACTCTCTGGGGAACAGGGCTGGGGAGGAACAGCTGAGGAGCTGGGGGTGGTTAGTCTGGGGAAAAGGAGGCTGAGGAGAGACCTCCTTGCTCTCTACAGCTCCCTGAGAGGAGGCTGGAGTGAGGAGGGGTTGGTCTCTTCTCCTTAGGAACAAGTGACAGGAGAAGAAGAAATAGCCTCAAGCTGCACCAGGGGAGGTTTAGGTTGGACATTGGAAGAAACTTCTTTCCTGAAAGGGTTCTCACAGCCTGGCAGAGGCTGCCCAGGGAAGTGGTTGAATGCCCATCCCTGGAGATGTTTGAGAGAGGCAGAGCTGTAGTGCTGAGGGCCATGGACCTTGCAAACTATTCCATCCTAGCCCTGGAGCACAGGCGTGGGGAGAGCGCAGCAGCCAGCAGGACCAAGCCAAGGTCCCCCCCATGGCCGGGGCACTTTGAACCCACGGTGCCAACCTGTCCTTCGTGTCAGGGCAGCTCAGCACTGCTTTCACTGATCACACAGCCTCAGAACTGTTCTGGCTGGCAAGGACCTTTTAGATGGAGTCCAACCATTCTCCAAGTCTACCGAAGCTGCAGGTCTGTTCCTACCGGAACGACCCCGCGTCCCTGTGACCGCTTTGAGCTGCCCCAGCCCGAAAGCCCTCTCGGCCCCCGGGGCAGCAAGGCGCCGCCTGCACAAGCCACAGGGGCACGGCCCCTCGCTAAACATTAACTCAGCCTTCCAAAGGCATGCACGCCGCCACCCACAGTCCCCAAGTGCTCGCCGGGCGCCAAGCTCGGGCGTGACACCTGTTTGCACAGGCGGCATTCCTCTGGCTGCCCGATGGGGCACCCGGCGCTGCCAGCGGGGGGACCGAGCGCCGCCCGCCGCGCTCCCCGCCGGGAGCACCGAAGGAGGGAGGAGCGCGGCAGGCAGCTCCGCGCACCGACCACCCCTCACCCGACCCCGGGTCACCTACCAGCTCGGCATAGGTGCCCGCCACAGGCCGCTCCCGGGGGGACTCCGGCGGCTCGGCCCCGCCGCTCCTCGCCCTGGCCCCGCCGCTGAGGAGGCGCCAGGCGGCGGCCGACGGCCGCAGCAGCCGGTGGTGGTGGTGCTGCCGCAGGGAGGGCCCCGCCGCAGCCCCCGGGCAGAAAACGGCGCCGTTCCCGTGGCGGCGGCCGCCCGTCCCTCCGCCGCCCTTCCCGGCCGCCCCGACCCGGCTGACCAGCGGCCGCGCACCGCCGGCGGGCCGCCTCTGCCCCGCGCCGCGGAGGAGCCCCCATAAAGCCCTGTCCAGCCAAGCGGCGGCCAGCATGTTGCGGAGGAGAACGCAGCCGCGGCCCCTAGGCCCGCTGCGGCCCTGCCGCCGCCGGCGCCATCCGCCGCCCCCAGAGCCTGGCGGGGGCCAGGGCCGGGCGGCGCGCCGCGGGCCGCGCGTGTGCGGCGAGGGGGACGTGCCGCCTTTCGCGGCCTTTTGCGGCAGCTCGCGCGGCGCCGCGCTTTACGGCAGGCCGCCAAGCCCCGCCGGTGGCCGCGGAGCGGGGCGAGACCCTGCTGTGAGCAGGGATGAGGGCGAAGCCGCTCCTCTGCCTTTCGCTCGGCTGAGGCTCATTCCCTGGCAACCTCCGGGGCGAGGAAGGCGGCGTGGTCACCCCGCCGGGCCGCGCTCCGGGCTCCGGCTGCTCGCAACAGCCCCTGGACGAAGGTCAAGGTTTGCTCTAGACGTTTCTGAGAACCTTCTTGTTCTTGCTGCCTGCTCCTCGCCCACCTTTACTTGAACTCCAAGAGAAAGAAGAGTAGTTTACTTTGCCAGGGGCAAGCAGCGATTTGCATCTGAGGCTTGCTCTGACCACTTTCCACTGCACCAGGAGAACCACAGGATGGTCAGGGTTGGAAGGGACCTCAAGGCTCAGCCAGCTCCAATCCCAATGCCCTGGGCAGGGACACCTCACACTACAGCAGGTTGCTCACAGCCACAGCCAGCCTGGCCTGAAAAACCTCCAGGCAGGAGGCTTCCACCACCTCCTTGAGCAACCTGTGCCAGTCTCTCACCACCCTCATGGGCAAGAACTTCTTCCTGACAGCCAATCTGAATCTCCCCACTTCTACTTTTGCTCCATTCCCCCCAGTCCTGTCACTCCCTGACACCCTCCAAAGTCCTTCCCCAGCTTTCTTGGAGCCCCCTTCAGATCCTGCAAGGCCACAAGAAGGTCTCCTGAGAGCCTTCTCCTCTCCAGACTGCACAACCCCAACTCTCTCAGGCTGTCTCCAGAGCAGAGCAGCTCCAGCCCTCTGCTCATCCTCATGGCCCTTCTCTGGACACCTTCCAGCACCTCCAGATCCTTCCTGCAAGAGAGGCTCCAGAGCTGGACACAGAGCTCCAGGTGGGGTCTCAGCAGAGTGGAGCAGAGGGGGAGAATCCCCTCCCTGGCCCTGCTGGCCACACTTCTCTTGCTGCAGCCCAGGCTCTGCTTGGCTTTCTGGGCTGCAAGTGCTCACTGTTGGCTCCTCTTGAGCTTCTCCTCCACCAGGACCTCCAAGGCCTTTTCTGCTGGGCTGCTCTCAAGCAGAGAGGTGCAGAGGTGCTCCAGCCCTCTTCTTCTAAGGTATTAGAATTAGATCAAAGAAATATTAGATCAAAGAACTGTTAACAGTGTTCAGTTAAGGACTATTTGCTGGTGATTAGTAGCAGCTACTTCACTTACATTGTTGGGTTTCAGGTTTTCAGGGAGGATGTGGAGTCTCCTCTCAAGAGTTTAAAGACCCACCTAGATGAGTTCCTGTTTGCCCTGCCCTGGGTGCCCCTGCTCTGGCAGGGGGGTTGAGCTGGATGATCTCTGAGGGTCCCTTCCAACCCCTACCACTCTGGGATTCCACAAAGGGGGCTCAATGCCCTCATGTGCCATCCTTATTTTGAGATCATCTCAGTTCTGTCTCTAATCACAGAATCATTTGTGTTGGAAAAGACCTTAAAGATTGAGTCCAACCATGACCTAACACCACCACGGAGTCTGATGCTAAGCCCTGGCCCTCAGCACCACATTTCTGCCTCCTTGAAACACCTCCAGGGATGGGCATTCAGCCACCTCCCTGGGCAGCCTCTGCCAGGCTGTGAGAACCCTTTCAGGCAAGTTTCTTCTTCTAACATCCACCCTAAACCTCCCCTGGGGCAACCTGGGGCCATTTCCTCTACCCTAATACTGATGTTGATTTTTTTTTGGAGCCTGTTGTCCATAGGTTGAGCAACTCCAAGTGCAGACCTAGTACCTGTGTGCCCTGGCCTGGGTGACCCTGCTCTGGCAGCAGGGTTGGCCTGGATCATCTCTTGAGGTCCCTTCCACCCCCTACCATTCTCTGATTCCAAGCCATAGCACCCTGTGATTCTGTGAGCACACATTCCTCTGGGGCAGGGAAGGAGTGCCACAGGGGAAGGGTTGGAGTGATCACCCTTGCAGCAGCCAGCAGCCCCCACAGCAGTGCTCCCTGCTGCTCTGGAGGGCTCTGCACCCAATCTTTCTCACACAGAGCAAAGTTTAATGAAAGACAAAGAAAATCTGTTTTACAACTTAAATAAGTGTGAGGTGGCTAGCCTCTTAACCCAGGCTGGCATTTCAAACACAAACCTCAGCTACAGCAAGAGGTGCAGAGCAGGAAAGGAAGCCAGCTGGAGCAAGGCATCACCTCTTCACAGACCCTCCCAGCTGTAAGGCTGAAGGCAGTTGGCCACAGGAGCTCCTCTCACATTGTCTGAAGCTGATAAAGCCTTGCACCTTTTTTCAGGAGGTAACCTTGATCATTCAGGGATCCAATAAAGCTTTCAAAATCAGCTACCTGGGGAAGAGAGAGACCAAAATCAGTACACAAGGGGCAGAAGGACATTTGGCCTGCTCTGAAGCAACAGAAAGAGCTGAGAAGGGAAGAGCTTGGTGAACTGAAGCTGTCCCCTGGGGAGAAATCCACTGTCTGAAACACAAGTATCTACCAAAGAACAGCCTGATTCCTACAGCTCCTGTTGAGTTTGTAACAGCTGCAGAACCTTGAAGGGGCAAGAAAGATTCTCTCCATAAAGGGAAAATCAGAATTGATTGAGTTAGCTGGAAGGAAGCAGCTGCTGAGTGAATGATGTGGGAAGATCTGGCAGCAGCCTGTCCTGTAAGACAGGACTCACAGCCAATGCCCTCTGTGGCAATCCTGTATGACAGAATGTGCACAGTTAACATCCAAAGAGGTTTGGAGACTTGTGGTGGAGCTGCAATCCAGCTGGGGGCTGCTCATCAATGGTGTTCCCCAGGGCTCAGGGCTGGGCCCAGCTCTGCATAATGTCTTTATTAGTAACATGGGTGAGGGGATCCAGGCACCCTCGAGTGTGGAGCTGCTGGAGGGCAGGAAGGCTCTGCAGAGGGACCTGCACAGCCTGCATCCATGGGCTGAGGCCAATGGGATGAGATCCAACCAGGCCAAGGGCTGGGTCCTGCAGCTGGGTCAGGGCAATCCCCAGCACAAATCCAGGCTGGGTGAGGAGTGGCAGGAGAGCAGCCTGCAGGAGAAGGCCTTGGGGGTGTCAGTTGGTGACAAAGTGCCCAGGAGCCAGCAGTGGTCACTGGCAGCCCAGCAGGCAGCTGTGTGCTGAGCCGCATCCAGAGCAGGGAGAGCAGCAGCACAGGGAGGGGATTCTGCCCCTCTGCTCTGCTCAGACCACACCTGCAGCACTGCCTCCAGGTCTGAGGCACCCAGCATAAGAGGGACCTGGAGCTGCTGGAGAGGGTCCAGAGGAGGCCACAAAGATTATTTGAGGGCTGGAGAACCTCTGCTGTGGGGACAGACTGGGAGAGTTGGGGATGTTCAGCCTGGAGAAGAGAAGGCTCCAGGGAGACCTTAGAGCAGCCTTCCAGAACCTGAAGGGGCTCCAGGAGAGCTGGGGAGGGACTTTGGACAAGGGCTGGGAAGGACAGGACAGGAGGGACAATGGCTTTGAGCTGGGAGAGGAGAGGTTGCGACTGGAGATGAGGAAGAAGTTCTTGCCAGTGAGGATGGTGAGACACTGGCACAGGTTGCCCAGAGAGGCTGTGGATACCTCCTCCCTGGAGGTGTTCAAGGCCTTGAGCAAGCTGGGCTGGTGGGAGGTGTCCCTGCCCATGCAGGGGGTTGTTCTGGATAATCTTTAAGGTGCCCTCCAACCCAAACCCACTCCATGTGTCTATGAAACAATGAAATTGAACAGAGGCAGCACGACAGCCTCCATGTAGGCATTGAAATAGTGCTGTTCCCTGGGGAGCCAGAGGAAGGAAAGTGCCTTTCACAAACTCCCAACAACTGAGTCTCCTACTGGACCAGCTTTGGAAGCAAACCCAACCCTGCCTCCTGCCAGCAGCTGTCACTGTCAAACAGCTCAGTACAGGAGCAAAGCTCCTCCTCAGCCAAGGCTACTGCAGGCAGCTTGCTGTGCCCCAAAGCAGCTACCACTGCTTCCTCCTCCTCCTGGCAGGGAGCCACAACAGCTGCACCTTTCCCACTTGCCCTTTTTCAGTGAGCAGGTCTGCCCCCTCGTGCCTCCTGGTGCTGCAGAACCACCTGCTTGCCCAACTTACTCGGATCTGTAGCTCCTTTGCCACCTGCCTCAGCTGCTGCAGGTCAAAGAGGTTGTTGTAGGTCCTCTCTGCAATGCTGTTGAGGGCAGACACAAATCGCTTGGCCTGTGACCGATTGCTCATCCCAGAGCCATGCTGGGATCTCTCAAAGTCCAGCTTGCCAAACTCATCTGAGTAGGTGCCCAGCATGCTGAGAACACAGCAAAAAGGGAAAGAGATCAACAAGAGGTTGAGCCTGGAGAAGGGCAGCACCTGGAGGAAAGGACCTGGGAGTGCTGGTGGACAACAGGCTGAGCATGAGCCAGCAACGTGGCCTTGTGGGCAAGAAGGCCAATGGCAGCCTGGGCTGCAAGGAGTGTGGCCAGAAGATCAAGAGAGGTTCTGCTCCCCCTCTGCCCTGCTGAGGCCTCATCTGGAGCATTGTGTCCAGTGCTGGGCTCCCCAGTTCCACAAAGACAAGAAACTCCTGGAGAGAGTCCAGCAGGGAGCCACTGAGCTGCTGAGGGCACTGAACATCACCTTGTGAGGAGAGGCTGAGAGCCCTGGGGCTGCTTAGCCTGGAGCGGAGCAGCCTGAGGGGGAGCTCAGCAATGCTGATCAATAACTGAAGGGTGAGTGGCAGGAAGCTGGAGCCAGACTCTTCTCAGTGGTGCCCAGGGACAGGACAAGGGGCAATGGACACAGACTGGAACCCAGGAGGTGCCACAGGAGCAGAAGGAACAAATTCTTCCCTGTGAGGGTGGCAGAGCAGTGGGACAGGCTGCCCTGAGAGGCTGTGCAGTCTCCATCTCTGGAAGCACTCCAGACCCAAACCCTGTGTGACTGCCTCTGGGTGCCCTGCTCTAGCAGGGGTGTTGAACTGGATGATCTTCCAACCACTGCCATTCTGTGATAAGCAGAACTCCCTGAGAAACCTTCAGAAGCCACACAGAAAACCATCCCCCAGTAAGAAAGTCATTATCTAGGGAACTTTGACCAAGCATCTTTCATCCAAATCAGTTTTGAAGTTAAATTGATTAACTGCAAGAGGAAAGCCAGCACATAAGAGAAAAGCTCCTTTGGCAGCACCTTGTGTCCAAGCTGCTGTGCATGGATCCACCATAAGTGCTCCAATGGCAGGCCTCAAAGGCCTGAGGGCTGCTGGCAGCTGGGAAAGAGCAGCCAACCAATCTGAATCTTGGTATCAGGGGCCTAAACCAGATCAAGTTCTTCCCCCCCCCGCAGAGCTGTGTTTTACCCCAAGCCTTAACTGCTTGATGTGTTCTTGCAGCCATGTGTGGTACCTGTATTTCATTATTTCTATCACATCCTCAGCATCTTCCTTGGTGGACTCCTCCCTCAATTCCAGCCTTGCTCGTGCCTTGAAACAAAGCACACCAAAAGCCATCAAGGTCTATTGCAGCTGACGTGGGAAGGGGCTGCAGTCACTCTACGGGCACAGTGCTTGGGAGCAGAGACAGAGCCTGAGCCTGCAGGGTCTAGAGGGGAAGGGCTTTACTTCTTTGCACACTCACATTCTTGGGCTGCAGCTGGGAGTTTAGTGGCTTTTTAAGATCTTCCTTAGAGGGGGTTTAATAAGTGTTTATAAATATCTGAGGGTCAGGAGGGAGGGGACAGGCTCTGCTCACTTGCTCCCTCTGACAGGACAAGAGGCAATGGATGTAAGCTGCAGCACAGGAGGTTCCACCTCAACATGAGGAGAAACTTGTTTGGTGTGAGGGTGCTGGAGGCCTGGAGCAGGCTGCCCAGAGAGGTTGTGGAGTCTCCTTCTCTGGAGTCTTTCCAGCCCTGTCTGGATGTGGTGCTGTGTGACCTGTGCTGGATTGCATGGCCCTGCTCTGGCAGGGGGCTTGGACTGGATGTGATGGTGTGAGGGGACAGCAGTGGCAGCAGCTTCAGAGGGAGCTGTCTGCTCTCCCCACCCAGCAGCGCAGAGGCTTTACCTCGGTGAGGCGGATGAGGGACTCCAGCTGGCGGGTGGTGATGGGGGTGCCGTCTGCCCCCTGGTTCTGCCGGCGCAGCTCCAGGTAGAAGCCCTGCAGCACCTCAGCAGCCGCTGCAGACAGCCGCGGCTGCACGTACTGCCGGGCGTACCCCACGTACTTCCGCAGCAGCTGGTGGGGGAGGGCATCCAAGTGTTCTCCTGCTGACACCTAGCCAACACAAAGACGAGCACAGCATCACAGCAGGCTCTGGATGGGAGGGACCTCCAAAGCTCATCCAGCCCAACCCCCCTGCACTCAGCAGGGACATCCCCAACAGAGCCCAGAGCCCTGTCCAGCCTCACCTTGAGTATCTCCAGGGATGAGGCCTCAACCACCTCCCTGGGCAACCTGCTGCAGTGTTCCAGCAGCCTCCTGGTGCAGAACTTGTTCCTCACATCCAATCTCAATCTGCTCTGCTCTCATTTCAAACCATTGCCCCTGGTGGCCTTTGGGAACACTCGTCCTCCATCCTTCTTGGAGCTCACTGCAGCTTAGATTTGTGCCCCTTGTAGATTTGTACCTTTTGCAGTATCAATCTTAACACAGGAGCTTTGTATTCTGTGTTTTATCTGCTGAAATTTGGCTGGAAAGCTGCCCAGCAGAGAATGACTTGGAGACCTTCTTGTGGCCTTGCAGGATCTGCAGCGGGCTCCAAGAAAGCTGGGGAGGGACTTTTGAGGGTGTCAGGGAATGATAGGACTGGGGGCAATGGAGCAAAAGTAGAAGTGGGGAGATTCAGATTGGATGTGAGGAAGAAGTTCTTGCCCATGAGGGTGGTGAGAGACTGGCACAGGTTGCCCAGGGAGGTGGTGGAAGCCTCCTGCCTGGAGGTTTTTCAGGCCAGACCTTTGAAGGTCTCTTCCAACCCAGTGCAGTCTATGATTCTAAGCAGCACATCAGGGTTGCCCACGTCCCAGTGTAAGGCGCGGGGCGGAACAGCAGGCAGAGGGCAGGTCCTACCTTGAGGCGCTCCAGCAGCGGCCGCTCGGCGGCAGTCTCCAGCAGGGAGCGTTCCGACGCGCTGCTCCGAGAGGCCGTGGCGCTGGCGCAGGCTGCCGGCTTCCCGGCCCGGATGGCCATGACGTGCTCCGACAGCAGGTGGTCGTGGTCTTCGTTTGGGGTGTCCAGCAGGATGAAAACCAGGTCAAACCTGGACAGCAGGGCGCTCCCCATTCTAAAGGACAGGCAAGAAAGCCACCGAGTGCTCAGGAAAGAGTCAAAATCACATGGAATCACAGAACTGCCAGGGTTGGAAGGAGCCTCAAGGATCACCCAGTTCCAACCCCTCACACTGCAGCAGGTTGCTCACAGCCACATCCAGCCTGGCCTGAAAAACCTCCAGGCAGGAAGGATCTGGAGGTGCTGGAAGGTGTCTAGAAGGGCCACGAGGGTGAGCAGAGGGCTGGAGCTGCTCTGCCATGAGGACAGACTGAGAGAGTTGGGGCTGTTCAGTCTGGAGAGGAGAAGGCTCCCAGGAGACCTTCTTGTGGCCTTCCAGTATCTGAAGGGGGCTCCAAGAAAGCTGGGGAAGGACTTTGGAGGGTGTCAGGGAGTGACAGGACTGTGGGGAATGGAGCAAAACTAGAAGTGGGGAGATTCAGATTGGATGTGAGGAAGAAGTTCTTGCCCATGAGGGTGGTGAGAGACTGGCACAGGTTGCCCAGGGAGGTGGTGGAAGCCTCCTGCCTGGAGGTTTTTGAGGCCAGGCTGGCTGTGGCTGTGAGCAACCTGCTGTAGTGTGAGGTGTCCCTGCCCATGGCAGGGGGGTTGGGACTGGCTGAGCCTTGAGCTCCCTTCCAACCCTATGATTCTACAAGACTGCCAGGAGCCTCTGCTCCTGCCTGCCAAGCCCAGCAGTGCTCACTTGAGGTTCTCAGACACTGTCCTGGCTTTGTTGTAATGTCCTCCCACGGGGTTGGCTGCTGCCACAATCGAGGTCCGGGCCGGCAGGCTGCAGACGATGCCAGCCTTGGCAAGGCTGATGCTCTGCTGTTCCATGGCTTCCAGCAAAGCCTGGTGCTGGTTGCCCATCTTATCAAATTCATCTATTCCACAGATTCCTGCAAGAAATCAACACAGAACAAAGTCTGAGGGGGAATCTGTTCATTGTCTATGAATATCTGAGGGCTAGGGGTCAGGAGGGAGGGGACAGGCTCTGCTCTCTGCACCCTGGGGTAGGACAAGGGAGCTCTGGACATCCTCCAGTCCAAGCCCCCTGTCAGAGCAGGACCATGGAATCCAGCACAGGTCACACAGGAACACAGCCAGACAGGGCTGGAAAGGCTCCAGAGAAGGAGACTCCACAACCTCTCTGGGCAGCCTGCTCCAGGGCTCTGGGACCCTCACAGGGAAGAAGTTCCTCCTCATGTTGAGGTGGAACCTCCTGTGCTGCAGTTTCCATCCATTGCCCCTTGTCCTATCACAGAGTGCAACTGAGCAGAGCCTGTCCCTGTCCCCTCCCTCCTGACCCCCAGCCCTCAGCTATTGATAGACATTGATCAGATCTCCTCTCAGCCTTCTCCTGTCCAGACTGAACAGCCCCAGGGTTCTCAGTCTCTCCTCACCAGGCAGTGCTCCAGGCCCTTCAGCAGCCTTGGAGCCCTCCCTTGGACTCTCTCCAGCAGATCCCTGCCCCTCCTGAACTCCTGTGGGCTCCTGAACTGGGGAGCCCACAACTGGATGCAAGATTCCAGGTGAGTTCTTGACCAGGCAGGGCAGGGGGGTAGGAGAACCTCCCTGGCTCTGCTGGACACACTCCTCTGAATGCCCCCCAGGAGTCCCTTGGCCTTCTTGGGCCCCAGGGCACATTGCTGTCCCCTGCAGAACTTGCTGCCCACCAGCACTCCCAGGACTGCTCTATTATCCTGTCACTAATGGGATATGCTGCCACTGCTGCTGCCCATCCTTGTGCTCTCCCCATTCAGACTCAGAGAACCCACAACCCAGCACACTGCAGCACAATTTGTCACAGACTCAGCAGCACACTACCCCTGCCCCCACAGGCAGTCACACCAAACCTGTGACACTGCATCTGTTACCTTGATCTCCCAGCACCAGGGCACCAGCTTCCAAGGCAAAATCTCCAGAAGCACCATCTCTAGACAGGGTAACAGTCAGGCCAGAGCTGGTGGAGGTGTTGCCACAAACATACACACCTCGAGGAGCCACATTGCACACTGCCTGGAAGACAAAGGACTCCTGTAGTCCCCTGCCAAGGTGAAGAATTTCAAAGACCTTGTCACAGGGAAGCAACTCAAAGTACACAGCTGAATTTGATTCTTTCTGCTTTATGTGGTTCAACAGCAAAGTTATTCACAGACTGCAGTGGGTTGGGAGGGAGCCTCCAAGGGCATCCAAGCCCTTCTGAACAGTCCCTCCCCAGCCTGCCTGCAGCTCCCCTGCAGCTACTGAACTGCAGCTCTGAGGTCTCCCTGGAGCCTTCTCCTCTCCAGGCTGAACAGCCCCAACTCTCTCATTATGTTCTGATAGGAGAGGTGCTACAGCCCTCTGACCCCTCCTCTGGAACCCCTCCTTCAGCTCCATGTCTCTCCTGTGTTGGGGGCCCCAGAGCTGGACACAGTACTCCAAGTGAGGTCTCCCCCAGAGCACAGGGGCAGAATGCCCTCTCTCTGTTTGCTGGCTCCTGGGGAGAAGGAAGCTTTGCCATGGCACTGGGAAATTTGGGGTGCTCTGTGTGTTGTCCTCAGAGTGCCAGCTCAGTGCCACATGTGTTGTCCTCACAGGGATGTGACAGAGAAACTGGAGCACAGACAACTGCCTGTGGGAGCTGGGTAAACTGATGATGCAGTGCTGGAAGGAGAGGCCTGAGGAGCACCCCACCTTTCAGTACTGGCAGAGCATGCTGGAGGACTTCTTCACCACTACCAGCAGCAACCATGAGGACCCCAGCAGTGGCTGGGACACCCCTTGCATTGGGGTCCCTGTGGGTGCTCCCCATGCCAAGAGACTCCTCTCCCATTGCCCCAGGACACTGCAAACCTGGAGCTCAGCAGTAAAGATTTGAAGCTCTTCAGATCTCTGGAGGCTTCAGGTGTTTGAAGGTTGTAACTTCTTGCAACCCCAAGGCCCCATCTGACAAGCAGGAGCTCACAACACTTGGGGCACAGCCATGCCCTACTGTGTCACCAAATGCCCAGGACCTTGGGCACAGCACTGGTACTGCAAAGGATGTTGAAATGCCTGCTGCAAGGCTCCCTGGAAGGAGGAGGACAGCAGGGGACTCCTTTGGCTGCTACCCTGTGCTTGAGGCAACCTACAGGAAAAGATAGCTCCAGGCAGGCCCAAGCAGCCTTTGGGCTTGGCTTATCCTAACCAGCTTACAAGAGGTCAAGGTAATAACACAAAAGTCAGAGAGGAATGCAACCAGCCAGCAGAATCAATGAAGCCATACTTGCAGCATCTGGCTTTTTCCTAATCCTGGGTCTCCCACCACCAGAACATGTGGATCTCCTCGGACTGGGATTCTGTTCTTGTCATCTACAAACTTCTGACAGCCTCCAAATAATGCCAGGGCCAAACCTGCCTTGACAATCTGTAGTGGTAGAGACAAGCACCAGTTAAGTATCTGCCCATGGTGAGCAACACTGACAGCTCCCTAGGACTGGCTGTGATAGCCCTTTCCTTCTGGTGGCTGCCACCTCTTGTGCCAGTCAGTCACAGGCAGCTATGAACAGTCCCTGTCCCTTCTCCCCACCTCAGATAAGCCTTAGAAATCACAGATTGCATAGGTTTGGAAGGGAGCCTCCAAGAGCATCCTGTGCAACCCCCCTGCACTCAGCAGGAACACCTCCAGCTAGAGCAGTCCCTGTGTGCACAGGGACACAGCCAGGCTCAGCTTCAATGGCTCCAGGCATGGGGCCTCAAGCCCAGCCCTGGGCAGCCTGGGCCAGTGTCTCACCACTCTCCTTGGGCACAACTTCCTCCTGAGGGCCAACCTAACTCTACTCTGCTCCACTTTCAAACCACTGCCCCTCATTCTATCCCCACAGGCCCTTCTGAACAGTCCCTCCCCAGCCTGCCTGCAGCTCCCCTGCAGATACTGAACTGCAGCTCTAAGGTCTCCCTGGAGCCTTCTCCTCTCCAGGCTGAACAGCCCCAACTCTCCCAGCCTCTCTTCAGAGAGGATTGCATTAGGAGTTTACTGTGGCACAAATATTTCCAAGTGAAGTTGCAAGCAGAGCTGCCAAGTTACTCACCTCATGGCCATAGATTGCAGGACAAAGGGAGCTGAAATACAAAGAACAGAATCACAGAATCAGAGAATTGTCAGGGTTAGAAGGGACCTCAAGGATCATCCAGTTCCAACCCCCCTGCCCCCTCACACTACAGCAGGTTGTTCACAGCCACAGCCAGCCTGGCCTGAAAAGCCTCCAGGCAGGAGGCTTCCACCACCTCCCTGGGCAACCTGTGCCAGTGTCTCACCACCCTCATGGGCAAGAACTTCTTCCTCACATCCAATCTGAATCTCCCCACTTCTAGTTCTGCTCCATTCCCCCCAGTCCTATCACTCCCTGACACCCTCAGAAGTCCCTCCCCAGCTTTCTTGGAGCCCCCTTCAGATCCTGGAAGGCCACAAGAAGGTCTCCTCAGAGCCTTCTCCTCTCCAGACTGAACAACCCCAACTCTTTCAGGCTGTCCTCCTAGAGAGGTGCTTCAGCCATCTGCTCATCCTCGTGGCCCTTCTCTGGACCCCTTCCAGCACCTCCAGATCCTTCCTGCAAGAGAGGCTCCAGAGCTGGACACAGAGCTCCAGGTGGGGTCTCAGCAGAGTGGAGCAGAAGGGGAGAATCCCCTCCCTGGCCCTGCTGGCCACACTTCTCTTGCTGCAGCCCAGGCTCTGCTTGGCTCTCTGGGCTGCAAGTGCTCACTGCTGGCTCCTCTTGAGCCTCTCCTCCCCCAGCACCCCCAAGGCCTTTTCTTCAGGGCTGCTCTCAAGCCAGTCTCTGCCCAGCCTATATTGATGCTTGAGGTTGCCCTGACCCAGCTGCAGGACCTTGCATTTGGTCCTGTTGAACCTCCTGAGGTTGTGATGGGCCCAGCTCTGCAGCCAGAATGCCCCAGCAGGGGCAGATGATTCTTGTATTGCTACTAAATAAGCACCTGCTGTACCTCCCTTGGCACAGGACACTGCTAGAGACACAGAAGACTTGTAGTAATCTGTGACTCTGTTCCCAACAGAATCAGTTTCCATCAGAAGCAGCTGAGATGTCTGGGATAAGGAAAGCCTCTCACACAAGCACAGAAGACCCCCAGCTTCCTCCTCCTTGCTGCACCCTAAAGCAGCAGCAGCTACATCCAAGTCCTCCTGTGCAAGGTGGTGCTTCTGTGTTCTTTGACTCCCCTGGGAGGGCCTGAGGCACACTCCAGCTCAGAGAGTACTTCTCAGTCTGACCTTAGAGCCTTTCCCACTCTCTGCTCAGTTCTTAAATCTCCTTGCTCTGCTTGTTCAAACCCAGAGCAGAGAAGACAGCAGCCCTCAGGAGTGGAATTTACTCAGAGAGGAGTAGAATTCCTTGGTATTTTTGATTTGGCTTGCCCACAGCTTTCTGTCTCAAGGTTGAAGTGCAGCACTCCTAACCTCCCTGTATCCTTAAGTCCTTCCCAGCATCCTAACAATCCCCACTACAACACTTCCACTTCCTCCCAAGCTCCTAAAGCCTGCTGAGCCCCTGTGGTGTGTAGTCCACAAACCTCAGGTGGTGCAGAGCTATATGATTAGCTGTCACACAGGGCCCAGGCTGATCCCCAGCCCTAATCCCAGCCCCAGGACACAACTCACTTCACAATCAGCCTGAAGAGGTTTTCCTCAGCTTGGATTTCTTGCACAGCATAGAGGTCTTTCAGGGAGAACTCCATGAAGGGCCTGTGAAAGCTCTCCTCATCAAAACTCTTTTGGTTTTGCCCTTTGCTGTTGCTGACAGAGTTTGCCTCAATGTACAGCAAGAACATACATTTGTCATTCTTATTTCTAGAAGCTCCTGGGAGGGGGGGAAAGAAAATGAGAAAGGATGAAGGAATAGTTTTGTTTTGTTGGGCTTTCCCCCCCCTCCCTGTCCTTAGGTACTGATATTGTTTACAAATGGCAGAGGGGAAGTCAGAAATGTTCACTACAGCCACATGCAAAATGTTCCTGGTTAGGTAACTCAAAACAAATCTGCATTTTCAGAGGCTGATGCAAAATAATCTTCAGAGGTTCAAGGAATGGGTTGGGTGGGAAGGCACCCTAAACATCATCCAGTCCCAACCCCCTGCCATGGGCAGGGACACCTCCCACCAGCCCAGCTTGCTCAAGGCCTCATCCAGCCTGGCCTTCAACACCTCCAGGGAGGAGGCAGCCACAGCCTCCCTGGGCAACCTGTGCCAGTGTCTCCCCACCCTCACTCCTTCCTCATCTCCAGTATAAATCTGTCCCACTCTGGCTTCCCTCTGCTCCCCTCCAGCTTTCCCTCTGCCTCCCACTCTGACCTCTCTCTGCTCCCTTCCAGCTTTCCCTCTGCCTCCCACTCTGGCATCCCTCTGCTCCCCTCCAGCCTCTCTCTGCCCCCTTCCAGCTTCCCCTCTGCCTCCCACTCCAACCTCTCTCTGCCCCCTTTCAGCTTCCCCTCTGCCTCCCACTCCAACCTCTCTCTGCCCCCTTCCAGCTTCCCCTCTGCCTCCCACTCTGGCCTCCCTCTGCCCCCTTCCAGCCTGTCTCTGCCCCCTTCCAGCTTCCCCTCTGCCTCCCACTCCAGCCTCTCTCTGCCCCATTCCAGCTTCCCCTCTGCCTCCCACTCTGGCCTCCCTCTGCTCCCCTCCAGCCTCTCTCTGCCCCCTTCCAGCTTCCCTCTGCCCCCCACTCCGACCTCTCTCTGCCCCCTTCCAGCTTTCCTCTGCCTCCTACTCTGGCCTCCCTCTGCCTCCTTCCAGCTTCCCCTCTGCCTCCCCCTCCAGCCTCCACTTACATTTTCCTTTCAGTTACCCCCTTTAGAAAAGCTCTGACTGGGCTGGGAGGCTGCTTGCATAGAGCCTTTTCTCCCAGGAGAAATGCCTTTGGGCAGGAATTTTACCTTCTTCCCATTATTCACAGAATGTGGCTGGTGGGAAGAGCCCTCCAAGCCCATCCAGCCCAGCCCTAAAGGCTCAACACTAAACCATGTCCCTAAGCTCCAGCTCCACACAGCACTTTGAACACCCATCAAGGGGGTCACAAGGAAGTTGAATGTAAACTGTTTCCATTCCTTGGTTTCCAAAACCAATTCCTAGCAGAGGAGGAGGAAACATTTGCCTTAGTAATGAAGCATTTTCTGTGGGTGTTAAATGGAAAAGGTTAAGCAAATCCCAAGTCTCATTGAGGCAGCAGCAAAGGAGTATGGCACAGCCTGGTCCAGAGAGGGCTTTGCTATGAGCACTGCAGCATTAGCCAGTACAGACTGGCAGGGACCTCTGGAGAGCATCCAGTCCAAGCCCCTGCTAGAGCAGGGCACCCAGAGGCAGTCACACAGGGTTAGGGTTTGGAATGCCTCCAGAGATGGAGGCCCCACAGCCTCTCTGGGCAGCCTGTCCCAGTGCTCTGCCACCCTCACAGGGAAGAATTTGTTCCTCCTGCTCCTGTGGCACCTCCTGGGTTCCAGTCTGTGTCCATTGCCCCTTGCCCTGTCCCTGGGCACCACTGAGAAGAGTCTGGCTCCAGCCTTCTGACCCTCACCCTTCAGCTGTCTATCAGCATTGCTGAGCTCACCCTCAGGCTGCTCCTCTCCAGGCTAAGCAGCCCCAGGGCTCTCAGCCTCTCCTCACAAGGTGATGTTCAGAGCCCTCAGCAGCTCAGTGGCTCCCTGCTGGACTCTCTCCAGTAGTTCCCTGTCCTTGTGGAACTGGGGAGCCCAGCACTGGACACAGTGCTCCAGATGAGGCCTCAGCAGGGCAGAGCAGAGGGGGAACAGAACCTCCCTCGACCTGCTGGCCACACTCCATGCAGCCCAGGCTGCCATTGGCCTCCTTGCCCACAAGGTGTGACCGTTTTAGGCCACATTGCTGGCTCATGCTCAGCCTGTTGTCCACCAGCACTCCCAGGTCCTTTCCTCCAGGTGCTGTTCTCAGCATGCTATAGGGACAGGCTGAGAGAGTTGGGGCTGTTTAGCTTGGAGAGAAGGCTCCATGGAGACCTTAGAGCAGTACCTGAAGGGGCTCCAGGAGAGCTGGGGAGGGACTTTTGATAAGGGCTTGGGGTGACAGGATGAGAGGGGAATGGATTGAAGCTGGAGGAGGGGACATTTAGACTGGAGATTAGGAAGAAGTTCTTTAGAGTGAGGGTGGGGAGACACTGGAAGAGGTTGCCCAAGGAGGCTGTGAATGTCCCCTGCCTGGAAGCAGAATGGTAGAGTTGTTTCACTTGGCAAAGACCTCTAGGATCATTGAGTCCCAAGTGTTTAAGACCAGGCTGGATGAGGCTTTGAGCAACCTGGTCTAGTGGAAAGTGTCTCTGCCCATGGCAGGGGGGTTGGACCTGGATGCTCCTTGAGGTCCCTTCCAACCCTGGCAACTCTGTGACTCTATAAGGTGGTGGTGCTCTTGTGTAATCACCAGGAAAATCCCCACCCAAGGGAGGTTTCTCAGATGAAATGTTTTACCTTCCTCAGTGCTTGACACCTTGACTATCCCTGTGACTGTGACCAGATCTCCTGGGACACAGCTGTCCACGAGGTCCTGCACCAGCTCGCACTCGATGGTGCGAGGGATTCGCCCTGCTTCCCCTTGCTCCTCTGAGCTCAGCTCCTGCACCCTGCAAAACAGGAGGCACAGCAGCTTCAGCTCACCACATCTCCAGCTGCCTGCTCCCAGGCACTCACAGGATCTTAGGGGCTGGAAGGGGACTCCAGAGATGCAGCTCCCCTGGTGCAGCTTGAGACTGTGTCCCCTTGTTCTGGTGCTGGTTGCTTGAGAGAAGAAACCAACTCCCTCCTGGCTACAACCTCCCTTCAGGTAGTTGTAGAGGGCAATGAGGTCTCCCCTGAGCCTCCTCTTCTCCAGGCTGAACACCCCCAGCTCCCTCAGCCTCTCCTCACAGGGCTGTGCTCCAGACCCCTCCCCAGCCTTGTTGCCCTTCTCTGGACACCTTCCAGCATCTCAACATCTTTCCTAAACTGAGGGGCCCAGAACTGGACACAGGACTAAGGTGTGGCCTAACCAGTGCTGAGCACAGGGCACAATGACTTCCCTGCTCCTGCTGGCCACACTGTTCCTGCTCCAGGCCAGGATGCCATTGGCCTTCTTGGCTGCCTGGGCACACTGCTGGCTCATGTTCAGCCTACTATCAACCACTACCCCCAGGTCCCTCTCTGCCTGGCTGCTCTCAGCCACTCTGACCCCAGCCTGTAGCACTGCCTGGGGTTGTTGTGGCCAGTGTGTAGAACCCAGCACTTAGATGTGTTCAATCTCATGCCGTTGGATTCTGCCCATTTACCCAGCCTGGCAGGGTCCCCCATGCAGAGCTCTTCTACCCTCTGACAGATCAACTCCTTCCCCCAGCTTGGTGTCACCTGCAAACTTCCTGATGATGGACTCCATCCCCTCATCCAGCCAGGGTAGGAGGACTTTCCAAGGAGGTGGCCTAACACATGGAGTCCTGCACTCCACCTTGGAGCAGGAGGGGGGAGCTGCTTACTTGACAGACTGCCAGTCCACTGTAGTGGTCAAAGGGGAGCTTCTGTCAGGTGTGAAGGAGCGGCCACGGCACTCAGGAACCAGGCACTGCAACAACAGCAACCCTGGGTCAGTCTCAGCCTTTCAGCTTGAATCCCAATGGGAAAAACTGGGATTAAAGCAATGAATAAACTGGGATTAAAAGAAATTAAAGCCTTTTGGGGAAACACCCTGGTTAAAGAGGGCTACAAATTAATGTGGAATCAACAAAGAGCTGTCAAGCTCAGACACCTGAACCCTAGCTCAGACCCCACCTGCAGTGCTGCCTCCAGTTCTGATACTCCCAGCACAAGGAAGACCTGGAGTTGCTGGAGAGGATTCAGAGGAGGCCACAAAGATGCTCAGAGGGCTGGAGAACCGCCCCTGCAGGCATAGGCTGGGAGAGTTGGGGCTGTTCAGCATGGAGAAGAGAAGGCTCCAGGCAGACCTAACAGCAGCCTGCCAGTGCCTGAAGTTGGCTACAAGAAGGCTGCAGAGGGACTGTTCCCAAAGGCCTGCAGGGACAGGACCAGGGGCAATGGTTTGAAATGAGAGCAGAGCAGATTGAGATTGGATGTGAGGAACAAGCTCTGCACCAGGAGGCTGCTGGAGCACTGCAACAGGCTGCCCAGGGAGGTGATTGAGGCCCCATCCCTGGAGATGCTCAAGGTGAGGCTGGGCAGGGCTCTGGGCAACCTGATCTAGTTGGGGATGTCCCTGCTGAGTGCAGAGGGGTTTGGACTGGACTGGAAGGGCTTGGGAGGTCCCTTCCAGCCCAGCCCATTCTGTGCCTAACAGCAGTGGCACTGCGAGCTGTCAAATCACTACGGATAAGGGAAAAGCAGGAAGCCAAAAGGTTTTGGCTGACCTTAGTTGGAAGGGTGTACTTTCCATCGGGCAGGGGAACACTCTGAACATCCCCACAGGTGCCACAGACAAAGGCCAGCTTGGTGCAGAGGGGTTTGATGTTGCTGACTCGCACCACGGTGCCGCGCAGGGCCAGGTATTTGCCGTAGCAGTTGGCACGGAGGTTCCTCAGCTGGGTGAGGGGCTCATAGTTGTACACCCTGCACACAAGGGAAGCACTGACAGTTGGGAAGCAGAACAACAGCAACAACCCAAACAACAACCCACACAATTGCCACCAAAAATGAAAGCCCCAAGCAAACCACCACCAAAAACCCCCACCCCAAAAGCAACCGAAACCCCCACGGCCAAGAGCAAGGCCACAGCTTGCACACGACAGCAGTGACCTCTCTGGGCAGCCTGCCCCACTGCTCTGCCACCCTCACAGGCAGGAGTTCATTCCTTCTGCCCCTGTGCCACCTCCTGCCTTCCAGGCTGTGTCCACTGCCCCTTGCCCTCTCCCTGGGCACCACTGAGCAGAGTCTGGCTCCAGCCTCCTGCCATCCACCCTCTAGCTCTTGATAAGAGCTCCTTCAGGTTGCTCTTCTCCAGGCTAAGCAGCCCCAGGGCTCTCAGCCTCTCCTTGTCAGAGATGCTTCAGTCCCCTCATCTTTGTGTTCCCCTGCTGGACTCTCTCCAGTAGTCCCATCTCTCTTGAACTGGGGAGCCCTGAACTGGATGCAGTATTCCAGAGAGGGCTCTGCAGGGCAGAGAGAGAGAGCCTGCCTGGACCTGCTGGCCACTCTCTTCCTCATGCACCCTAGGATGCCATTGGCCCTCTTGGCCATGAGAGCACATTGCTGGCTCAGCTCAACCTTCCCAGTCTGCCTCAGGAGATGGCACTGGAACAGTCTGCCCAGGGAGGCTGTGGCTGCCTCCTCCCTGGAGGTGTTGAAGGCCAGGCTGGATGAGGCCTTGAGCAAGCTGGGCTGGTGGGAGGTGTCCCTGCCCACGGCAGGGGGTCGGAACTGGATGATCTCTAAGGTCCTTTCCAACCCAAACCATTCCACATATGTATGAATCAAAACTTCTTTGGTGTGAGGCTGCTGGAGGCCTGGAGCAGGCTGCCCAGAAAGGTTGTGGAGTCTCCTTCTCTGGAGCCTTTCCAAACCCACCTGGATGCATCCCTGTGTGACCTGCCCTGGGTGATGCTGCTCTGGCAGAGGGGTTGGACTGGATGCTCTCTGGAGGTTGAATTGGAAGCTCCCTGGAGTTCCCTTCCAACTCATTAACATTCTCTTAATTAACACCACCAAAAAAGCCTGAGCCCTTCATCCTGACCCCCAGCCCTCAGCTATTGGTAATCACTGGTTCACTGGTCAGATCCCCTCTCAGCCTTCTCCTCTCCAGAGTGAGCAGCCCCAGGGCTCTCAGCCTCTCTTCACAGATGATGTTCAGTCCCTTCATCATCCCTGTAGCTCTCTGTACTCTTTCCTCCTGGTGATGGTTCAGCACAGATGTGGGACCTTACAGTTCCACAGCAACCTCTCCAAGGGCTGAACTTTGTTGAGGTGCTGAGTTGAAGAGACCCTGAGTTGGAGAGCCTTCCTTTCTCCAGGCTAAACAACCTGCTTTTGGCAGGCTGCATTTTCTTTCCTTCACAAGACCATTTCAGCCTTAGTCATGGGGGCTGAAAGAGCAAAGCACAGCCTGCTCTCCTGGAAACAGTTTCACAGAATGACATCTCTCCAGATGAAATAGATAAGGAGCAGGCATGGACACTGACAGCCATTCCTCTGGAAGCATGTGGGGGGAAAACCCCCAAACATCCACCAAGTACTCCACACCCATTACCTAGCATGGATGAGAGGCACATTTATGATGGGTTCTCCATCCAGTGGCAGTCCCTCCTGCACCTGCAGCTCTGCAGCATGCCTTTCAAGGTCCTTGGTCAGCACCTAGGCAGGAGAGAACATGCACAAAGGTGGCTTCAGTTTGCTGTCCACCTTGGTTACCACTGGGTTTTCTGACTGATGATACCAAACTGGGAGGCTTGGCTGAGACACCTGAAGGCTGTGAGGCTGTGCAGAGACTTGGGCAGACTGAGAACTACTCACAGAGGAACCTACTGAGGCTCAACAAGGATCAGTGCAGAGTCCTGCAGCTGGGGAGGAAGAATAAACTGCAGCAGGACAGGTTGGGAGGGGATCTGCTGAAGAGCAGCCCTGGGGAGAAGGACCTGGGAGTGCTGGTGGGCAGCAAGTTCTGCAGGGGACAGCAATGTGCCCTGGGGGCCAAGAAGGCCAAGGGGTTCCTGGGGGGCGTTCAGAGGAGTGTGTCCAGCAGAGCCAGGGAGGTTCTCCTCCCCCTCTGCTCTGCCCTGCTGAGACCTCACCTAGAATCTTGCATCCAGTTCTGGGCTCCCCAGTTCAGGAGGGACAGGGATCTGCTGGAGAGAGTCCAAGGGAGGGCTCCAAGGCTGCTGAAGGGCCTGGAGCACTGCCTGGTGAGGAAAGGCTGAGAGCCCTGAGGCTCTCACTAGGACATTAATTTACCTGATGAATTGCCAGGCCCATACAGTCCAGGATTTTCTGAGGCATATCCCTTAACTCAGTAGATATATTTGGTATTGACTTGGTCAGCTCTTTGTCTTCTGCTATCTCCTTATAGTCCACGAGAATACTTCCTTTCCTTTCTATTTCATCCTGTGAAACATTGCAAGTCACAAAACACACTCCACACTGTCAAAAACACTTCATCCAAGCCCTGGCAGCTCCTCCCCTGTGAGGGCAGGCTGAGAGAGTCTGGGGAAGAGAAGGATCTAAGAGAAGTGTGGCCAGGAGGGCCAGGGAGGGGATTCTCCCCCTCTGCTCCACTCTGCTCAGACCCCACCTGGAGCACTGTGTCCAGCTCTGGAGCCTCTCTTCCAGGAGGATCTGGAGGTGCTGGAAGGTGTCCAGAGCAGGGTCACGAGGGTGAGCAGAGGGCTGGAGCTGCTCTGCCCTGGAGACAGCCTGAGAGAGTTGGGGTTGTGCAGTCTGGAGAGGAGAAAGCTCCCAGGAGACCTTCTTGTGGCCTTGCAGGATCTGCAGGGGGCTCCAAGAAAGCTGGGGAGGGACTTTTGAGGGTGTCAGGGAGTGATAGGACTGGGGGGAATGGAGCAAAACTAGAAGTGGGGAGATTCAGACTGGATGTCAGGAAGAAGTTCTTCCCTTCCTCTGGCAGATAAACCACACACTTTTAGTGGCATTCTAGCAACACCAGGGTGTTGGAGTGGGTGGCTTTGGGTTGGTCTGGTGGGGTTTTTACCTTATCATAAAGGTCAATGCGTTGCATGAAGAACCTCTCAAACGCTTGAGTCTTCTGCACAAAAGGAGACTTCTCAGAGTAAGCTGCCAAAGGAGGAACACACCCCTTAGGAAGTGACAGAAAGGAAGCATTCCCACTTCACAAAACACATAAACCAGGGGCAATTTCTCTTCCATGGTTTGGTGTTGTTTTTCTGCAGTCCCAAACTGAGGAAGGTGACAAATCTCTGTGGTGTCATAGCAGTGCTTTGCTGTAAGACCTGTTCCAAAGCACAGCTGAGGGCAGGCAGGCAGAGGGCAGGGAGAGGAGGGGAGGCAGGCAGAGGGCAGGGAGGGGAGGGGAGGCAGGCAGAGGGCAGGGAGGGGAGGGGAGGCAGGCAGAGGGCAGGGAGGGGAGGGGAGGCAGGCAGAGGGCAGGGAGGGGAGGGGAGGCAGGCAGAGGGCAGGGAGGGGAGGGGAGGCAGGCAGGCAGAGGGGAGGGAGGGGAGGGGAGGCAGGCAGGCAGAGGGGAGGGATATAAGGGCAACAGAGCTCTTTGACAGGCTGCAAGTCTGTGTGGCTGATGAAAGAGTTTCCAGAAAGATGAAATTGTACAGTGTTGAGATTCCTTTACAGGGTCTGGAGCCCACAGAAATGGCAGTATGCCCCAGGACTGACATCTCTTATCATCCTCATGTTTGCATAGAACAAATCTGAACTGCAGTTGCTTTCTGTTGAGCTCCCCCCACACACCTCTGCTAACCAGTTCTAGAAAAAGAAGGAAACAAGAAAAGGAAATGAAAAACAGAATAAAATACTTGCTGTGGTTTGGTTTGGTCTAAAAATACCTTCAGAGAAATACAGCTTCCAGCCCTTGTAGGGAATAAACTGGTCCAGTGTTGACTGAACTAGTGGAGGTCTTGCTGGAGGGGAAGAAAAAGAAGATAAAGAGGTGAGTACCACACTCTGGACACCAGCACTGTGCAGGTTTCACTCTCAGGGATTCTTCTTGCAGAATTAACCAGGTTGGAAAAGACCTCAGAGATCATCAAGTCCAAGCTATCAGCCAACCCTAACTAATCAACTAACCCATGGCACTGAGTGCCTCATCCAGGCTCTTTGTAAACACTTCCAGTGGTGGTGACTCCACCACCTCCCTGGGCAGCACATTCCCATGGCCAATTACTCTTTCTGGGAAGAACTTTCTCCTCACCTCCAGCCTAAACCTCCCCTGGCACAGCTTGAGACTCTGTCCTCTTGTTCTGGTGCTGGTTGCCCCAGCTGTCTACAACCTCCCTTCAGGTAGTTGCAGAGAGCAATGAGGTCTCCCCTGAGCCTCCTCTTCTCCAGGCTAAGCAACCCCAGCTCCCTCAGCCTCTCCTCACAGGGCTGTGCTCCAGCCCCCTCCCCAGCTTTGTTGCCCTTCTCTGGACACCTTCCAGCATCTCAATGTCCTTCTTAAACTGAGAGGCCCAGAACTGGACCCAGGACTCAAGGTGTGGCCTAACCAGTGCTGAGCACAGGGGCAGAATGACCTCCCTGCTCCTGCTGGCCACACTGTTCCTGCTCCAGGCCAGGATGCCATTGGCCTTCTTGGCTGCCTGGGCACACTGCTGGCTCATGTTCAGCTGCTGTCAACCAGCACCCCCAGGTCCCTCTCTGCCTGGCTGCTCTCAGCCACTCTGCCCCCAGCCTGTAGCACTGCCTGGGGTTGCTGTGGCCAATGTGCAGCACCTGGCACTTGGATGTGTTCAATCTCCTGCCCTTGGCCTCTGCCCATCTGCCCAGCCTGGCAGGGTCCCTCTGCAGAGCTCTCCTACCCTCTAACAGATCAGCTCCTGTCCCCAGCTTGGTGTCATCTGCAAACTTGCTGCTGATAGACTCCATCCCCTCATCCAGGTCATCAATAAGGATATTGATCAGGCTGGGGCCCAGCACTGCTCCCTGGGGCACACCACCGGTGCCTGGCAGCCAGCTGGCTGTGGCACCATTCACCACCACTCTCTGGGCTCAGCCTCCAGCCAGTTCCTGACCCAGCTCAGAGTGCTGCTGTCCCAGCCAGGGGCTGACAGCTTGGCCAGGAGCTTGCTGTGGGGGACGGTGTCAAAGCCTTGCTGGAGCGCAGGCAGACCACATCCACAGCCTGCCCCACACCACCAGGCGGCACACAGCTGGAACTGCCCAGCACAAAGGTAAACCAACAGCAGAGCGCTGGAGCCTCAGCAAACATGAAAGCAGACTCACCAGCTTCGGGCACCTTTCTGCCCTCTCCCTTCTGGGCTCTGCCTCGCCATCCTCCTCGCCAGCCGCCTCGCCAGCCGTGGAAGCCCCTTCCCCGGGGGCCTCCGCCGGCTCTGCCGTCCCTACTCATCTCGCTCCGCCTCAGGGACGCGGCAGCAAAGCGAGCGGCAGCAAAAAGGCTTTTTCACCCTTAATTGAAACGAGGGCGATGCGCTAGGGGCAGCTGCGGGGCGAGGAGCGGAGGCTTTCAGGGACCTCGAAGGCCCCGCCTGAAGGCTCGGCCCCCCTCTCCCTACCATAGGGCCCGGGGAAGGCAAAGCGCGGCCCCGCGGCTGAGAGGACCGCCGCTCGCGAGGCTTTTTGTCTCACGGTGGGCACCGTAAGGCCCCCGGCCCCCTTCCTCCTCCCTAAGGAGACGAGCGGAGGCGCTCTGCCCTCAGCGCTCTGTTTTGGCGCCGAAACGCTCCTTCCGGCGCCGCAGCCAATCCCGAGGAAGCATACGGCGTCGCCTTGGAGCCGGGGCAGGGGGGTGTCATGGCTCGCCCGCTCTCATTGGTCGGTTCCTCACCTCTCCGAGGAAGGGCTCATCGCGCCCACTCGCCCTTCCCGCTTCGGCTTCTGCTTCCCCAATGCGCAGGCGCCGACCGCCCCCTGAGTGCTCTGCCACTGGCGAGGGAGCCGCGCGTGCGCCACAGGTGACCGCCGCAAGCCGGCCAATGGCGGGCCGGCCGCGGGGCTGGCGGCGCCGACCGCGCCTGCGCACTGGCCCCCCAACACCTCCCTGTGGCGGAAAGCGCCTGAGCAGGGGCAGCGATGGAGGCTGCCTCGGGCCCGAGCCTCTGCATCCGCGAGGGCGACTGTGCCGTCCTGAAACGCGGCGACGTCTTCAAGGCGGTGGCTGTGCTGCGAGGAAGGTGAGCGGCTTTCGATCTTCCCCCCCGCCGGGGTTTGCGCTCCGGCCGGCCGGCCCCTCGCTCGCCCGTCAGGCGGCGCCAGCTTTCCCCCCGAGGCGAGGGCTGGGTCCCGGGGCGGCAGGTGCCGCCGCGCGGCTTTCCCGCCCTGTCAGGCGGCAGCAGCCCCCTCCCGGGGCAGCGCGGGAGGCATCAGCGCCGCCGCAGCGCCCCGCGCGGGAGACACCCGCTGCGCTCCTTGGTACCGTAGGGAGGGCGTGTACGGTGCCGCCGGTGTCCGGAGGGGAGGGAAGGGAACGTGCGGCAGCCTGGACAGCTTCATCGTCCTCACCGGGCTGCTGCCGTTCCTGCCCGCTGCAGCGCGGCTACCGGCCACGGGGCTGCTGCTGTCCGGCCGTAAGGAGCTGCTGGCTGTCGGTCCTGGGGAGCTCCTGCCTCGCAGAGCATCCTCTGAAAGCCTCTCAGTTCTTTTCCCCGGGCAAAGCAGGAGGAGCTGGGGACACAGCCTGAGCTGTTCCATTGCAGCAGACGGGTTTATGGAGGCAGATTCACAGATTGCTTAGGATTGGATGAGAGCCTCCAAGGGCATCCTGTGCAACCCCCCTGCACTCAGCAGGGACACCTCCAGCTAGAGCAGGCTGCACAGGGACACAGCCAGCCTCAGCTTCAATGGCTCCAGGCATGGGGCCTCAAGCCCAGCCCTGGGCAGCCTGGGCCAGTGTCTCACCACTCTCCTTGGGCACCATAGCTACAAGTGGCAACTCCAAATGAGCCCTCCTTATGTGCTGGAAGCACCACTGCCATCTCACCAACCTGTTCCTAAGCAACCAGGCTCCACAGCCCAGGGCAGCAGGCATGGGCAGAACCAGCAGCATTCCTGCCAGCCCTCAGGGCTGTGCCCCAGGAGCCTGCCCACAATGGGTGCTGGAGGGCACAGATTCACAGACAGAATTGGATGAGAGCCTCCAAGGGCATCCTGTGCAAGCCCCCTGCACTCAGCAGGGACACCTCCAGCTAGAGCAGGCTGCACAGGGACACAGCCAGGCTCAGCTTCAATGGCTCCAGGCATGGGGCCTCAAGCCCAGCCCTGGGCACCTTCTACACCAATGTGTAGAAGTCAGTGTTGGGTAATGTGGCAGATGGCTGATTGAGTAGCATGGAGATTTAAAGGTACTGTGCTTGAATGAGACTGAAATAGATGGCATGGGTCACACCTGGGAATGTGGGAGTACTGCTTCTGACAGGTTTTGTGGTAGTGTTGGCTTCACCTGTAGACTCTGGCAGCAAAATCAGGTAGTTACTCTGTTAGCCTGCCTGCTGGGCTGCAGGAGGGCACTGCTGGCCCCTGGGGAGCTGCTCAGCACCCAGCCCCCCCAAGCCTCTCTCTTCTGGGCTGCAGGAGGGCACTGCTGACTCCTGGGGAGCTGCTCAGCACCCAGCCCCCCCAAGCCTCTTTCTTCTGGGCTGCTCTCAACCCACTCTGTACGCAGGCTGGATTTGTGCCTGGGGTTGGCCTGACCCTGATTTCTTTATGTCTTTTCAATGTTTCTGTTGCTTTCTCTTCAAGGATACAGATGCTAGTGGCATCTGCACATTTACAGTTGGGGTTCAACTCCTCTGCCTTTCAGACCTGGTATAAAGGATGCTTGTAAGCTCATTAACTTCATTCTTGTTGTTCTTTCAGAAAGATTATCTTTGAGAAGCAGTGGTTCTACCTGGATAATGCCATTGGCCACCTTTATGGAACTACATTTGAAGTCACCAGTGGGGGAAGCCTCCAGCCAAAGCAAGAGGTAGAAGAGGCAACCACAGGTATTAAAATCTGGAAGCACAGGGTACACTTACTTCTGTTTCTTTGATGATCCTCCCTCCTCTATGTCTCCCTCCCTCCTTTCCTCCCTCCTCTATGTCTGTCTGCCTCCTCCATAGAATCACAGAACTGGCAGGGTTGGAAGGGACCCCAAGGATCATCCAGTTCCAACCCCCCTGCTATGGGCAGGGACACCTCACACTACAGCAGGTTGCTCACAGCCACAGCCAGCCTGGCCTCAAAAACCTCCAGGCAGGAGGCTTCCACCACCTCCCTGGGCAACCTGTGCCAGTCTCTCACCACCCTCATGGGCAAGAATTTCTTCCTGACATCCAATCTGAAGCCACCCACTTCCAGTTCTGCTCCATTCCCCTCAGTCCTATCACTCCCTGGCACCCTCAAAAGTCCCTCCCCAGCTTTCTTGGAGCCCCCTGCAGATCCTGCAAGGCCACAAGAAGGTCTCCTGGGAGCCTTCTCCTCTCCAGACTGAACAGCCCCAACTCTCTCAGTCTGTCTCCAGAGCAGAGCAGCTCCAGCCCTCTGCTCACCCTCATGGCCCTTCTCTGGACCCCTTCCAGCACCTCCAGATCCTTCCTGGAAGAGAGGCCCCCTCCCTCCCCCCTCTCTCTCTCTCTCCCTCTCCCTCCCTCCCCTCTCCCTCCCTTCACACCAAGGTGTACGTTGCCTATTTAACTGATGGCTTAGGAAGGGTTTTGCCAGGCCATGCAGCACATGGGTGCAGCCCTGAGCTTGCTGTGGAGCTGACACTGAGGTGCTCCAGGGCTGGCTTTGAGCAGCCTGTTCCCTTCCCCCTCAGAGACAAAAGAAGCAGGCACAGACAATCGAAACATCGTGGATGATGGCAAGTCTCAGAAGCTGACTCACGATGACATCAAGGCTCTGAAGGACAAGGGGATCAAAGGGCAGGTAAAAATCACATCTCTTTGTGTCTTTGCTCCCTGGTGTGGCTCAGGTGGGCTGTTCTCTTTGTCAGGGCCTCTAGGCCTTGTTGGGGTTTTGCCTTTGGCTCTCTGCTCCAGCCAGGATTTGCCTGCAGATCTGTTTTTATACAGACATGCAAAGGCTGTTTGCTGATAGCAACTTCATGGGTGAAGCTTGGCACTTGGGTCAGGGAAGTGTGAGAATACTTGAAATGTACCTGAAAAGACTAAAATGTACCTGAAACTCCTGAAAGTGTTAAGGAAATGGAGCTCACAGAGCCAGCTGTCAGCTCTGCTTGGTTGTGAGCTTCACAGTGCCATTTCTGCCTGGTGCAGCCTTTCAAACTGGGCCCTAATTGAATCCCCCAAAGGTGCAGGGAAGGATTCTGAGTAAACACCAAGGTATTAACTAAGAGCTGGGAATTCATGAGTTGGGTTGGAAGGGACCTCAAAGGACATCCAGTTCCAACCCCCTGCCATGGGCAGGGACACCTCCCACCAGCCCAGCTTGCTCAAGGCCTCATCCAGCCTGGCCTTCAACGCCTCCAGGGAGGGGGCAGCCACAGCCTCCCTGGGCAACCTGTGCCAGTGTCTCCCTGGTGTCTTCAATCTCTGGAGAGTTTACCCTCAGTTAAAAAAAAAGCTTTGCCCTGATAGTTTGCAGGCCAAGCATGGCTCAGATGTGAGAGATGTCTCCTGCAGGTGGCTGTGCCCCAGAGCTGCTCACCATTTCCTCCAGCTGCTCTTTGGCCACTGGCACTGTGCTGAGAGCTCAGCTGTGTACCACATGGGCTAGCAGTGGGCCTCTGGGCTCTGCCTACCAGGCAGTTGTGATGCCTGTGTCTGCCCCTCAAAAGCTAAGGGTGTTCTCCAGAGGTCAGTTCTGCTCTGTTAGGAAAGGGCCTAGTTTTGACCCTGTGCTTTGTCTCAAAGAGGTGAGGCCATCCTAGATGTTGGTAGCCCATTCTAGCCTCTTCTGTTCTGCACAGGCAAAACTCTGCCCCACCTTTGCTTCAGTTCTTCCCAAGGAGAATCAGAAGTGGCTCACTGCTTGCAGGAAGTTCATCTCCTCTTTGCATCTTGCTGTTTACTCTTCTGCTTTTGCCTGCTGGGTCCAAGGAGTTCAGACTGGGGTTTCTTCTCTTTCAGTGCCTGGGGTATCTCTGAGAAGGGTGTCCTCATCAGTCTGGTAGCTTTGTTCTCATTATCTGTGGCAGAAGGTGGCTCAGGCTCCTCAGTGTGTCGGTGCCATACATCTGCCAGACTTGTAACTTAGGGTGTTGAAGTCCCCTGCTTTGCTGACTCTGCTGTCTGAACCACAGCTGAGTATTCACCTTGGACTGCTGATGGATTGCTCCATCACTGCCTGGTAGCATCTGCCCTTGTGAATGACAGGCCTGCTGGCACAGGCTCCATTTGGAGATGGTTGGGATTTGAAATAAAAGAACCTCACTGCCAGAAGGACATTGAGGGGCTGGAGAGGGTCCAGAGAAGGGCAAGGAAGCTGGGGAAGGGTCTGGAGAAGAGGGCTGGGGAGGAGCAGCTGAGGGAGCTGGGGGTGTTTAGTGTGGAGAAGAGGAGGCTGAGGGGAGACCTCCTTGCTCTCTACAGCTCCCTGAGAGTGGGCTGGAGCCAGGTGGGGGTTGGGCTCTGCTCCCTAGGAACAAGTGATGGGAAGAGAGGAAATGGCCTCAGGTTGCCCCAGGGGAGGTTTAGGCTGGAGGTTAGAAGAAACTTCTTGCCTGAAAGGGTTCTGAAAGCCTGGCAGAGGCTGCCCAGGGCGGTGGTTGAATGCTGTGCCTCCCACTGAGTTAGCTGTGGTTGTGTGGTGGGAGGGTTGAACTTTCTCACTACCACAAATGCCCATCCCTGGAGGAGTTTGAAAGAGGCAGAGCTGTGGTGCTGAGGGCCATGGTTAGCCCCAGCCTTGGCAGAGTTAGGGAATGGTTGGGCTGGAGGATCTGGAAGGGCTTTTCCAACCCAAACAATCCTGTAATTGCCCATCACTTCCCAAATCCATCCCAGGTCCTGCTGGCCAGGTGCTGGGATAAAGACATGGAAGTGGCAAGTCCTCTTGCAGCTCCCTCTTGGCTTTTGCTTACCCTAGTGAAGTGTTCCCCAATTTCCTCCCTGTCAGTACAACAAAAACCCAACCAACCCCACCCACCAACAGAAGGAGCCAAGTAACCCAAACACTCCATTTCAACTTCCTTTCCCAAGAAGGAGGCAAACAAAGCACACACACACACACACACAAAAAAAAGGGCAGATCTGCTGTTTTGAGAGCACTAGTACCAGACTGGAAGTGTTTGAAGGAGAGTGGCAGCTCCTGGCTTGGACTGCAGCAGCATTTGCACCACTCATTTGGAGCAGGTTTGTACAGCACAGTGGGAGATGCTGCAGAAAGTCCCAACAGAGAGCTGCCAGGATGCTGAAGGGCCTGGAGCACTGCTCTGTGAGGAGAGACTGAGAGCCCTGGGGCTGTTTAGTCTGGAGAGGAGAAGGCTGAGAGGGATCTGATCAATGTCTATCAATAGCTGAGGGCTGGGAGTCAAGAGGGAGGGGACAGGGACAGGCTCTGCTGAGTTGCACCCTGGGATAGGACAAGGGGCAATGGATGGAAACTGCAGCACAGGAGGTTCCACCTCAACATGAGGAGGAACTTCTTCCCTGTGAGGGTCCCAGAGCCCTGGAGCAGGCTGCCCAGAGAGGTTGTGGAGTCTCCTTCTCTGGAGCCTTTCCAGCCCTGTCTGGATGTGTTCCTGTGTGACCTGTGCTGGATTCTGTGGCCAGCCCTGGCAAGGGGGTTGGACTCAGTGGCCTTCAGAGGTCCCTTCCAACCCCTAGCATCCTGTGAGCCTGTGATCTGTCCATGGCCACCACCCTCTCCAACCTCTTTCAGGCTCTTCCTGCCTGCTTTAATAGGTGTTTACCCTTTTAGCAGCTCAGCCACAAGCACAGCTGCAGACTTTGCTTTCTTCTTGCCACCAGGCAGCCAGTCCCCAAGCACTGAAAGCCTTTTCTTTTTGTTTCCTTTCTGTTGGAGGTCTTAACAATCCTTCCAGCTGGAACTTGAAAGTATGAGGAAGAAAAGTTGGATTGGCAAAGGGAGGAGATTAGAACCACACCAACAATAAAAACCAGGAAGCAAAACCTGGAGTTCTGGGAAAACCTGGAGATCAAGAGAAGGAAGAAGTCAGGGGAAGAGTTGGTCCAGAAGTCTGGTCCAGGTGATGCAATTCAGTGGGGTAAGGGACATCTCTGATCAATAGCCAGAGCACAAGGGAACAGCTGTCAAAAATAAGAGGCCACAGACCCCAGGAGGGAGTTGGATTGAAGTGGATATGACCTGGGCCATCAGGTGCCATGCTTGGGCTTGCTGTTATGAAGTAGTTCTGCCTGTGTGGCCTCAGCCAGGGCTCAGGGTGCTGTCATGCACTCCACTTACTGTGGGGAAAGTCAGAGGCACAGAGTGCATGTCAGATGTTCCCCAACAACTGCCCAGGGATGTAGCTCTGCCTCAGCCTAAAGGGAAGGAGCTGATCACTCAGAGGAAGCAGGGTGGTGTCCTTCACATTCAGCAGAGGGTGAGAATAAGGACTGAAGCTTGAGGAGGGCACATTGAGACTGGAGATGAGGAAGAAATTGTTGCCAGTGAGGGTGGGGAGACACTGGCACAGGTTGCCCAGGGAGGCTGTTGCTGCCTCCTCCCTGGAGGTGTTGAAGGCCAGGCTGGATGAGGCCTTGAGCAAGCTGGGCTGGTGGGAGGTGTCCCTGCCCATGCAGGGGGTTGGCACTGGATGATCTTGAAGGTCTCTTCCAACCCAACCCGTTCTGTGAATCCACAGATCTGTAGGTGCTGAGGCTTCACAGCAAGGGCTGCAGTGGTGGCTTACTGGTGCTGAAAGGAATGACCCTGCTTTTCCTCCTCTCTGGCCATACAGATCTACCCTCTCTCATGGGATAGTTCTAGCACCTACCAGACTCCTTCCCCACCATTTCCAGGACAAGCATTTTCTGGCTGGTCACTTTTGTGCTCTGCTCCATGGCAGGGGGGGATTGGAACTGGATGCTCTTTGAAGTCCCTTCCAGCTCAAGCCATGCTATGATTCCATGTCTTTAAAGAGCAGCCAGAGACAAAAGTGTGATGAAATTCCTGCACACCCTCAGGATTATAGAACCACAGAACTGTCAGGGCTGGAAGGGGACTCAAGGAGCATCCAGCTCCAACCCCCCTGCCATGGGCAGTGACACCTCACACTACAGCAGGTTGCTCACAGCCACAGCCAGCCTGGCCTCAAAAACCTCCAGGCAGGAGGCTTCCACCACCTCCCTGGGCAACCTCTGCCAGTGTCTCACCACCCTCAAAGGGCAAGAACTTCTTCCTCACATCCAATCTGAATCGACCCACTTCTAGTTTTGCTCCATCCCCCCAGTCCTATCACTCCCTGACACACTCAAAAATCCCTCCCCAGCTTTCTTGGAGCCCCCTGCAGATACTGCAAGGCCACAAGAAGGTCTCCTGGGAGCCTTCTCCTCTCCAGACTGAACAACCCCAACTCTCTCAGTCTGTCTCCATGGCAGAGCAGCTCCAGCCCTCTGCTCACCCTTGTGACTGTTCCCTGGACCCCTTCCAGCACCTCCAGACCCTTCCTGGAAGAGAGGCTCCAGAGCTGGACACAGAGCTCCAGGTGGGGTCTCAGCAGAGTGGAGCAGAGGGGGAGAATCCCCTCCCTGGCCCTGCTGGCCACACTTCTCTTGCTGCAGCCCAGGCTCTGCTTGGCTCTCTGGGCTGCAAGTGCTCCCTGCTGGCTCCTCTTGAGCTTCTCCTCCCCCAGCACCCCCAAGGCCTTTTCTCCAGGGCTGCTCTCAAGCCAGTCCCTGCCCAGCCTATATTGGTGCCTGGGATTGCCCTGAGCCAGCTGCAGGACCTGGCCCTTGGCCTTGTTGAATTTGATGAGGTTGGCTTGGGCCCAGCTCTGCAGCCTGCCCAGGTCCCTCTGGATGGATCCCTTCCCTCCAGCCTGTCAGCAGCACCACACAGCTTGGTACCATCTCAAACCTGCTGAGGGTGCCCGCAGTGCCACTGTCCATGGCACCAGCAAAGATCAAGCAGGGTCCCTTGTGGTGGTGCTGGAGAGAGATTCCCTTGTGCCATCCACGTCAGTGGAAGTGAGGGGTGGCCATGGGCATGTCATTAGGTTCTTGGGTTTGCTCTTTGCTGGGGGGCCTTTTTTAGCATTTGCTTTTTAGAAAGTCCTCTCTCTGACATGCCTGAGAAATAAACCCCAGCTGTAATCAACCCCAAATTGTCTCTCCCCAGGAAATAGTTCAGCAGCTCATAGAGAACAGCACGACCTTCAGGGACAAAACCGAGTTTGCTCAGGATAAATACATCAAGAAGAAGAAAAAAAAGTGAGTTCACTTCCTGGCTCTTCCCTGGGGGCAGCACTGAGGGCTTGGGTGCTCTCTTGAGCTGCCAGTAAAGCTCTTGTCCCACTGCTTTGGCACAGGTATGAGGCAGTCATCACTGTTGTGAAGCCCTCCACCCGCATCCTGGCAACCATGTACTATGCAAGGGAGCCAGGGAAGATCAAGTGAGTGCTCTTTTGGGTTCCTTTGGCAGGCTGCAGCTGAAAGATGTCAACCACAGGCTGGTTGACACACTGGAGGGGAGGGATCCAGCCAGAGGGACCTGGGCAGGCTGCAGAGCTGGGCCCAAGCCAACCTCATGAGGCTCAACCAGGCCAAGGGCAAGGTCCAGCACCTGGGTCAGGGCAATCCCCAGCACAAATCCAGGCTGGGTGAGGAGTGGCAGGAGAGCAGCCTGCAGGAGAAGGCCTTGGGGGTGTCAGTTGGTGACAAAGTGCCCAGGAGCCAGCAATGGTCACTGGCAGCCCAGCAGGCAGCTGTGTGCTGAGCTGCATCCAGAGCAGGGAGAGCAGCAGCACAGGGAGGGGATTCTGCCCCTCTGCTCTGCTCAGACCACACCTGCAGCACTGCCTCCAGCTCTGGGGCCCCCGGCACAGGAGGGACCTGGAGCTGCTGGAGAATCCTCCTTCGTTATCAGCTGGTTAATCAAGTTCTCCCACGCTGACTCTGAACTCTGGGCTGTGGCCCAGCTCTCTGGGGCAGCTCCTGAGCCAGTGTGCATCCCTTCTGCCTCCTCAGGACACTAATTTGCTCTTTCTCCACCCTCCCCCTTCCAGCCACTTGCGCTACGACAGCCTGGCTCAGATGCTGACCCTGGGCAACGTCCGAGCCGGCAGCAAGCTGATTGTGATGGAAACCTGCGCTGGCCTGGTGCTGGGAGCGGTGATGGAGCGCATGGGAGGTGAGGAGAGCCTGGCACTGTGTGCAGCCTGGTGCTGGGAGCAGTGTGAGGAGAGCCAGGCACTGTGTGCAGCCTGGTGCTGGGAGCAGTGTGAGGAGAGCCAGGCACTGTGTGCAGCCTGGTGCTGGGAGTGGTCATGGAGCACATGGGAGGTGAGGAGAGCCAGGCACTGTGTGCAGCCTGGTGCTGGGAGCAGTGTGAGGAGAGCCAGGCACTGTGTGCAGCCTGGTGCTGGGAGCAGTGTGAAGAGAGCCAGGCACTGTGTGCAGCCTGGTGCTGGGAGTGGTGATGGAGCACATGGGAGGTGAGGAGAGCCAGGCACTGTGTGCAGCCTGGTGCTGGGAGCAGTGTGAGGAGAGCCAGGCACTGTGTGCAGCCTGGTGCTGGGAGCAGTGTGAAGAGAGCCAGGCACTGTGTGCAGCCTGGTGCTGGGAGCAGTGTGAAGAGAGCCAGGCACTGTGTGCAGCCTGGTGCTGGGAGCAGTGTGAGGAGAGCCAGGCACTGTGTGCAGCCTGGTGCTGGGAGTGGTGATGGAGCACATGGGAGGTGAGGAGAGCCAGGCACTGTGTGCAGCCTGGTGCTGGGAGCAGTGTGAGGAGAGCCAGGCACTGTGTGCAGCCTGGTGCTGGGAGCAGTGTGAAGAGAGCCAGGCACTGTGTGCAGCCTGGTGCTGGGAGTGGTGATGGAGCACATGGGAGGTGAGGAGAGCCAGGCACTGTGTGCAGCCTGGTGCTGGGAGCAGTGTGAGGAGAGCCAGGCACTGTGTGCAGCCTGGTGCTGGGAGCAGTGTGAAGAGAGCCAGGCACTGTGTGCAGCCTGGTGCTGGGAGCAGTGTGAAGAGAGCCAGGCACTGTGTGCAGCCTGGTGCTGGGAGCGGTGATGGAGCGCAGGGGAGGTGAGGAGAGCCAGGCAGCTGTGTACAGCCTGGTGCTGGGAGCAGTGTGAGGAGAGCCAGGCACTGTGTACAGCCTGGGTGGGCTTGCATGAAGCTAAAGAATCATAGAACTGGCAGGGTTGGAAGGGACCTCAAGGAGCACCAAGTTCTGCCCTGGGCAGGGACACCTCACACTGCAGCAGGTTGCTCACAGCCACATCCAGCCTGGCCTGAAGAACCTCCAGGCAGGAGGCTTCCACCACCTCCCTGGGCAACCTGTGCCAGTCTCTCACCACCCTCAGGGGCAAGAACTTCTTCCTGACATCCAATCTGAATCTCCCCACTTCTAGTTTTACTCCATCCCCCCCAGTCCTATCACTCCCTGACACCCTCAAATGTCCCTCCCCAGCTTTCTTGGAGCCTCCTTCAGGTCCTGGAAGGCCACCACAAGGTCTCCTGGGAGCCTTCTCTTCTGCAGACTGAACAGCCCCAACTCCTTCAGTCTGTACTCATAGGAGAGGAGCTCCAGCCCTCTGCTCATCAGGAGTTGTGTGTCTCAACACTTCAGGAGGCTTCTTCAGGTTGTAAGAGCTGCTTGGACCTTTTGCCAGCATTCAGGCAGATAACTTCTTTGGTCACAGAGTCACAGAAGTGATTGGGTTGGGAGAGCCTCTTCAGTCTGCTGCAGGTTTGGGGGCAGTTTAGGGACTTCAATGAGTGCTCCATTCAAGCACTTGAGAACTGTAGAAGATTTAAGCAATTGAAGAGTCCTAGAATGGCTCAGGGTGGAAGTGACCTCAGAGTTCCTCCAGTTCCAACCCCCCTGCCATGGGCAGGGACACCTCTCAACTAGCCCAGGCTGCTCAAGGCCTCATCCAACCTTGTCTTGAACAGCTCTAGGGAGGGGACAACCACAGCCTCCCTGGGCAACCTGTGCCAGAGTCTCACCACCCTGGTGCTGAAGAGCTTCTCCCTCAGCTCCAGTCTGACCCTGCTCTGCCTCAGCTTCAAACCACTCCCCCTTGGCCTCTCTCTAGACAGCCTCAGGAAAATCCTGGCTTTGCAGTGCTGATTTGACCCTTTTGCTCTTGCAGGTTATGGAACCATCATTCAGATGTATCCAGGAGGGGGACCTGTCAGAGCTGCTACCAGTTGCTTTGGATTCCCCAAGCACTTTTTTGATAAGCTTCACGAATTTCCCCTCAGCAAAGTGGAGAGTCTCCTCTCTGGGACATTTTCTACTGAGAGTCTGCCTTCAGAGCCCGAAGGGAACACTCTAGTGGAAGAGGAAAGCAACGGCTTGGGGGATGAGAAGCAGACTGCCCTGCAGGAGGCAGAGGAGGAGCCTGCTACTGAAGCCTCTCCGGAGGTCAGCCAGGCAGAGGAGCAAGAAACAATGGACATCAGCGCTGAGGATGTGGAATTGAAAGAGAACAAAGAGAAAGGAGCGAAAGGAAACGTAAGGCTATCTCCTGTGGCTGTTCACAGGGTTTTAGGCTGCTGAAATACAGCTCCTGCAGGTGCTCAGCTGGAGCTCTGGGGCATCTCTTTGTTCTTACACAAAGCCAGCTTTAAAGGTGCAATAGATGAAAGTGCAGCCCCTGCAGCAGGGCCCCAGGATGATGATGGTGATGATGGTGATGAGCACTTCAAGTGCAAACTGTTTTGTTCTTCAAAGGTGCGGGAAAAGCAAAAGAAGCAGTGGGAGAGGAGGAAAAAGCTGATAGAAACTGCTGCCCTCTTGAGAGAGAAGAACTCTGATGGGTGAGTGTGCTGCTGGCCAGGCAGAATCACCACAGCATGGCTCAGGGTGGAAGGGGTCTCCGGGGTATCTGCTTCAACCCCCCTGCCATGGGCAGGGACACCTCCCAACTAGCCCAGGCTGCTCAAGGCCTCATCCAGCCTGGCCTTCAACACCCCCAGGCAGGAGGCAGCCACAACTTCCCTGGGCAGCCTGTGCCAGAGTCTCACCAGCCTCACACTGAAGAACTTCTTCCTCAGCTCTAGTCTAACCCTGCTGTGCCTCAGCTCCAAACCATTCCCCCTTGGCCTGTCTCCAGACACCCTCAGCAAAAGTCCCTCTGCAGCCTTCCTGCAGGATCCCTTCAGCTATTGCCAGGCAGCTCTGAGGTCCCCTGGAGCCTTCTCCTCTCCAGGCTGAACACCCCCAGCTCCCTCAGCCTGTGCTCACAGCAGAGCTGCTCCAGCCCTTGGATCATCTTTGTGGCCTCCCTCCAGCAGCTCTGTGTCCTCCTTCTGCTGGGGACAGCAGACCTGGAGGCAGTGTTTGAGGTGCTGTCTCAGTAGGCAGGGGGGTTGGAACTGGCTGTTCCTTGAGGTCTCTTCCAACCCTGACAATTCTGTGATCCTATGATCTAAAAGTTGTCATTGCCTGACTTGCTGTGAGCACAAGACAATCACCTCTGAAAGTGCAGGGAGCATGAAGTACAAAATAACCACTGGGAACAGTGGAAATTGGCAAAGCAGATCCTGTTCTCTGCTGTTCTCCCCTCTTGCTGCCCCCTCTCCCCTCCCCTCTCACATGGGTCTTGTGCCCAGCCAGGCTCCCTGCTGCCAGCAATATGTGCTGCCATATGAGAGAAGCTGATGGCTCTCAGCCTTTCTCATCCCTCACCTTCCTGTGGGCTGGCAGTGCCAGGGCAGCACTCCAGACCTTCTCAGGCACAGGACGGACTCTCTTGGGGTTTTTGCTATTTATGGTCCACTTGGTTAATCACTGAGCACAGGGTTGGGAAGTAGGCTGAAATCTGCAGCCTGCAAGCAGAAGAATCAAACCAGCAAGAGGTGTGAAAGAAAGGTCTCCCCTCCGGGTCTCCAGTGGGGCTGGGGGAACTTGAACAACCCTTTTTACCTCAGGGGTATCCAACCCCCTGGAGAACCAATGCTGATTGATGGAAGCATCTTCTCATGCCTGTGTGCTGGACTTCCATGACCCCACTCTTACTGCACAAGTACAGATCAGTGACTCAGTGCATCTTCACCACTCCTTACAGCCTGGCTTAGCAGGGATTTTGTTCTGGCTGGGGGGTGAAGGGGGAAATGAAAACTCTAGATACCTGCAGAGGATCTGTAAATAGGAGTTATGGTATTAGCAGAGAATCAGAGAATGAATCACAGAGTGCTAGGGGTTGGAAGGCACCTCCAGAGATCAGCCAGCCCAAGCCCCCTGCCAGAGCAGCATCACCCAGGGCAGGGCACACAGCAACACAGCCAGGTGGGGATGGAAAGGCTCCAGAGAAGGAGACTCCACAACCTCTCTGGGCAGCCTGCTCCAGGCCTCCAGCAGCCTCACACCAGAGAATTTCCTCCTCATGTTGAGGTGGAACCTCCTGGGTTCCAGCTGGGACCTGTTGTGCCTTGTCCTGTCCCTGGGCACCACCAAACAGAGCCTGGAACCTTCATCCTGACCCCCAGCCCTCAGCTATTGATAGACATTGATCAGATCCCTCTCAGCCTTCTCCTCTCCAGACTAAACAGCCCCAGGGCTCTCAGCCTCTCTTCACAGCAGGGATGCTCCAATCCCTTCATCCTCATGGCTCTCCATTGGACTCTCTCCAGCAGATCCCTGTCCCTCCTAAACTGGGGAGCCCAGAACTGGACACAGCCTTCCAGGTGTGGTCTCAGCAGGGCAGAGCAGAGGGGGAGCAGAACCTCCCTAGCCCTGCTGGCCACACTTCTCTTGCTGCCCCCCAAAGCATCTCATACGTGAGGATGCAGAACAAAATAGGAAGCCTTGCAGTTGTCATTGACCTGATTGATTTTTGGGAGCTGTTGAGTGGTGCCCACATAGGGCTGGTTATCTCTAACATGATGAGCTTTTAATAGCACACTGTGCTTAATGAAGCTCACTCAGGCTAAACAATCACCACTGAGGCCCCATTCAAGTTGTCAGGAAGGGGCCAGGCTCTGTTTGGTGGTGCCCAGGGACAGGACAAGGCACAACAGGTCCAAGCTGGAACCCAGGAGGTTCCACTTCAACATGAGGAGAAACTCCTTTGGTGTGAGGCTGCTGGAGGCCTGGAGCGGGCTGCCCAGAGAGGTTGTGGAGTCTCCTTCTCTGGAGCCTTTCCATCCCCACCTGGCTGTGTTGCTGTGTGCCCTGCCCTGGGTGATGCTGCTCTGGCAGGGAGGTGTGCTGGGTGATCCCTGGAGGTCCCTTCCAACCCCTAGCACTCTGTGAATCTGTGATTTCTAATTGCCTCTATCAATTACTGATTCACTTTAATGAGGTGGTTGAGGCCCCATCCCTGGAGATATTCAAAGTGAGGCTGGACAGGGCTCTGATCTAGTGGAGGATGTCCCTGCTGAGTGCAGAGGGGGTTGGACTGGATGAGCTTTGGAGGTTCCTTCCAGCCCAGACCGTTGTGACTCCATGCAAGAGTCAGCAGCTGTAAATTCCAGGGGGACAGCAGTCCCAGGGCAGAGAGAGTGCAGGTTCCTGGGTTGTCAGAGTTCCTGCCTGAGCCTCTCACCACCTCAGCCTTGCAAGACACCTTAGGGAGGGAGTGTTTCATCCTCTTCCTTATGGCAGCAGGAAATGGTGCTTCGGGTTTCTGTCTGGGGAGCTGTTGGAGCCACCAAAGCAGGCTGATGAGCAGCAGCTGAAGCTCTAACTGCTGGCTGTGCTGAGGAGAGGGAAGGGCTCTTGCTCAAAGGACTGAGCAGCAGGACCTGAAGGGTGTGAAATGTCCTTTGTTTTGCAGCTTGATCGTAGCCAGCAAGTTTCACCCCACTCCTTTAGTGCTTTCCCTGCTGGAGTTCGTGGCTCCTTCCAGGCCTTTTGTTGTCTACTGCCAGTATAAAGAGGTAAGGCAAGTGCGTGACCTTAGCTGTCAGTGGCTCCTGTTGGAGCCTGCTCTGCTGTGCTTAACCTCCTGTTTGCTGTGGGTGTCTCTAGCCACTCCTGGAGTGTTACACCAAGCTGAGGGAGAGAGGTGGTGTGGTTAACCTGAAGCTGTCTGAGACCTGGCTGCGCAGCTACCAGGTAAGGCTCCCAGCTGGCTCCCAGCTGCGCCGGCACTGGGCAGGGTCCTGCAGCTGCCTCGGGGCACTCCCAGCCACTGATACAGGCTGGGCAGGAGCAACCTGCTGTAGTGTGAGCTGCCCCTGCCCAGGGCAGGGGGGTTGGAACTGCATGAGCCTTGAGGTCCCTTCCAACCCTGACAATAACACTGAGGAGCAAAGCACCTTCCGGAAGCATGTGTGGGGAGTGGTTTGCACTGACCCCCCAGAGGGTTTGTTTCGTCTGAGAGCAGAGCGTCACAATTGGAGCACAGGGACAGACCATGCTGGGTGGCTGTGTCCAGCTGCTAGAGGGGAGGGAGGCTTTGCAGCAGGGTCTGGACAGGTCAGAGCCATGGGCCAAGGCTCACTGGGTGAAGTTCAACAAGGCCAAGGGCCAGGTCCTGCACCTGGGTCACAACAACCCCATGGGGAGCTCCACACCTGGGGATGTGTGGTTGGAAAGCTGCAGCTGGGAGAGGGACCTGGGGGTGCTGGTTGGCAGTCACTGAGCATGAGCCAGCAGTGCCCAGGGGGCCAAGAAAGCCAATGGCATCCTGGCTTGGGTCAGAAGCAGGGTGGGCAGCAGGGACTGGAGGTGACCATCCCCCTGTGCTCAGCACCGGGGAGGCCACACCTGGAGTGCTGTGTTCAGCTCTGGGCCCTCACTGCAGGAAGAACATTGAAGGGCTGGAGCCTGTCCAGAGCAGGGCAGCCAGGCTGGAGAAGGGCCTGGAGCCCCTGGGCTAGAGGAGGGGCTGAGGGAGCTGGGGGTGTTCAGGCTGGGGAAGAGGAGGCTGAGGGAGACCTCATTGCTCTCTGCAGCTCCCTAAAGGGAGATTGGAGTGAGGAGGGGGCAGCCTCTGCTCCTTGGTGTCAAGAGACAGGAGCAGAGGCAATGGTTCCAAGCTGCCCCAGGGCAGGCTCAGGCTGGAGCTCAGGAACTATCTCTGCACTGGGAGGGATCTCAGACATTGGAATGGTCTGCCCAGGGCAGTGCTGCAGTCATCATCCCTGGGGGTGTTCCAGCAGCCTGTGGAGCTGTGCTTAGGGACATGGTTTAGGATTGATCCTAAACTGGGTTGGAGGTTGGACTGGGTGAGCTTGGAGGGCTCTGCCAGCAGGATGTTTTCCATGGTTTGATGACAGATGGAATATTTGGGCTGCTTCAGTGGCTGGCATGAAGTGAGGAACACTCTCAGTGGCGTAAGAGAGACGTAGCAAGGCGCTGGGTGGGTTTGCTCCTCTCCTGTACGGTAGTGAGCTGAGGGAGTGTGGGTGGTGTGAAGTGCCTTCACTTAACACCATCCCTGCAAGAAGTTTCCAGTCTGGGGAGTGAGCAAGGAAAAGGAGCCAAGAGGGAAAAAATATCCCCAGTGAAAAACATCCCTTTGAGGCACTTGGAGCACACTGCTTGCAGGTGTGGAGCAGCCTTTCAGCTGGCAAGAACCACAGAGCCACAGGACAGGTTGGGCTGGAAAAGCCCTGCAAGCTCACCCAGCCCAACCATTCTCTCACCCTGCCAAGGCTGGGGCTGACCCACAGCCCTCAGCACCACATCACCATGACTCCTGAACCTTCAGATCCTGCAAGGCCACAAGAAGGTCTCCTGGGAGCCTTCTCCTCTGCAGGCTGAACAACCTCAACTCTCTCAGTCTGTCTCCAGAGCAGAGCAGCTCCAGCCCTCTGCTCACCCTCATGGCCCTTCTCTGGATCCCTTCCAGCACCTCCAGATCCTTCCTGGAAGAGAGGCTCCAGAGCTGGACACAGTGCTCCAGGTGGGGTCTGAGCAGAGTGGAGCAGAGGGGCAGAATCCCCTCCCTGGCCCTGCTGGCCACACTTCTCTTGCTGCAGCCCAGGCTCTGCTTGGCTCTCTGGGCTGCAAGTACTCCCTGCTGGCTCCTCTTGAGCTTCTCATCCCCCAGCACCCCCAAGGCCTTTTCTTCAGGGCTGCTCTCAAGCCAGTCCCTGCCCAGTCTATATCAGTGCCTGGCATTGCCCTGACCCAGCTGCAGGACCTGGCCCTTGGCCTTGTTGAATTTGATGAGGTTGGCTTGGGCCCAGCTCTGCAGCCTGCCCAGGTCCCTCTGGATGGATCCCTTCCCTCCAGCCTGTCAGCAGCACCACACAGCTTGGTGTCCTCAGCAAACCTGCTGAGGCTGCCCTCAGTGCCCCAGGCTGCAGTGTGGGGCTGTTTGGGTGAGTTTGGGGTTGGTTTCTCCTCTTTCCTGTGGTTGTTTTTTGTGCTGGTGTGATTTTATTTGCTTCATTAAGGTCTTACCGGATCGCAGCCATCCCAAACTGACCATGAGTGGAGGGGGAGGGTACCTGCTGTCTGGCACAACTGTTGTCCTGGATAAGGGCAGAGCTGATGCCAGCCAACCAGAAGCACTGAAGGTGGAAGAGGCAGAAGCACTGAAGGTGGAAGAGCCCTCAGCTAAAAGATGCAGAGTGCAGGAGCTCCACTGTTAAGCCCTGAGGGATCGCTTTGGTTGATGGATCTCAGGACCGCTCCCTTAGGAAGACAGCAAAGGGACCTTCTGTGCTCTCAGCAGCACAGGCCTTGGACCTGGCACAGCCCCCTCAGCAGGAGGCAGCAGAACTGCCTGCTGCCAGGGTCCTCCTGCTCCTCACCAGCTGACAACACCAGGAGGAGAGCAGGGTGCCACCCCCTGCAACCCTGGTCACCTCAGAAAGAGGATCAAGAGAAAGCCTTCAGCCTGCTGCCAGAAGGAGAGCTGTGGAAAGGTTGAGTCTGAATCATCACATCTGCCTTGGCCTGCCAGCACAAACCATCCTCCCTGCTGCTCTGCCCCCAGCCTGCCCACAGGCAGCAGAACTCACACCCTTGGCTTTGCCTCACAGAGCGGCTGCCGGGAGAGGACTGGAGCAGCACAGCCTCCCCTCTGTGCCTGAAAGCCCTGCAGAGGAGGAAGTGCAGGTTCCTGAACCCAGATCCTGGAGGAGGAGGAGGTGTCTGTTAGCACCAGCTGGCACTGCCTCAGAGCTGTGTCTTTTGAAGAGGCAGCCCTGTGGAAGCCCTCTCTGTGCTGCTATTTATTCTGCTCTTTCCTCTTCCCTGCCATGGAGCTGCTTTTATCCCTTTTTTACTTTAAATGCTGCCATTCCCATTAAACTGCAGGATGGGTACTCCTCATGACAGCTGGGTTCCTCTTTGGAAGCTCTGGCAGAGGCCCTTAGGAGGAGAATACTCCTGCTGCACCTCACTGGACCCCCCACCCAGCAGGGAGCTTGAGGCTAACAGGGGAGCTTGTAGAGCCAGCAGGAATGGGCCTCCATTCTTGAGCTTACTCCACAGGAGGACTCTGGAGCTTTGTGCTCAGGCTCCAGCTGGAGCTGGGACAGTCTGTACCTGGGTCACAGCAAGGCTCTCACACCACCAGCAGGAAAAGGGAAGGGAACACCTGGATGAGCTTCTCCCTCAGTCAACAGCTACAGGCTAGCTTCAACTTTCTGTTGAGCTCAGGTCTGCTTCTGCTGAACTTGAGCTGGTGCTTTCCTTTTCTTAGGCAAAACTTCCCTAACTTAGGTGAAAAACCTAAGTGCCACTGCAGCACCTGCCCTCCCTCCCTCCCCTGGCACCACCTGCCCTTCATCCCTCCATCCCTGTTGCTCCTCTAACCCCATGGATCTGCTGCAGGTGCTTTGCCCAGCTCAGCTTCCCAGGTAGGGCCCAGGCCTGGGGGGGGTTGCCATTTAATTTTGTTAAGCTCCAGACTGCTCCACTTTCAGAAGCCCAACCCCCCCCCAGCCATTGCTCTAGCTTTGTGCCACCCAGCAGCATGCCCTTCAGTCATGCAGAGCAGTGTCAGGGGCAGGGGAGGGCTGGTTGGAAAGGAAACCCTTGCAGAGGCCACTTGCAGAGGTGTAGATGAAAGTGGAAGAGGCAGGAGCTGTCCAACACCTCCTCAGCTCTTGGGGTGTGTAGCATCAGCCCTACAGAGCAACAGAGCAGCAGGAAAGTGCTTCTGGAAGCCAGGCACTGATGGTTGGCTTCAAAGTCCTGCCAGGGAGAGGTTCTTATGGACACTGCTTTGGTCACTGTCAAAACCCACCTGGGTCAATTCCTAGGTGACCCTGCTCTGGCAGGGGGGTTGCAGTGGAGGATCTCTGGCTCCCTCTGAATCCCACTGGATAATCTCTCCCATCCCTGACATTCTGTGACTGCTGCCTCATGCATGCACACAGGAGCCCTGAGCAGCAGGAGCAGGGCAGGGATTGTCCTCCTGCACTCAGCACTGGGGAGGCCACACCTGCAGTGCTGGGCTCAGTTCTGGGCCCTCACTGCAAGAAGGACATTGAAGGGAGGGAGAGGGTCCAGAAAAGGGCAAGGAAGCTGGGGAAGGGTGTGGAGAAGAGGGCTGGGGAGGAGCAGCTGAGGGAGCTGGGGGTGTTTAGTGTGGAGAAGAGGAGGCTGAGGGGAGACCTCCTTGCTCTCTACAGCTCCCTGAGAGGAAGCTGGAGCCAAATTGGGCTCTTCTCCTTAGGAACAAGTGACAGGCAAAGAGGAAATGGCCTCAGGCTGCCCTAGGGGAAGTTTAGGTTGGAGGTTAGAAGAAACTCAAGGATGAGGCCTTGAGCAAGCTGGGCTAGTGGAAGGTGTCCCTGCCTGTGGCAGGGCCTTGGAACTGGATGATCTTTAAGGTCCTTCCCAGCACAAACCAGTCTATGAATCTCCTGCTACTCCACTGTGCTAAGTGACCTGGCTGGGGCCCAGCCCTGCTGCAGTGCAGCTCACAGGCTCTAACCTCCTCTCAGTGACCTGCAGTAGACAGAAGATCACATTAGCAATGCATGATTTAATCCCTGTGTGGTCAAACCACTCCACCACAGGCTTCCCACACCCACCAGCACCCTTGGTTGCTGCAGCCTCTTTGCTCCCCTGCTGCCTGGTTTCCAGAACTGAGTGCTTCCCAGGGAGCTTCTTGAGGTGGTAGAGCAAACTAAGTGGCATTTTCCTCCTTTCCTCTCAAGCTCTCACCCCTAAAAGGCCCAGAGGGGGCTCCTGGTAACTTCATGACCCCTTGGTGAAGCCCCCATCACCATTTCCCACACCCCCCAACCTCTCCTCCTGGCAGCTGCCCCAGAGGTGCCCCCAGCAGCCCAAGAAGGCAGGAGAGATTGGTCCAAGATCTGGGAGGGTTTATTTCAAACTCAGACAGGTATGTTTCTGAAGAACACAAGACACAAGTGGTGGGTTTTTCACAAAGCATGTTAAACACACCCACCTGCCTGGCCTGGCAGGCTGGCAGCACTACAGCCACGCTCCCCAGGGCTCCACAGCATGGCAGCAAAGGCAGGGCCCCTCCAGCTGCGTTGCTTCACTATGCTACAGTGGGCAGGAAACAGCTTCTGCTTGGAGGGCAAACAACAACCCAGTGGCAGGGAACTTACCACAAGAGACAGGTACTGAGTGCAGCTACACTGAGCTCTGAAACACCAAAGCAGCTCAGCTTCTCCTGCTGTCTTTAAACTTCTGGGCTATTTTCTGCAGCTCCAGTTCCATGGCAGCCAGGCTCTCCAGCTGTTTTTCCTGTGGGGACATAAAAGGGTGGGGTTTTGATCAGGCAAGCAGTGCTGGACAGCTCCTGTCCCGTGAGAAGGGGCCCAAAACCCCTGTCTGAGGCTGACAGCTCCTGCTCCACCTGTCTGAGGGAGGCACAGATTCATGGAATGGGTTAGGCTGGAAGGGACCTTAGTGGTCATCCAGTCCCAACCCCCTGCCATGGGCAGGGACACCTCCCACCAGCCCAGCTTGCTCAAGGCCTCATCCAGCCTGGCCTTCCACACCTCCAGGGAGGAGGCAGCCACAGCCTCCTTGGGCAGACTGTTCCAGTGCCATCTCCTGAGGCAGACTGGGAAGGTTGAGCTGAGCCAGCAATGTGCTCTCATGGCCAAGAGGGCCAATGGCATCCTAGGGTGCATGAAGAGAGTGTGGCCAGCAGGTCCAGGCAGGTTCTCTCTCTCTGCCCTGCAGAGCCCTCTCTGGAATACTGCATCCAGTTCTTGAACTGGGGAGGCCAGAGAGACAGGGAACTACTGGAGAGAGTCCAGCAGGGGAACACAAAGATGTGGGGACTGAAGCATCTCTGACAAGGAGAGGCTGAGAGCCCTGGGGCTGCTTAGCCTGGAGAAGAGCAGCCTGAAGGAGCTCTTATCAAGAGCTAGAGGGTGGATGGCAGGAGGCTGGAGCCAGACTCTGCTCAGTGGTGCCCAGGGAGAGGGCAAGGGGCAGTGGACACAGCCTGGAAGGCAGGAGGTGCCACAGGGGCAGAAGGAATGAACTCCTGCCTGTGAGGGTGGCAGAGCAGTGGGGCAGGCTGCCCAGAGAGGTCAGAAGCTCTTCTGCAGGCTTTCAAAACCCACATGAACATGATCCTGTGCAACCTGCTCTGGCTGCCCCTGCTCTAGCAGGGGTGTGGGACTGGATGATCTCCAGAGGCTCCTGCCAGCCTGCAGCTCTCTGAGGGCTGTCACCAGCAGCACAGCACAGTGCAGCCTGGGGAGATTTCTGCTTGTAAGCCAGTGACAAGTGGGGAAAGTATCAAAATAGCTCCTCCTCAACTGGCCCAAAATACAGCTCAGCTTTTAAGCCTTAAAGCACCATTGTAGTGCCCTCCTGCTAGCTCACAGCTGCTGCAGGCTGCAGTCAATTCTGCTCAGCAGCAGGGCCCTTAGGAGGCCACAACTTTCTCATCTCAGTGGTCAGGCAGCTACAGCAAGAGGAACACCTCCATGTGCCCAGATGCAGCCAGTTCTTGTTCATGCTGCTGCTGCCTGCTGTTTGACAGGATGAGGGACAATGGCTTGGAGCTGGAAGAGGGCAGATTGAGACTGGAGATGAGGAAGAAATTCTTTCCAGTGAGGCTGTGGCTGCCTCCTCCCTGGAGGTGTTGAAGGCCAGGCTGGATGAGGCCTTGAGCAAGCTGGGCTGGTGGAAGGTGTCCCTGCCCATGGCAGGGGTTGGACCTGGATGATCCTTGAGGTCCCTTCCAACCCAACCCATTCTGTGGACGTGTGAAACCACCTGACAGACCAAGGGAAGGAAAACTCCTTTCTCTTGCTGTCCTGCAGCAGGCAGGAGCTGCAGCCTGGCTGTTTTGGCAGCCCTGTCCCGGCTTGGTTGCCCTGAACTGAAGCAGCAGGGGGGAGCCGGGCTGGGGAGAGCCAGCTGCTGGTGGTACTGCACCTTGGGAATGGCTTGGGGAGCTCCCCCCAGAGAGCCCCCTGCACGCCTACCTCCTCCTCTGTCAGAGGACTCTGGCTCAGGCTCCTGTCGCTCCTGCCGGCCTGACGTCGCTTGGTGTCCTCTCTGGAGGAGTAGAGCTGCGGGAACTCGGCAGCTTTCTTCCTGTAGCTCAGCAGCTGTGCCAGCTGCTGCACCTTGTGCTGCTGCCTCTCGCCTTGCGCCCTGCTGGCCGTGCCGGGGCTGCCCTGCTGCAGCTTGCCCAGCAGCTGCTGCTTCTCCCACCACTCGTAGTCGCTGTACTCCGGCAGCAGACTCTTCTCGGCCAGGCTGGGGCTGCCTTCCTCCTTGTCCCCGGCGCCGTCCCTCTTCTCCAGGTGCCGGCTTGGCCACCACAGCAGAGGGTAGAGCTGGCTGTAGGCTGCCGCCCTCCTCTTCTCCTTCTCCGCAGGCAGGCGGCTCCTGGAGCTTTCCCTCTCCGCGTATCTGCCCTCCTCCACGTCCTCCTCTTCATCTTCCACCTGATCGCTGCTCCGATGTTGCTTTGCTACCTCCTCTTCCTCCTGCTGGCCGTTCCGCAGGTCGCGCAGCTGCTCCGCGCCGTCCCCGGGGCCGTGGCGCGTCCTGGGCTGTCCCCTGCGCTCCCCAGCGTAGGCTGCCTGTGGCCCTTCCCTTTGGCCGCCCCACCGGCTGGATCTGCCTCCCTGCTGCTGCTCCTTGCTGCCACCACCGAGACCCCCGTCCAGCCCTTCCTCGCTCGCCCCTTCAAGCCGTGTCCTGCCCTGGGAGCGGCGCCTGGTGGCCTGCCGCGCTCCGTCGCGGTGCCTCCTCTCCTCCTGCCATTGCTCGTCGCTCTCCTCCCTGTGCTGATGACTCTTCTCGTCTTCTTCTTCGCTGCTCTCCTCACTCTGCTGCCACCTCTCTCTGTACTCCTGCCTTCCCTGGCCTGCAGTCCTCTTCTCTTCCTCCTCCTCCTCAGACCCATGCCTCCCATGGTAACCACCCTTCTCCTGCTGCTGCTGGGAGGCTTCCCCGTGCTTCTGGTGGTGGTTCCTTTTGTCCCAGGGGTGGGCCTCCTCTCGGCTTGATTCCTCCTCCTCACCACCACGGCCTCTCTTCTCTTCAGAGGAGTCACCACCCCTGTGCTTCCCATAGCTCCTGGGGCCGTAGGGTGGCTTCTCCTCCTGCGTGTCTTCCCTCTCCTCAGACTCTGCACGCTCCTGCTGCCGGGAGACATCCCCTTCCTGCGACTCCTGCTGGGATTTTTCACTCCTGTCTTCCTCTGCCTCTCCCTCTTCCCCTTCAGGAACTCTCTTGTAAGGGCTCTGCCTTCCCTCCTCCGAGAGCCAGCGGCCGGTGGGGTGCTGCTTGCTGCCAGCAGGGAGCTGCTCTGCGCTCAGGCCTCCCGAGGAGGACTTCTTGCTGAGCACAGCGAGCTCGACCTGCTTGGCAAGGCGTTTGCTGCCTTTGCTTTCTTCCTCACTCTGGAAGCTCTTCTCCTCCTCCTCTCTGATCTCTTGGTAGTGTTTCTTTTCTTCTCTGTGAAGCCTCTCTTCTTCAGCCTGGTGTCCATCCTCCTCTTCCTTGCTTGTCTCTTGCTCCTCAGCAAGTTTCTCCTCCTCGCTTCCGTTCAGGGACTCCTTTGCCTCCTCTTCTGCCTGCCTGTGTTCTTCCTCCAGGCTGCCAGGAAGATGTTTTTCGGTCTCTGCTGTGTCTTTGGAGTGCCTCACCTCGAGCTGGTTGTTTTCACCTCTCTCTCTGTTGTTTCCACCACCTGCAACAAGAAAAGCAGCAGGGTGAGGCAGCCCAGCTCCCTACTCGGCTCAGTCTCAAGGGGTAGCTGCGGAGCAGCTTTGGGCAGGGCTCATTCATCAGTCCTGCTTCCAGGCTCTGCCACTTCCTCAGCTTTTCTCTCTTTGCCTGGATAAAGCATGAGCAGATTTTCCTTCAACTCAGCATTGTTAAGCCCCACTGAAATTGCCAGAAGCATTTCTTACCTCTTTGGCCTTTCCCCAACTTGTCTGTGATCGCAGGAAAAACAAGAGCCAGCAGGGTCTGGAGCTGTGGTGGTGAGCTCTGGGCACGCCAGGCCTTGTCCACCACGTGTGCTTAGGCACCCAAAGAGACAAGGATTGCTCCCAGCTGCTGAGGCTTTGGCTTCTCAGTTGCTTGAAGAGAGCAAGCACAGAACATCAGCTCCTTGGCCAGAGTTCTGCTCAATCCAGTCATGCTCCTGCCACCAAGCCCAGGGTGCTCCAAGAAAGCCACCCTGACCACCATGGCAGCAGCTTGTTCTGTGAAGATTCAGAGATTCACAGAATGGCTTGGAAGGGATCCATCCAGAGGCACCTGGGCAGGCTGCAGAGCTGGGCCCAAGCCAACCTCATCAAGTTCAACAAGGCCAAGGGCAAGGTCCTGCAGCTGGCTCAGGGCAATCCCAGGCACTGATACAGGCTGGGCAGGGACTGGCTTGAGAGCAGCCCTGGAGAAAAGGCCTTGGGGGTGCTGGGGGATGAGAAGCTCAAGAGGAGCCAGCAGTGAGCACTTGCAGCCCAGAGAGCCAAGCAGAGCCTGGGCTGCAGCAAGAGAAGTGTGGCCAGCAGGGCCAGGGAGGGGATTCTGCCCCTCTGCTCCACTCTGCTCAGACCCCACCTGGAGCTCTGTGTCCAGCTCTGGAGCCTCTCTTCCAGGAAGGATCTGGAGGTGCTGGAAGGTGTCCAGGGAACGGTCACAAGGGTGAGCAGAGGGCTGGAGCTGCTCTGCTTGCGAGACAGACTGAGGGAGTTGGGGTTGTTCAGTCTGGTGAGGAGAGGGCTCCCAGGAGACCTTCTTGTGGCCTTCCAGGATCTGAAGGGGGCTCCAAGAAAGCTGGGGAGGGACTTTGGAGGGTGTCAGGGAGTGACAGGACTGGGGGGGAATGGAGCAAAACTAGAAGTGGGGAGATTCAGACTGCATGTTAGGAAGAAGTTCTTGCCCATGAGGGTGGTGAGACACTGGCACAGGTTGCCCAGGGAGGTGGTGGAAGCCTCCTGCCTGGAGGTTTTTCAGGCCAGGCTGGCTGTGGCTGTGAGCAACCTGCTGTAGTGTGAGGTGTCCCTGCCCATGGCAGGGGGGTTGGAGCTGGATGATCCTTGAGGTCCCTTCCAGCCCTGACAATTCTGTGGTTCTATGAATGTTGCCACAGAAATTTGGAGACATGTGGGCTGAAAAACCAAACCAAACCAAACCAGCTGCTCCTGCAGTTGAGCAGCTCCAGCAGAAGAGAGACTCCCATCCAGCCAGCAGATGGCTTCAGAAGCCCAGCTCAGGCTGTACTTACCCTTCCTCAGGATCTCCCTGCAGTCAGGGTTAATGGGCGGCGCGTTGGGCTTCGAGAGAGCGTTGGACAGCACCTCCACGATGCACTCTGTCACCTAAGGAGACACAGGGCCCTGTGAGCTATCAGAACAGGCTGAGGGAGCTGGGGCTGCTCAGCCTGGAGAGGAGAAGACTCCAGGGGCACCTCAGAGCTGCCTGGCAATAGCTGAAGGGATCCTGCAGGAAGGCTGCAGAGGGACTTTTGCTGAGGGTGTCTGGAGACAGGCCAAGGGGGAATGGTTTGAAGCTGAGGCAGAGCAGGGTCAGACTGGAGCTGAGGGAGAAGTTCTTCAATGTGAGGCTGGTAAGACTCTGGCACAGGTTGCCCAGGGAGGCTGTGGCTGCCTCCTTCCTGGAGGTGCTCAAGGCCAGGCTGGATGAGCCCTTGAGCAGCCAGGGCTGGTTGAGAGGTGTCCCTGCCCATGGCAGTGAGGTTGGAGTAGATGATGTCAGAAGTCCCTTCCAACCTGAGCCACTCTGAGATTGTATGAGAATGAAATCCTACCCCTGACTGAGTGAGTAACATTTGTGAGCTTGGAGTAAGCCCCAGCTCTGGCACAGTTCCCTGTGCACTTAGGCAACAGCTGCTTTGCTCCACACTCCCACCGCAGCAAGAGCAGGACTGTCCCCAGCTCTTCTGGGCTCCCTGTTTGTTGGCAGGGAAGAGGCTCCTTCTCTGCCAGAGGAAATCTCCAACAGCCTGGCCAGCACAGAACATGTCCAGCAGATGGGCATCACCCTGCAGCAGCTGCCCAGCTGTGACCAGAAGCATTTCTTGGATTGCCAATGAACCCAAGCTGCCTTCTATCCTCTGAGCAAAGCAAATCCTCAGCTCGACCTAAGCAGCTCTCCTGGGCAAAGCAAGAGGGAAGGATCTGTTGGAGCTGCTGGTGGTGACAGAGAGCTTGGGTTGGAAGGGGCACAAGAGGCTCAGGCTTGTTTGGCTGGGTAGGAGGAGACCAGAAGACATGGAGAGAGTTGTGTAGCTGCTGTGAGTGATCACCAGCTGCTTCCTGAGCTGAGAGGGCACACTGCTGACCAGCAGAGAGGCTCTGATTCACACACAGTCACAGATGGCACTGGGTTGGGAGGCAGCCTCCAAGGGCACCTTGCCCAACCCCCCTGCACTCAGCAGGGACACCTCCAGCTAGAGCAGGCTGCACAGGGACACAGCCAGGCTCAGCTTCAATGGCTCCAGGCATGGGGCCTCAAGCACAGCCCTGGGCAGCCTGGGCCAGTGTCTCACCACTCTCCTTGGGCACAACTTCCTCCTGAGGGCCAACCTCAAGCTGCCCTGCTCCACTTTCAAACCATTGCCCCTGGGCCTAGCACTCCAAGCCCTTCTGAACAGTCCCTCCCCAGCCTGCCTGCAGCTCCCCTGCAGATACTGAACTGCAGCTCTGAGGTCTCCCTGGAGCCTTCTCCTCTCCAGGCTGAACAGCCCCAACTCCCTGGAGCCTTCTCCCCTCTGGGCTGAACAGCCCCAACTCTCCCCATAGCAAAGGTCCTCCAGCCTGATGATCTTTTTTGTGGCCTCCTCTGGACCCTCTCCATCATCTCCAGGTCTCTTTCATGTTGGACACAGCCCTGCAGGTGAGGTCTGCCCAGAGCAGAAATCAGATTACAGTGTCCAAGGGCAGCTATCAGCATTTATTTAACCAAACAGGTTGAGAATCTCCTTCCAAAGCAGGAATGAGCTGCATCAGAAGGTTCATTACCTAGTTACCAACTGCAGGTGCTTCACTTTTCTTTGAAGCTGCCACCTCAGCTTTTCCAGATCCAGAGCACACCCTACCAAAGACAGCTCAGATGATCTGGGGGCAGCTGTGCAACAGTTTCAGGAGCAGCAGGCTGCCACATGCAGCCAGCTGACATTTTCATCAGCTGCACCCAACTGCATGCAGGGATCTGCAGGGACTGAGTTCATAGCATCAGAGGCTCACAGGACCGGAGCAGGACCATGGAATCCAGTACAGGTCACACAGGAACACAGCCAGACAGGGCTGGAAAGGCTCCAGAGAAGGAGACTCCACAGCCTCTCTGGGCAGCCTGCTCCAGGGCTCAGTGAAGAAGTTCCTCCTCATGTTGAGGTGGAGCCTCCTGTGCTGCAGTTTCCATCCATTGCCCCTTGTCTTATCACAGGGTGCAACTGAGCAGAGCCTGTACCTGTCCCCTCCCTCTTGACCCCCAGCCCTCAGCTATTGATAGACATTGATCAGATCCCCTCTCAGCCTTCTCCTGTCCAGACTAAACAGCCCCAGGGCTCTCAGCCTCTCCTCACCAGGCAGTGCTCCAGTCCCTGGTTTCCTATCTGCAACCATTCAGAGCTTCATGGAAAGGGCTGGGTTGGAAGGGACCTCAAAGGTCACTCAGTCCCAACCCCCTGCCATGGGCAGGGACACCTCCCACGGGCAGGGACACCTCCCACCAGCCCAGGTGGCTCAAGGCCTCATCCAGCCTGGCCTTCAAGACCTCCAGGGAGGGGGCAGCCACAGCCTCCCTGGGCAACCTGTGCCAGTGTCTCCCTGGTGTCTTCAATCTCTGGAGAGTTTACCCTCAGTTAAAAAAAAAGCTTTGCCCTGATAGTTTGCAGGCCAAGCATGGCTCAGATGTGAGAGATGTCTCCTGCAGGTGGCTGTGCCCCAGAGCTGCTCACCATTTCCTCCAGCTGCTCTTTGGCCACTGGCACTGTGCTGACACCTAGAAGAAAAAACAAAACAGCAAATGTTTCCAGGCTCGTTATTCCCAGCAGCAAGCACCACTGCCAGGAGCCCTCAGTCAGATGGGCTGGCTGGGGCTTGGCAGCTCAGTACACCAGACACAGCCTGCATCACCTTTTTTTCCTTACCCAGGGAGGAAAAGCAATGTTGACATTTCCAACACCACAGGAATATACAGCAAAAAACCCAAACCCCAGCACTCCCCAGTACCCTGGGGGTACCAGCTGACAGCAGCTGAGTGTCAGCCAGCAGTGTGCCCAGGTGGCCAAGAAGGCCAATGGCATCCTGGCCTGGAGCAGGAACAGTGTGGCCAGCAGGAGCAGGGAGGTCATTGTGCCCTGTGCTCAGCACTGGTTAGGCCACACCTTGAGTCCTGTGTCCAGTTCTGGGCTCCTCAGTTTAGGAAAGATATTGAGCTGCTGGAAGGTGTCCAGAGAAGGGCAACAAAGCTGGGGAGGGGTCTGGAGCACAGCCCTGTGAGGAGAGGCTGAGGGAGCTGGGGGTGTTTAGCCTGGAGAAGAGGAGGCTCAGGGGAGACCTTATTGCTCTCTACAACTCCCTGAAGGGAGGTTGTAGCCAGGCAAGGGTTGGTCTCTTCTCCCAGGCAAGCAGCACCAGAACAAGAGGACACAGTCTCAAGCTGCACCAGGGGAGGTTTAGGCTGGATGTTAGGAAGAAGTTCTTCCCAGAAAGAGAGATTGGCCATTGGAATGTGCTGCCCAGGGAGGTGGTGGAGTCCCCATCCCTGGAGGTGTTCCAGAAAGGCTTGGGTGTGGCACTTGGAGCCATGGTTTGGTTGTCAGGAGGTGTTAGGTATTAGGTAATAGGTTGGACTTGATGATCTCTGAGGTCTTTTCCAGCCTGGGTGATGCTGTGATTCTATGAATGCTTCAATGCCAGGGCTGGAGTTTTACTGCAAGCCAGCTCTTCATGTACCAGTTTGGGGGGGAACCCCCAGGAGACAAGTAAAGGCTTGTCTGCACCCCAAGAACCTTTGGGCTTCTGCAAGGGGCCTCAGGGTGCCCCAACCCCCAGCTGGAGATGGTTCCTCAAGGCTTTAAAACAACTCCTGTCCCAGTTCTACTGAAGAAATCCTGTCTCACTTGGATAGGAAGTGGCTCATGGAGGGAAGGGCAGAGCTAGAAGGGAGAAGGGAGAAGAAGGCTTCCATTCATTCAGTGGTCTGTTAGCACACCAAGGAATAAGCAAGGAGTAATCCCAGAAGATTCTGTGGGGAGAACCCACAGAATCCCAGGATGTTAGGGGCTGGAAGAGACCTCCAGAGATATCCAGTCCAACCCCCCTGCCAGAGCAGGGTCCCCCATGGCCACATCCAGGCAGGCTTTGAATATCTCCAGAGAGGGAGACTCCACAACCCCCCTGGGCAGCCTGCTCCAGGGCTCTGTCACCCTCACAATAAATTCTGCCATTCCAAAGCCAGGCTGCACTGCCTGCCTTTGCCCTGCCAGCCCTGAAGCCAGGCTGCACTGCCTGCCTTTGCCCTGCCAGCCCTGAAGCCAGGCTGCACTGCCTGCCTTTGCCCTGCCAGCCCTGAAGCCAGGCTGCACTGCCTGCCTTTGCCCTGCCAGCCCTGAAGCCAGGCTTGCACTGCCTGCCTTTGCCCTGCCAGCCCTGAAGCCAGGCTGCACTGCCTGCCTTTGCCCTGCCAGCCCTGGAGCCAGGCTGCACTGCCTGCCTTTGCCCTGCCAGCCCTGGAGCCAGGCTTGCACTGCCAGTCCTGAAGCCAGGCTGCACTGCCTGCCTTTGCCCTGCCAGCCCTGAAGCCAGGCTGCACTGCCTGCCTTTGCCCTGCCAGCCCTGGAGCCAGGCTGCACTGCCTGCCTTTGCCCTGCCAGCCCTGAAGCCAGGCTTGCACTGCCTGCCTTTGCCCTGCCAGCCCTGAAGCCAGGCTTGCACTGCCTGCCTTTGCCCTGCCAGCCCTGAAGCCAGGCTTGCACTGCCTGCCTTTGCCCTGCCAGTCCTGAAGCCAGGCTTGCACTGCCTGCCTTTGCCCTGCCAGTCCTGAAGCCAGGCTTGCACTGCCTGCCTTTGCCCTGCCAGCCCTGAAGCCAGGCTTGCACTGCCTGCCTTTGCCCTGCCATTCCAAAGCTGCCATCTCTCCAAGGAGATTTCCAGAGGCACCTGGCTGCTGGTGAACCTGGGGAGCATTAGGCTATCATAACCATGGCAAAAAAAGCAAATGGGGTCTGACAGGTGCCACACAAACCTGCCTGGGAGAAGCAAATGAGCATCCAGTCCATGCCACAGCCTCAAGTGGTGTACAGAGGCAGCTGCTCTGCCAAAGCTGAGACAGGAAGCCCGTGGGGAGCCAGCATGTCCCACTTCACAGCGGTGCTGGCAGTGCCAGCCATGCCAGCTGGCAATAGCTCCCTCAGGGCCAGCCACCAGCTGGATGGAGATGGCTGGCCAGCACCTCTGCCCTCGTCTCCACCTGTGCTCAGGGGGATGAAGCCATCAGCCCAGCACCACCACCAGAGTCAGCTGGCAGGGCACCCACCCACCAGGGAGGCAGCAGAGAGCCCACCTGCAGGCTGTGAGAGCAGAAACCAAGGCAGAGCACACAGTGAGCTGGCAGCCCTTCTGCTGCCCATGTGGCACAACTCCATCACGCTCCCACGAGCCAAGCCCTGGGGCTGCGTTTCCCTCCCGAGCCAGAGCTGCCCAGGCAGGTGAGGATCCAACCCTCTGGTCCTGGCAGAAGCGCTGAGAGGCTGATGAAAAACAATCAGAAAAGCAACAAAACCCCCCAAACAAGCAGAAAAGGATGAGAAATGGAGGGCAGAGATGTGCCTTTGGTGGCACCTGCAGGGCACAGCCAGACCTCCGGGTGGGCTCCTGCTGAAACCCCTGCCCGGCTCTGCCTGGCCGCTGCCCATGAGCCAGTGCAGCGCTCGGCCCAGCCTCAGCAGAAGCCTTTCCCAGGAAGGACCACAGAAACTTCCCAGTCTTGCTCTGCCAGCAGCAGCACTAGAAAGTTCTGCAAGTTCCTGCTGCAGCCATTCCCAGCCCCAAGCCAGCACCTGAGCTCGCTGATTCTGACTGATGTAGAATCACAGAGCTGTCAGGGCTGGAAGGGACCTCGAGGCTCAGCCAGTCCCAACCCCCCTGCCATGGGCAGGGACACCTCACACTACAGCAGGTTGCTCACAGCCACAGCCAGCCTGGCCTGAAAAACCTCCAGGCAGGAGGCTTCCACCACCTCCCTGGGCAACCTGTTCCAAGAGCAAGACAGCCAACAAGGACATCAGGAGGTACCTGCCCGGTTCGATAGCACAAATGGAAGGGAAACATTCGGCAAGGAACCCCCACAGGGTCCATGGGATGAACCTGATGGACTTCCTTATGCTGGGGTCTCTCCTTCCATCTCCCACCCTCCCCTCTGATCAAAACAAAGGCTGGCTTCATCACAGAGTTTCTGTGCAAGCCTCAGAAGCATTTCCATGTGGAGACCTCCAGCAATACCCAGAGCCCAACTATTCGACCCAGCCTGACAGCAGTTCTTTCAAGGAACGATTCCACAGGCATGAAAAGCTAGAAAGCCAAGTGACCCCCTCCCTCACACACACACACATCGCCCTTCCTCTTCATTCCACGCTGTGCGTTCAGCATGCGGGAAGAATTCTTCCTGCCATTCAAAGCTGCGGCTCTGCCCCTTCACAAGCATCTTCCCGGTATCAGCAGCTGGCAAAAACCTAGCAGCGCTGCCGGGATGAAACCACGCCGGGAAGTCTTTGTGCACGGGAGCCGCCGAGGGAGGAAAATCACCTAAGAGCGGCCGGCAGCGTGGCGGCACGGGCCAGCCGCTGGCCCCTTCCTCATCTCCCCCGACACCGCCCCTGGGGACTCCTCCGGTTCCCGGCGGCAAGCCCCGAGCCCAGCCCCGGAGATGTCACCCTCGGGCCGCGGGGGCTCTCCCGGTTCCCGGCGGCAAGCCCCGAGCCCAGCCCCGGAGATGTCACCCTCGGGCCGCGGGGGCTCTCCCGGTTCCCGGCGGCAAGCCCCGAGCCCAGCCCCGGAGATGTCACCCTCGGGCCGCGGGGGCTCTCCCGGCTCCCGGCGGCAAGCCCCGAGCCCAGCCCCGGAGATGTCACCCTCGGGCCGCGGGGGCTCTCCCGGCTCCCGGCGGCAAGCCCCGAGCCCAGCCCCGGAGATGTCACCCTCGGGCCGCGGGGGCTCTCCCGGCTCCCGGCGGCAAGCCCCTAGCCCAGCCCCGCGCCCAGCCGTGCGGCTCCGCTCTCGCCTCGCCCTCGGGCCGGGGTCTGGGGTCCGCGCTCCGCTCACCTGCCAGGGCGGCGGCCCCCAGGAGGCCGAGCAGCGCCAGCGGCCCCATGCTCCGCTCGGCTCGGCGCGGCTCCGCGGCTCGCCGCTATTTAAAGCGGGGAGCGGGGGCGGAGGAGCCGGGCGGGGGGCCCCGCCGGGAGCCTGCGTCACTCCGAGCCCCCGGGGGCGGTGCCCGCCGTTGCTGCTGCCCCCCGCCCTCGTCCGAGCCCCGCCAGGGCCGCCGCTGCCTGCCACCGCGGGATGCCCTCCGCCCGCTGCCTTCGCCCCGCTCCTCTCCATCCCGCTCCTCTCCATCCCTCTCCTCTCCATCCCTCTCCTCTCCATCCCTCTCCTCTCCATCCCCGGGCCCGCCGCGGCTCACCAGCCGGGGGGAATTTCCTGCAGCCGGGGAAGCCGAGCTCGTTCTCCCTGCCTGAAAAGCCGATGGGATGCCGAGGGACGAGGACCTGGAAGCACTGGGTTACTGCCTGGCCTCCATGATCCGAAAGCTCTCTTCCATCCCTAACAGTTCCGTGATTCTCCTGCGTCTCTTCCCTCTGCCCCCTGCCTGATACTTCTCCTAACAGCCCTTCGGATCCCCCCACCTCGCTGTCCTCCGGGAAAGGAGCAGAGCAGGGTTTCCCTGCCTCCTGCTGCAGCTCATCCTTAGGGCTTTTCCCACCGTCAGAGGCTGCTCAGCCTCTCCCCGCAGGGCGGAGGTGCAGTAATCCAGCCCTCTGGAACAGCTTCCGCGGCGGCTCACCGCTGCCCGGCCACAGCTCAAAGGTCTTTTCCATCCTATGATTCTGTCCAGCCCCGTTCAAAGCCCTTGCAAGGTGCTGGGGCAGCCTTTGTGCCCAGCAAGATTTCTGTCCCTTCTTCCACTCCAATCGCTGCTCCCCCTCCTCCCCACCCCAGAGCAGAGGAAGCCCGGGAGGTGCTCCCCACACTCGCGTCACCCGGTGACCGGAGGGCACGCAGCGGGCCCGGGGCTGGCCTGGGGCAATCGCTGCTGTCAGCATTCACCCCCGCGGGCAAACCTCCTAGGAAGGGCGACGGTGCTCCGGGGAGCCAGAGCGAACCCGCAGAGACCAGGATCTGCCTCATTTACTTAACCAGCTCCCGCTGTCCCAATTAGTCTTTGATGGACCGGAAAGCACAAGCGATGAGCTAAGATGAGCTCTCCACGGAGCCAAGGCTGGATGCTCTCCCCCACCCCCGGCTCCCTTCAGAGCTAGGCAGAGACGGTGTGAGGCTGGGGCTTGCTTCGCTTTCCCTTCCCTTAACCCTTAGAAGGCCATCTCCAAGCTGTGTTGCTTTTGTCAGCTGCTCTTTTTGTCCGCTCTCGGCGCACGGCAGGTGGCCCTTCAGCTGCCGGCGCAGGACAATGGATCGATCCACCAAAGCGGCACTTATCTCTCATTACCCTTCTGGCTGCCCAGAACAATGCCAGGCTGCCTTGAAACACAGCAAACGGGACACAAGGACACCACACTCCAGGAAAACTCAGGAGCCAACCTCAGCTCCATCTGAAGCCTCTAACTCCAGCAGGCAAAGACACCTTGGTCATCCCTGTCTGGAGTTCAGCTTCTGCAAAACAAACACATCCTCCCCAGGAGGGGCAAATCAACACTGCAACATCTCCCCCAGCCTGTATGCCACCCCTCTGCCACCCATGAGTCCCACAGCTGGATGATTCTTTGGAGATCACCAACCTTGGCTGTGGGAAGTCCAGAGCCCAACTCAACAGCTTCAGACATTGCACTGGGTTGGAAGGGACCCTCAAGGGGCATCCTGTGCAACCCCCCTGCACTCAGCAGGGACACCTCCAGCTAGAGCAGGCTGCACAGGGACACAGCCAGGCTCAGCTTCAATGGCTCCAGGCATGGGGCCTCAAGCCCAGCCCTGGGCAGCCTCTGCCAGTGTCTCACCACTCTCCTGGGTCACAACTTCCTCCTGAGGGCCAACCTCAGTCTGCCCTGCTCCACTTTCAAAACCATTGCCCCTGGGCCTAGCACTCCAAGCCCTTCTGAACAGTCCCTCCCCAGCCTGCCTGCAGCTCCCCTGCAGATACTGAACTGCAGCTCTAAGGTCTCCCTGGAGCCTTCTCCTCTCCAGGATGAACAGCCCCAACTCTCACTACCTCATTGAAGAGATTCAACAGATTACAAAGAATTTCACTGGCTCCAAGTCCCCCACATCCTTCCCTCTCTGTGTGAGGGCTCAGCCTGGCTTCTCCCCCTCCCCACCAGCTGCTCTTGAGGAAGAACTTTAGGTAAAACATTTGCCTTTTAAGCATTCTCTGCTTTCCTCTGCAACATCTCCATCTATGACCTGGATGAAGGGAGAGAGTGGACCCTCAGCAACTGGGAGCTGTGGCTGACAGCCCCTCAGGCTGTGCTCCCATTCAGCCAGACCTGGACAGGCTGCAGAGCTGGGTTGGGAGAAACCTGATGAAATTCAAAAAGGGCAAGAGTAGAGCCCTGCACCTGGAGAGCAGCCCCACAGATCAGTACAGGTTGAAGGCTGACCTGCCAGAGAGCACCTCTGAGGAAAAGGACCTGGGAGTGCTGGTGGACAACAGGCTGAGCAAGAGCCAGCAATGTGGCCTCGTGGGCAAGAAGGCCAATGGCAGTCTGGGATGCATGGAGTGTGGCCAGCAGGTCAAGAGAGGTTCTGCTCCCCCTCTGCCCTGCTGAGGCCTCATCTGGAGCACTGTGTCCAGTGCTGGGCTCCCCAGTTCCACAAGGACAGGGAACTCCTGGAGAGAGTCCAGCAGAGAGCCACTGAGCTGCTGAGGACACTGAACATCACCTTGTGAGGAGAGGCTGAGAGCCCTGGGGCTGCTTAGCCTGGAGAGGAGCAGCCTGAGGGGGAGCTTAGCAATGCTGATAGCTGAAGGGTGAGGGTCAAGGGGCTGGAGCCAGACTCTTCTCAGTGGTGCCCAGGGTCAGGACAAGGGGAAATGGACACAGATTGGAACCCAGGAGGTGCCACATGAGCAGAAGGAACAAATTTTTCCCTGTGAGGGTGGCAGAGCACTGGGCCAGGCTGCCCAGAGAGGCTGTGGAGCCTCTATCTCTGGAGGCATTCCAAACCCTAAACCTGTGTGACTGCCCTGGGTGCCCTGCTCTAGCAGGAGGGGTCGGGTGGACAGGATGATCTCCAGAGGTCCCTTCCACCCCCTGTCTGTGATTCTGTGGTACCCAATTCCATCTTCAGCCCCCAAGGGGAGGACTTAAACACAGGATTCCGCAGTTTTCTGCAGGTGCTGGAAAAGCAGAGGATCCAAGCACCTGCCCTGAGGGTAATTAAGCCAGTCTGGATTTCATAGAATCACAGAATTGGCAAGGCTGGAAGGGACCTCAAGGAGCATCCAGCTCCAACCCCCCTGCCATGGGCAGGGACACCTCACACTACAGCAGGTTGCTCACAGCCACCTCCAGCCTGGCCTTGATTTCCCAAACAGCGCCACCTCAGGTGGACTTTTCCAGCCAGGTATCAGCTGGCACAAGAAGAGCAGAGAGCTGGGAGTGCAGGAAGCCAGGATGAGGGCAGGCAGTGGTGTATCTGCCTCTCTGAGCTGTGAGTGGCAGCCCCCAAGCTCCCTGGTGAGCTGTGTCAGAGCTGGGAGCGCAGCGCCGCAGCCGCCTGGCAGTGTTGTGACAGGCTGTCACTCCGCCCATCAGCACTATTTATCCTGCTGGATTCTCCCACCTCCAAGTGCTTTGGAAAAACAGAACACGCATTTGGCTCACACCAGCAGCTAACAGCTTCAAAGGGTCACAAGGTTCTGTGCCTGAGCTGCTCTGACACAGAGAGGAGGTGGCTCGGGGAACGTGAGGGCTGCTCTCCTCTCCTCAGACTCTGCTGGCGGGAGCAGGTTCATCCCTGGGTACCAGTTAGTTCTCATGGGGTGGAAGTCCAGGGGCCTGTTTCATCAGCAGATTCAGCTCCTTCATTCAGAATCACAGAAGCCTAGAATGGCTCAGGTTGGAAGGGACCTTCAAGATCATCCAGTTCCAACCTCCCACAGGCAGTGCCCAGGGAGCACGTGCTGTGCTTGCCTGCTGCATCTGAGCAGCACTTCACCATTGGGCAGCCTTTTGGTTTTGCTTGGACTGGAAACTCCTGAGGGAGCCAAGGCACAAAGGGAAGGGTTGGTGCTTCCCTGGAATCCTTTCTTGTGTCTGACTGCACACAAACTGAACCCAAACTTCTCACACCACACACCTGCAGCAGGGAGCAGGGAGGCTGTCTCAGTCCTGGCCTCTACCCACTGCTATTCACAGCTTGATAGAATGGGTTGGGTTGGAAGGGACCTCAAAGGCCATCCAGTCCCAACCCCCTGCCATGGGCAGGGACACCTCCCACCAGCCCAGCTTGCTCAAGGCCTCATCCAGCCTGGCCTGGAACACCTCCAGGGAAGGGGCAGCCACAGCCTCCCTGGGCAGCCTGTGCCAGTGTCTCCCCACCCTCACTGCCAAGAATTTCTTCCTCATCTCCAGTCTCAGTCTCTCCTCTCCCAGCTCAAAGCCATTGTCTCTCATCCTGGCACTCCCAGCCCTTGTCTAAAGTCCCTCCCTAGCTATCCTGGAGCCCTGTCAGGTACTGCTCTGAGGTCTGCCTGGAGCCTTCTCTTCTCCGAGCTACACAACCCCAACTCTCCCAGCCCTCTGAGCATCCTAGGAAGCAGCCTTGCTGATACCAGAGTTAGAGTCTGGTTGGACTGGATGAGATGCAAGGTCCTTTCCAACCCTAATGCTTCTCTGATTCTGTCTACCCTGCCCAGCTTTTGGATGCCAGGCAGCATTGCAGGACCAGAGGCAGGCAGGGCAGTGTTGCAGGACCAGAGGCAGGCAGCTGCAGCCTCAAGAGCAGCCTAGGAGCTGTGGGGCATCTTCCCCAACAGGAGGCCCATACATCTAATCCCTTCCTGCCCCAGACTCCTGCCAAACAACCCTGCCCAAGCCCCTCAGCACTCCTCTGCAAGCTGCAATGACCCAGGCTGGAGGGTGGCTGGGCAGGGAGCTCAGAGCCTGTGCAGCAGCCTGCAAAACCAGATGGAAACTTCTTCCAGCAAGCAAAGTGCTGACTTCAGCCCTGGTATTGTGTGTGCTGCCTGTCACCAGGCAAAAATGACTTTTACACTGCAAATCATTTCATTGAGGCCATGAAGCAGCCCCTCTGAGGGCTGCTGCCTGCATTTGTCAGCTGGCTGTGTTCCACTGACTATTTCCAGGCTGGGGCACTTGTCTGCCTCACTCACTAATTAAGTTCTTTAAATATTTATGGCACTTTTGACTCCCAGCAAGGCTTCTGCTGGGCAAGAACAATGTTGTTCTGTGGGTGATAAGTGTCATGGAAATTTCAGAAGCAGATTTCAATTCTGCAAGATGAAAAGGTACAGATGTCTGCAGCAGGCAGACTTCCAAAGAGCCTTTTCACTGCTGAGCCATGGATGTGCTGGAAAAACAAAATCCAGTGTGCCTGCCCCTGCACAGCAGTGCAGGCTGGAACACAGTGCTGAGGGAGGTGTTCCACAGAATCCTACAGTGGCTCAGGTTGGAGGGGACCTCGGAGCTCATCTGCTCCAACCTCACTGACATGGGCAGGGACACCTCTCAACCAGCCCAGGTTGCTCAAGGCCTCATCCAGCCTGGCCTTGAGCACCTCCAGGGAGAAGGCAGCCACAGCCTCCCTGGGCAGCCTCTGCCAGTGTCTCACCATCCTTAAGAACTTCTCCCTGAGCTCTAGTCTGACCCTGCTCTGCCTCAGCTTCAAACCATTCCCCCTTGGCCTGTCTCTAAGACACCCTCAGCAAAAGTCCCTCTGCAGCCTTCCTGCAGGATCCCTTCAGCTATTGCAAGGCAGCTCTGAGGTCTCCCTGGAGCCTTCTCTTCTCCAGGCTGAACAGCCCCAGTTCCCTCAGCCTGTCCTCATAGCAGAGGTTTGGCAGTTTGGTAGTTCCCTGGCCTGGGGAGAAGGCAGTTCCCTCCTGCCTCCTCCTCCAGGGAGATCCGTGCCAGGTGGCCACCTCAGAGGGACTGCAGCTCACACAGCTCAACTGTGGCAAACTCCCATGGGGAACAAAGCTGAGAGGACAGGACACCTCCACTCAGGTTTGGAGCCCCCAGGGCTGGCTGGCCCTGACCTAGGTGCAGGACCTTGCCCTTGGCCTTCTTGAACCTCCTGGGGTTCTCCTGAGCCCAGCTCTGCAGCCTGTCCAGGTGCCTCTGGCTGGCTCCCATCCCATCCTGCAGCCTTATCGACCACACCACTCAGCTTGGTGCCATCTGCACACTTGCTGAGGGTGCCTCAGTCTCCCTGCCTGTGCCACTGATGGAGAGACTGAACAGCACTGGTCCCAGCACAGACCCTGAAGGACACCACTTGTCACCTGTGTCCAGCTGGACAGCCAGCTGCTGGCCACTACCCTTTGGATTAATCCCTGAGGTTATCTGACATTTCCCACTACCAGAACCTAGCTTGCAGCACAGCTGGATCAGAAGTGAGGATGTTCCAGGCCAGATATTGTTGGGTTACAAGACTTTCCCTCTGCCCTCACAGCAGCTGCAATCCAAAGGCTGCAGCAGAAGTAGGTGACATGAAGGGCTGTGCATTCAGCCATGAGGCTTCTACCTGGGGTTAGCTGCAGCTCCTGTCTTCATCCCATCCCATCATCTCCTGCTCTGGGTGCCATGTACCAGGTTTTACTCCAAAGGGACAAATGCTGGCAAATGTTGTTGGCTAAGAGCTGTGTGGGGGAAAAACAGTCCTTAGGGAAAGCCTACAGCACAGGGTATTTTTATCATGAACTTCTGTGTTGTGGGAAAACAGATGTCCCCCTCCCACACCCAATAACCACAGAATCACACAGTGGGGTTGGAAGGGACCTCCAGAGATCACCCAGCCCAAACCCCCTGCCAGAGCAGCATCACACAGGGCAGGGCATACAGGAACACAGCCAGGTGGGGCTGGAAAGACTCCAGAGAAGGAGACTCCACAACCTCTCTGGGCAGCCTGCTCCAGGCCTCCAGCAGCCTCACACCAAAGAACTTTCTGCTCATGCTGAGGTAGAACCTCCTGGGTTGCAGCTTGGACCTGTTGTGCCTTGTCCTGTCCCTGGGCATCACCCAGGAGGGCCCAGCCCCATCTTCTTGTCCCCCACCCTTTAGCTCTTGTTGAGCATGGCTCACATCTCTGCCTACTCCTTATTCTCCTGCAGAAAAGGGACAAGAGACAGAAGAGAAGTTAATACCAAAACAATACAGCCAAGGTCAAGCAGAAGCAAGTTGGCATCTCCCAGGGGAAGGGAAGGGAAGGGAAGGGAAGGGAAGGGAAGGGAAGGGAAGGGAAGGGAAGGGAAGGGAAGGGAAGGGAAGGGAAGGGAAGGGAAGGGAAGGGAAGGGAAGGGAAGGGAAGGGAAGGGAAGGGAAGGGAAGGGAAGGGAAGGGAAGGGAAGGGAAGGGAAGGGAAGGGAAGGGAAGGGAAGGGAAGGGAAGGGAAGGGAAGGGAAGGGAAGGGAAGGGAAGGGAAGGGAAGGGAAGGGAAGGGAAGGGAAGGGAAGGGAAGGGAAGGGAAGGGCCCAATAGTGGTTTAGTTCCATCTTTACTACTTTCTGTTCAAGATCTACAAAAACTTTTTAAAGGCATAGCCCCAAACCACCACACCTGCTGAGGATGTGCTCCAGCAGCAGCTCAGCTCCCTCCCTGACTGCCCTTCCAGCTCCAGGCTGGGCAGGTCTGTGGCATGAATCAGTGCTCCCACCAGCAGCTGCGTGGGAGAGGGAAGATTGATTCTGCTGGAGGAGGCAGCAGTGAGGTCATCAGCAGCAACTATCCTGGCATAGGGGAGTGGGGAATGGCTTTGGAGCAGGAGGATTTGGCCAGGATGAGAAGAGCTGGGATCCAGCCTCTCTGCAAGGCTCAGGGTGGGCAGAGAGGGGCCAGAGCTGGGCCAAAGAGGTGCCCTGAGGGAACTCAGGTGGCTGGAGAGGCTGCAGCAAGGACAACATCAAAGCTCAAGGCTGGGCTGGCCACAGGCAAGGGACAGAGCCCTCTGCCTCCCCAAAGGGAAGAGGAAAGGAAGAGGGGAGAGAGACTGCTGGGGTGGGAAAGCAACTAAAGTGCTTTAACAAAACTAACAGCAACCAAATGAGCCACACAGAGATGCACAAAGCCAGCACCCAACCCAGGCCCCCCACACAGGGACATCACTGTCACCTCTGCTGCTTGGCAAGGACAGATCAGGTTGGGCCTTGCTTGTCACACCCCATGGGGCTGAGGCTAGCCCTCACCTTTTACCTCCCCTGCATTTCACTGGACTCACTTCACTTCCTCCCTCCACTCAGCACTGGGGAGGCCACACCTGCAGTGCTGGGCTCAGTTCTGGGCCCTCACTGCAAGAAGGACATTGAGGAGCTGGAGAAGGTCCAGAGAAGGGCAAGAAAGCTGGGGAGGAGCAGCTGAGGGAGCTGGGGGTGTTTAGTGTGGAGAAGAGAAGGCTGAGGGGAGACCTCCTTGCTCTCTGCAGCTCCCTGAGAGGAGGCTGGAGCCAGGTGGGGGTTGGGCTCTGCTCCCAGTATCAGGTGATAGGATGAGAAGAAATGGCCTCAAGTTGCCCAGGGGAGGTTCAGGTTGGAGATGAGGAACACTTTCTCTGCTGCAAGAGTGGTCAGGCACTGGCCCAGGCTGCCCAGGGAGGTGGTGGAGTCCCCACCCCTGGAGGTGTTCCAGAAACCTGTGGCCATGGTGGTGCTGGGAGGATGGTTGGGCTGGATGATCCCAGAGATCTTTCCCAACCTTTATGACTCCAAGTTTCTCACCTGCTCCAGAGATGTTTCTTCCCAGGAGCCTTTGCCCTTCCTTCTCCCTCAGTGCCAGGCACAGCTCTGGTGGTGTCAGCTCATGGGCAGGAGCTGAAGGTTGTAGCTGGAAGCCAGCAGCATGCAGGACACAGCAGGAGCTCCTCACCTGCCAAGGGTGCAGACTGCTCCAGAAATTCTGTTCTTCAGCTGCACAGAGCTCCTGCCAAGCCCCTGCCAAGCTTTGGGGCTGAGTCATAACCCCAGCTTTGCAGCTGCAGCCAATGTGCTCTGCCTACATTGCTCTTCAAAAGCAGCTTCATGTCCTCCTCTGCCAGCATCTCTCTTGGTGCTCTTGCAGCAGCCTCCTTTGCTCTGCTTGGTCCTTGCACGCAGCTCCTTTCCTAAAGAGCTGAAGGGGAAGGACTCCTCTTAGTCCTTTTTTGATTTTTTTCCAGCATCAGAAACTTGTAGGAAGAAAATGGAGAAGTTGAAGGTGGTGGCTGCACAGCTGCAAGAGCCTGGAGGAGCTGGAGCAGAAGCCTTGCCTCCCCCTCTGGCCCTCAGTGTGGTGACCCCCGGTGGGACCCCAGTTTTGCTTCACACAGCTTCCCAACTGCAACTGCCTCCTTCTACCATCATTTGAAACCACTGGCCACAAACAGGCAACATCTTTTCCAAACCTCCCTCCAAAAAGCAGATTAAAATAGGCAGCAGCTGGGCTTTCTCCAGGCCCCAGGAGGGGCACCCTCTGAGCACCCTTTGGAGTTGTTCTTTCTCACAGCTCCAAAGAGGGGCTCCAGGCAGGGAGCTCCCATTTGTTACAAGTGCCTCTGGGGCTGATCCAGAGTCAGACTAGAGTCCATGAGCACCCCTTTTCTCTTCCACCAAAACCTAGCAGGTATCTCTCAAGCATCAGTAGCAGCAGGACTCTCCAAAAGAACTCTTCTTCCTGAGAAGAAGTGACAGGAGGAGGGGAAGTAGCCTCAAGTTGCCCCAAGGCAGGTTGAAGTTGGAGGTTAGAAGAGACTTCCTCACTGGAAGGGTTCTCAAAGCCTGGCAGAGGCTGCCCAGGGAGGTGGTTGAATGCCCATCTCTGCAGGTGTTTGAAGAGGCAGAGATGTGGTGTTGAGGGCCATGGCTTAGCCTCAGAGTGGTTGGGCCTGGGGGATCTGGAAGGGCTTTTCCAGCCCAAACTGTTCTGTGATCCTACCTGCTTTCACCTTGGAACACCTGGCAAAGGAGAGAGCTGCATTCCTCTCCTCTTGTGGTGGAGAGATGGGGGGGAGCTGTTTAGGAAGGAACTGAGCAAGCCAAACAGGCTGGCTGTCAGCAGGCCTGGAGACACAGCAGGATCCAGCACAGCCAGCTTTATTGAAAGGCAATGAACAGTGAGTGGGCAAAGGAATGCTGAGTGTCACTCTCTGCACTGCAGCCTTCTTGAACTCAACAGCAGCACCTGAGCTGTAAGATCCCAGTGAAGTGCTCCCTCAAATGGTTCCTCCAGAAGTGGAGCTGCTCATTTCACAGCAGGATTGCCCAGGGAACCCAAGCTCCAACAGGTCTCAGCTCCTACCACCCTATAGCTGCCCCACAGCACTTAGCTCCCCCTTTAGCTGGGCCACTGCTCAGCTGGGGGAGGGATGGAGGGAAACCCCCAGTCTTGGGTGGTAGCTACAAATCACCATGGCTGGTGATTCACCACCCACCCCCATTCCCCAACCACAGCAGGCAACACATTCCAGGCAGCTGGATGGGCACCTGCTCCTGCTGCAGACAAGGCCTGCTCCAGAGGAGCCCCTGCAGGCCTTGTGTGGTGTTCAAGGTGGTGCCAAGAGGAAGAGAGTCTACCCAGGGAACTGCCCTCTCTGCAGAGTGAAAGCAGAGCTCCAGTGGCAGGGACAGGCCATGGGCCTGCTCACTTCTGCTGTGGCACCCCAGGGCTGTGCTCTCTGGCTCTGTGCTTCAAAAGGAGTTGCAGGACATCATCTGAGAGCCCAGGTGTTCTCTGGCTGGCTCCCAGCGTGCCTGCTCCTTCAGCTGGCACTGCAAAGCAAGCAGCAGTGGGGTGGTTTGGAAAGACCTTGCAGCCATCTCTGTTGAGCACCAGCTGGGCCATCTGCAGGCAGCGTGAGGCATACTTGGTCCCATCCTGGTGTGCCAGCTCTGAAAGCCTCTCTGACAGGCACTGTGCTGCAGCCTCGTAGGTGGGACCCCTCCTGTCTGGCCTCCTTCTGCAGTACCTTTGGTAGAAGTCATCCAGAGCTGCCCTGATGCTGGTATCTTCTGCACTGTCAGGCTGACAGAGGAAGGAGGGAGCAGCACTGCTGGGCTCAGGGGGCTCAGGCTGCCCTGCTACTGAAGAACATCTCAGGGTGGCTTCCTCCCAGCCTCCAGCAGAAAAACTCACAGGAACTGCAGAGGGGGAAGTGCTCTCTCCTGCAAGCACAAGATCAATGAAACTCATTAGTCACCAGCTCATCCCTGGGGCAAAGTCCTTTGGTGTCCCTCCTTCCCCACAGTCTGCTGAGCACTGCATCAAACTGTGCTGGCCTGCTGGAGGGACCTGCTGCACAGGTTCACACAAGGTGGGCTGGGTTTGGGCATCTCAACAGCTCAGAGATTGGGCGTGGGCAGGGACACCTCCCACCAGCCCAGCTTGCTCAAGGCCTCATCCAACCTGGCCTTCAACACCTCCAGGGAGGGGACAGCCACAACCTCCCTGGGCAACCTGTGCCAGTGTCTCCCCACCCTCACTGTGAAGAGTTTCTTCCTCATCTCCAGTCTCAGTCTGCCCTCTTCCAGCTCAAAGCCACTGCCCTGCTCTGGACAGGCTCCAGCCCCTCAGTGTCCTTCCTGCAGTGAGGGCTCAGAGCTGAACACAGCACTCCAGGTGTGGCCTCCCCAGTGCTGAGCACAGGGGGATGGTCACCTCCTGGCCCTGCTGCCCACCCTGCTTCTGACCCAAGCCAGGAAGCCATTGGCTTTCTTGGCCCCCTGGGCACTGCTGGCTCATGCTCAGTGACTGCCAACCAGCACCCCCAGGGCCCTCTCCCAGCTGCAGCTTTCCAACCACACATTCCCAGGTGTGGAGCTCCACATGGGGTTGTGGTGACCCAGGTCCAGGACATGGCTCCTGGCTTGCTGAACTTCACCCAGTGAGCCTTGGCCCATGGCTCTGACCTGTCCAGACCCTGCTGCAAAGCCTCCCTCCCCTCTAGCAGCTGGACACAGCCACCCAGCTTGGGGTCACCTGCAGACTTCCTGAGGGTACCCCAATGCCCTCACCCAGATCACTGATGAAGATATTAAAGGGGACAGGCCCCAGCACTGAGCCCTGGGGGACACCACTGGTGATTGGGCAGCAGCCAGACTTTCCCTCCTTCTCTGCTGCCCCACATCTCTGGACAGCAGTCAGGGCTGTGGTTCTCTTCTGCTCCAATGCCACCTAGGAGGTTGCTTTGTGCATGCCCATGCTGGACACAGCAGCAGCACAGAGAGGCTTGGCAGTGGTGTGACCAGGATGAGCAGCAAGCCACACCACAGCTTCTTGCTGGTAGAGCCTGCAGAAGGAGACCTTGAGTGGGGCTCTGGTGCCCAGGGACCGCCTCTCACTGCAGTCTCATCTCCAAGCCCGCTGTGCCAGCGTGTTTGCCAAGCACCTGAGTCACCAGCAAGAGCACTTTGCAGGGCAGACAGAGGTTGCACAGCCACCATCTGCCACTTCCAGCAGCCGGAAGCAGCTTGGGCTGCTCTGAACCCAGGAGACACATAGCAGGATGCAGGTGACCAGACCACATGCACAGGGCACCTCAGTGTGGTGGCAGAAAGTTGTTCTCCCCCTCCCAGGGCACAAAGAGACACCTTCCTGGCCACCAGTGCTCAGAGAGCCAGCCTAAGGAGACCTGTGTTAAGCCAATTTCTCTCTGCCTCTCTCCTCCTACCTCTACTTTCAGCTTTCTTTCCAGTGTCACCTCCAGTTCTGCACCTTTAAATAGAACTCTCCCTCCTCCTGCAATGTGTCATCTCCAACAGAACAAAGAAGAGGCTCAGTGACCTTCTTTAACATCCATCCACACTATCAGAGTAGCAGATGAGGAGAACAGGTCCATTGTGCACCAACAGCTTCTCAGCCCTGCTGCCAGTGTTCCCCATGGGCTCAGCTCTGGGGAGGCCATGCCTGGAGTCCTGGGTTCAGTTCAGGGGCCCTCTCTACAAGAAAGACATTGAGGGGCTGGAGAGAATCCAGAGAAGGGCAAGGAAGGGTCTGGAGAACAGGGCTGGGGAGGAGCAGCTGAGGGACTTGGAGGTGTTCGATCTGGAGGAGAGGAGGCTGAGAGGAGACCTCACTGCTCTCTACAGCTCCCTGAGAGGAGGCTGGAGCCCAGTGGGGGTTGGGCTCCGCTCCCTGGGAACAAGTGACTGGAGGAGAGGAAATGGCCTCAAGGTGCCCCAGGGGAGGTTTCAGTTGGACATTAGAAGAAGCTTCTTGGTTGAAAGGGCTCTCAAAGCCTGTCAGAGGCTGCCCAGGGAGGTGGTTGAATGCCCATCCCTGGAGGTGTTCAAGACACCTGTGGGCATGGCACTTTGGGACATGGCTGAGAGGCCATGATGGTATCAGTCTGAGGGTTGGACTGGATAGTCTTGGAGGTCTCTTCCAAGCCAAACAGTTGTATGACTCTATGATTCTCACTCATTTATGCTACTAAGTGTGTAGCAAGGGGGGAAAGCCCAAGCCCCCATGCCCAGGGCCGCAGCAGCTGCAGCGGGTCATCACTCATGCCTTGAAGCCACCAGCACACCAGGGACAGACAGCAGTCTCTGTCCTGCCAGCTGCACTTCCACTGCCTGCTCATTGAAGTTCTGCCTCTGCAGCTTGTTAGCAGAAGACCTGGGGGCTGCCAGAAGGATGTTCTTTTGTCTTTCTAAACCCAGTGATGAAAATTTAAAGCCTCCATCTGGCCCCAGCACACAGCCCCACGGCCCTAAGCACACAGGCAAAGCCTGCCTTGGCTTCAGGCCACTTGCAGTGGGGTTCCAGCTCTGCAGCTCGGTTATCTGCACTGCTACCAAGGCAGCTCACGCCATGGGCTGAGCCTCCTGCTGTGGAACTGGGTTCAGGCACACACAGAGTGGAAAAGGAGGCATCCTTCAACCAGCAGAGCTCCTGCACTGCTGGCTTCCAAGGATGCCCCAGTGCAGGTGGGCAGGGAGCCCTGCAGCTGCTGGTGCCTCACCAGCCTGTGATCTCTGGCTCTGTGCCTCGCAGGGGCTTAGCTGGGAGGCAGCAGCTGCTAATTCACAATCCACAGGATGGGTTGGGTTGGAAGGGACCTTGAAGCCCATCCAGTTCCAACCCTCCTGCCATGGCCAAGGACACCTCCCACCAGTCCAGCCTGCTCAAGCCCTCATCCAGCCCGGCTTTGAACACCTCCAAGGAGGGGACAGGATGGGAGAGTGGGGGCTGTTCAGCCTGGAGAAGAGAAGGCTCCAGGCAGACCTCAGAGAAGCCTCCCAGTACCTGAAGGGAGTTACAGGAGAGCTGAGGAAGGACTTTTAACAATGCGTTGGAGTGCCAGGATGAGAGGGAATGGATTGAAGCTCGAGGAGGGCAGATTGAGACTGGAGATGAGTGAGGATGGGGAGACACTGGCACAGGCTGCCCAGGGAGGCTGTGGCTGCCTCCTCCCTGGAGGTGTTGAAGGCCAGGCTGGATGAGGCCTTGAGCCAACTGGGCTGGTGGGAGGTGTCCCTGCCCCTGGCAGGGAGTTGGGACTGGATGGCCTTTGAGGTCCCTTCCAACCCATTCTATCAAGCTGTGAATAGCAGTGGGTAGAGGCCAGGACTGAGACAGCCTCCCTGCTCCCTGCTGCAGGTGTGTGGTGTGAGAAGTTTGGGTTCAGTTTGTGTGCAGTCAGACACAAGAAAGGATTCCAGGGAAGCACCAACCCTTCCCTTTGTGCCTTGGCTCCCTCAGGAGTTTCCAGTCCAAGCAAAACCAAAAGGCTGCCCAATGGTGAAGTGCTGCTCAGGTGCAGCAGGCAAGCACAGCACGTGCTCCCTGGGCACTGCCCCAAGTGTCACACTCGGGGTGAAGCTCTGCCCCACGCCCAGGGCACAGCTGCTGTCTGCTGTGCCACACTTGTAAGGCAGCCAGAAAGCTGCTAAATAAACTCATTCAGAGAAAGCTCTCCTTGAACACACTGCATCTAATGAACCCCAGAGCAGCTCAGCTACAGTAGCAACTCCAAATCAGCCCCCCTTTATGTGCTGGAAGCACCACTGCCACCTCACCAACCTGTTCCTAAGCAACCAGGCTCCACAGCCCAGGGCAGCAGGCATGGGCAGAACCAGCAGCATTCCTGCCAGCCCTCAGAGCTGTGCCCCAGGAGCCTGCTGACAATGGGTGCTGGAGGTCACAGACTCACAGATGGCACTGAGCCTCCAAGGGCACCTTGTGCACCCCCCCTGCACCCAACAGGGACACCTCCAGCTAGAGCAGGCTGCACAGGGACACAGCCAGGCTCAGCTTCAATGGCTCCAGGCATGGGGCCTCAAGCCCAGCCCTGGGCAGCCTGGGCCAGTGTCTCACCACTCTCCTTGGGCACAACTTCCTCCTGAGGGCCAACCTCAAGCTGCCCTGCTCCACTTTCAAACCATTGCCCCTGGGCCTAGCACTCCAAGCCCTTCTGAACAGTCCCTCCCCAGCCTGCCTGCAGCTCCCCTGCAGATACTGAACTGCAGCTCTGAGGTCTCCCTGGAGCCTTCTCCTCTCCAGGCTGAACAGCCCCAGCTCCCTCAGCCTGTCCCCATAGAGAGGTGCTCCACCCCTCTGATCATCTTGATGGCCCTGGCCTGCACCCATAAGGGCAACAGCAGACCTGCAAAGATCTTTGTAGTTCTTTGTAATTCTTTTAACCTGAAACATTTCTGCCCAGCTTAAAGAGTTTTGTTCCAAATGGCCTAATGCAAACCTAACTCCAACAGCTTGGATTCTGTGAGTGTAGTAAATACATCTGGCTCTTGCCTAAATGAAACAGGCAGTTCTGAAACAAACACTCCAGCCAGGGTTTGCTGCTCAGGCTTTGGCACTGGCCTTCAGACTCTGTTTCCCAGGGGTGTTTGTAGATCCAATGCAGAGAGCATGAGGATGTCATTAGTCTGTGTTCTGCTACCCTGACAGCTCACTTGCTTCACCTGCACACAGGAGGCTGTCCTAGCTCCAGTGCTGTGTAACATAGAATCATAGACCTGTCAGGGTTGGAAGGGACCTCAAGGAGCAGCCAGCTCCAACACCCCTGTTGCCATGGGCAGGGACACCTCACACTACAGCAGGTTGCTCACAGCCACAGCCAGCCTGGCCTGAAAAACCTCCAGGCAGGAGGCTTCCACCACCTCCCTGGGCAACCTGTGCCAGTCTCTCACCACCCTCATGGGCAAGAACTTCTTCCTAAGATCCAATCTGAATCTCCCCACTCTGGTTTTGCTCCATTCTCCTCCACTTCCTCTTGCTCAAACTCAGTGCTGGAGGTTCCTCCTGAGTCTGAAGACAACAGGAGATAGATGTGATGCTTCCTCTGGCTGGAAAATGGTTCATGCATTAAGGGCACAAAACAGGCTGGCACCCTGGAGGGAGCAATTGAATCAGGATAAAATAAAGGTCACTGGGAATGAAAAGCAAACAAACATCTGTCTGTCTGCACAGAGCCTCAGCTGTACCCTCAGTGCCACCTCCTCCAAGAACTGCCACTTGTTCCTTCTAATAAAGCAATGAAAGGCCAGGCTGCCACAACAGGGACACCCAGGAATTCAGAGATGAAGGGGTTTCAACAGAGCTGGAGGCAGAAGGTGGTAACAGCAGCACTTCTGACTAGGGGCTACCCTGATGTAAGGCAGCCCCATGGAGAGAGACCTTGGAGTGCTGGCGGGCAGCAAGTTCTGCAGGGGACAGCCATGTGCACTTGTGGCCAAGAGAGCCAAGGGCATCTTGGGGTACAGGAAGAAAAGTGTGGCCAGCAGGGCTAGGGAGGTTCTGCTCCCCCTCTGCTCTGCCCTGCTGAGACCACATCTGGAACACTGTGTCCAGTCTGGGGCTCCCCACTTCAAGAGAGACAGAGACCTGCTGGGGAGAGTCCAAGGGAGAGCTACAAGAAGGTGTGAAGAAAGGCTGAGAGCCCTGGGGCTGTTTAGTCTGGAGAGGAGAAGGCTGAGAGGGGATCTGATCAATGTCTATCAATAGCTGAGGGCTGGGGGTCAGGAGGAAGGTTCCAGGCTCTGTTTGGTGGTGCCCAGGGACAGGACAAGGCACAACAGGCCCAAGCTGAAACCCAGGAGGTTCCACCTCAACATAAGGAGAAACTTCTTTGGTATGGGGTTGCTGGAGGCCTGGAGCAGGCTGCCCAGAGAGGTTGTGGAGTCTCCTTCTCTGGAGCTTTTCCAACCCCACCTGGCTGTGTTCCTGTGTGCCCTGCCCTGGGTGACGCTGCTCTGGCAGGGAGCTTGGACTGGGTGACCTCTGGAGGTCCCTTCCAACCCATTAACATTCTGTGATTCTGCCATCCAATTCCAAGCAGAAGACAAACAACAAATCAAGTGAAGCCATGCTGGAGAAGACATACAAGGTTCATCTCTGGCTGTGCTCCTGACCTGCATCAGCACTGCCATGTGCTGCAGAGCTTCAAAGACCTTCTCTTTTTTTTCTTCTTCTTCTTCTTTGCTTTTGAGCCTCCAGCTCACCCATGAAGGGCTGAGTCATCCTCCTGCCAAGCAGTGAGGAAAAGGAGGCAGAGGAAAAGTTGTTTCCATCAGCTCCTGATGGACAAAGCAATGACACTGCAGAGAACACCGGGTCAGACCCACAACAACACAGCCCTGGCTCCAGCCCCTCCACATCTCTCTTGGATTGAGCTGCCCCAAACTGGACCCAGCCCTGGAGGTGTGGCCTGCCCAGAGCTGAGGCCCAGAGGACAATGCCCTCCCTGCTCCTGCTGGACACAGCATTGATGATCCCAGCCAGGAGACCACTGGCTCTCTCGGCCACCTGGGCACACTGCTGGCTCCTCTTCAGCTGCTTGGCCATTAGCACCCCCAGCTCCCTTTCTGCCAGCAGCTTTCCAGCCACACTGCCCCAAGCCTGCAGCACTGCTTATGTCAGTGGGGGCCTCTACACAGCTGCACAAGGGTCTGACTGTGCTGCAGAGATCAGGCTCCCAAGAAAGACTTTCAAAGATTGCATCCAAGGCAGGAGGCAGAAGTTGTTTCCTCAACTACAAGACAAGAAGCTCAAGAGGAGCCAGCAGTGAGCACTTGCAGCCCAGAGAGCCAAGCAGAGCCTGGGCTGCAGCAAGAGAAGCACAGCCAGCAGGGCCAGGGAGGGGATTCTCCCCCTCTGCTCCACTCTGCTCAGACCCCACCTGGAGCACTGTGTCGAGCTCTGGAGCCTCTCTTCCAGGAAGGATATGGAGGTGCTGGTAGGGGTCCAGAGAAGGGCCACGAGGGTGAGCAGAGGGCTGGAGCTGCTCTGCCCTGGAGACAGACTGAGAGAGTTGGGGTTGTGCAGTCTGGAGAGGAGAAGGCTCCCAGGAGACCTTCTTGTGGCTTTGCAGTATCTGAAGGGGGCTCCAAGAAAGCTGGGGAGGGACTTTGGGGGGTGTCAGGGAGTGATAGGACTGAGGGGAATGAAGCAAAACTAGAAGTGGGGAGATTGAGACTGGATGTCAGGAAGAAGTTTTTGCCCATGAGGGTGGTGAGAGACTGGCACAGGTTGCCCAGGGAGGTGGTGGAAGCCTCCTGCCTGGAGGTTTTTCAGGCCAGGCTGGCTGTGGCTGTGAGCAACCTGCTGTAGTGTGAGGTGTCCCTGCCCATGGCAGGGGGGTTGGAACTGGATGCTCCTTGGGATCCCTTCCAATCCTGACCAGAATTCTATGATTCTATGAGTCTAAGACACAACTTTTCCTCACCTTGTAGGAAATGAATTGAAGGCAAATTGGAACTAAATGGAAATAATGGACCAAAGAAGAAAAGAAAATAAATGAAGCTTTTGAAAGTTAATTTACATGAGAGGAGACAAAAGGATTTGGAAGTGTTTAGCCTAAGGTGAGTGAAGAGAAATGCCACCCTGGCTCTGGGTAAATCAGATTACAGCCAGCTCAGCTGGCCAGCAGCATCCAGCAGGAACACTTGGGCCTGTGATCCAGGTTACAACATCAACTAATCACCCTGCAAAATCAGAGCTTCTCTTAGGTTCACCTGCAAAAAAAGCCACCCAGGAGATGAGCTTTTAATTGTTTGCACTGCAGACACAAACAAAAAGCCCTGATCAACTTACTGGGCTGGAGAGAGGTAATTATTGTGCTGCAGCTGCAGCTGCAGCTGCAAGAGCAATCCTCTGACAGCTCCACCTTTAATCTGCCCTTGTGTTCAGGGAGGGCATTTGCACAAATTCATTGCTGTTTTGTTTTCCCTTAGATTTGAGGGGGGTTGAGATAAAAATCTGCTCAGACAGGATGCAAAACTCAATTAGAGCCCAGTGTCAGGCCCTCCTGGTGCTAGCTAGAGACACAGGCTGCAGACCAAGCCTAATGAAAGCTCCCTGCCTCAGCTGGCAGTTTAATTTCCTTCCACAGCAAATGACAAACTCCTCAGCTCTCTGCAAATATTAAAAAGAAGAAGGCAAACAGATGTCTGAGTAGATATGAAAGGAAGACAATTCAGAAAAGTTTGGGGGCCTGGCAAGAAGCCAAGGCAGATTTTAGTAAGTGCTCCCTAATGCGCTGCTTCATTCTGCAGGCACCCAGAGGGCACAGCGTGGAGGAGGGAGCACAGACTGGTTGAGGTTGGAAAAGCCCTTTTGGCTCTTCCATCCCAGCCAGTCTCCAACTCTGCCAAGGCTGGGGCTGAGCCATGGCCCTCAGCACCACAGCTCTGCCTCTCTCAAACACCTCCAGGGATGGGCATTCAACCACCTCCCTGGGCAGCCTCTGCCAGGCTTTGAGAACCCTTTCAACTAAGAAGTTTCTACTAATGTCCAACTGAAACTTCCCCTGGGGCAACTTGAGGCCATTTGCTCTCCCTCTGTCACTTGATCCTAGGGAGAAGAGTCCAACCCCCACCTGGCTCCAGCCTCCTCTCAGGGAGCTGTAGAGAGCAAGTAGGTCTCCCCTCAGTCTCCTCTTCTCCACACTAAACACCCCCAGCTCCCTCAGCTGCTCCTCTCCAGCCCTCTTCTCCAGACCCTGCCCCACCTTCCTTGCCCTTCTCTGGACCCTCTCCAGCCCCTCAATGTCCTTCTTACAGTGAGGGCCTCAAAACTCCTCTGCTTCTCACAAGCCCTGTTCTCCAGAGCCCTCAACAGCACTCTGTTAAATTTGAAATCCACAGAGTTGAAAAAGTGGTTAGCAGGAGATGCCAACACCTTCAGAGCACCTTCCCCAGCACTCTCTCAGAGATTCACAGGATGGGTTGGGTTGGAAGGGACCTGAAAGCTCATCCAGTTCCATCCCCCTGCCATGGGCAGGGACGCCTCCCACCAGCCCAGCTTGCTCAAAGCCTCATCCAGCCTGGCCTTGAACACCTCCAGGGAGCAAGCAGCCACAGCCTCCCTGGACAGTGATGTGTTCCCCAGATCAACGTGGACTGCAGCATTCACAACCTACCCTCTGCATGCTCAGGGGTGGCAAGGGAGGAAGTGAAGCAGCATCACACAGTGCAGACATTCATGCCACTGCCCTGGCCCCTCCTAAACTTGGTCTCAAGTCCTTCCCCAGCAGCCACAGGATTCTGCAGTGCTCCCACAATGGTCACCCTGGCTATGGTATTGGGCTGGAGGCTTCTTCTGCTAAGAGCAAAGCAGACTGCACTGCAGAGGGTGGTGAGACTCTGCAATAGGTAGCCCAGGGAGGTTGTGGCTGCCCCCTCCCTGGAGGTGTTCAAGGCCTGGTTAGATGGGGTGCTGGACAACCTGGGCTGGGGGAGAAGCATCCCTGGACTGGATGATCTCTAGAAGTCTCTTCCAACCCCTAACAGTGTGATTCTCTGACAGTGTCAGGTCATGCCAGGGCTTTGGGCAACCTATCTGGTTGAGGATGCCCCTGCCACACTGCAGAGGAGGTTGGACTAAATGACCTTTGGAAGTCCCTTCCAAACCAGACCATTCTGTGCTCCTCTGACTCTCCCTTTTGTCTCAGTGTTCTGCCTTTCAGCAGCAGCTCAGGTGCACCAAAGCACATCTGACACACTGATGTTTTTCCAAGAGCACACTAAGCTTTAGGGAGGATTCAGATGGACCTTCAGATGCCAGAATGTTCCCACCCAAGGTAAACCAGAGATGGGTTTGGCCATGGTGATACAGAAAGGGCAAAGCAGGAGTTAAAGCACCAGAGTCACAGAGATAATGTTCCAACAGATGCAGAGCTGAGAACATTCACCTCTTCTCCAGGTTACCAACAGCAGCAAGAAGGAGCAGGGACACCGATATTGCAATCTGAGTGAGTTATCACCAACCAGATGGAGCTCTAGAGACCATTTAAGCTCCCTAAGTAGTTTAGCTCCTGCCTAATTAGTTATGTTCCCTGATAACAGGCAGTCATGATAACAACCTGTCTGGCATGACCCAGCAGCACCCAGAGCCAAGGACATGGTCCATCTGTGAGCACAGTAAGCAGAAACCAGAAGGTGCTCTGATGCACACCGTCTCCTGTCCCCCTTGGGCTGTTCTGACTGCACAGCATCCAACCAACCTGCCACAGGGAGGGGCAAGACACCCTCCCAGGGGCCTTATTCCCAGCAGCTGGGCTCCAAGTGAATATCCCAGAATCATGGAATTCTGGTCAGGGTTGGAAAGGACCTCAAGGAGCAGCCAGTTCCATTTCCCCCCCCCCACCATGGGCAGAGACACCTCACACTACAGCAGGTTGCTCACAGCCACAGCCAGCCTGGCCTGAAAAACCTCCAGGCAGGAGGCTTCCACCACCTCCCTGGGCAACCTGTGCCAGTCTCTCACCACCCTCATGGGCAAGAACTTCTTCCTGATATCCAATTATCATCTCCCCACTTCTAGTTTTGCTCCATTCCCCCCAGTCCTATCACTCCCTGACACCCTCAAAAGTCCCTCCCCAGCTTTCTTGGAGCCCCCTTCAGATCCTGCAAGGCCACAAGAAGGTCTCCTGGGAACCTTCTCCTCTCCAGACTGAACAACCCCAACTCTCTCAGTCTGTCTCCAGAGCAGAGCAGCTCCATCCCTCTGCTCACCCTCATGGCCCTTCTCTGGACACTTTCCAGCACTTCCAGATCCTTCCTGGAAGAGAGGCTCCAGAACTGGACACAGTGCTCTGAACAACCTCAACTCTCTCAGCTCTGCTCTAAGTAGCCCCATCTCTGCTCTAAGCAGAGGAGTCCCTGGAGTAACTGAGCTGAGGGCTGGTCCATTCCAAATGACCTGAACTTTATAGTCACAAAATCACTGAGGACCTTTAGTTATCAGAGACCTTCAAGATCATGCAGTCCAACCTTCAACCCAACACTGCAGGACCACCACTAAATCATGTCCACAATTCACTTAAACACCTCCAGGGATGGTGACTCCACCAGTGGTGTGGTCAGGCCATTCCAGTGTTTGCAGCTCCCACAGCGCCTGTGCTCCCACCATGACTCCTCCTTGTGCAGGCAGAGGAAGCCTGGCAGGTGTGCCTGTGGCAGTGGGGTGCCTGCAGTGGCCACCTAAAGCTTGAGTCCTTCTCTCATCTCTGCACCCCTGAGGAAAATGAGAGGGGGTGGTGTCTGCTTCTGTTCCATTCCTTGCTCCCTTCTTTCACCACAGCTGGACATGCAATCTGGTAGCCAATGCAGAGAGGCATTCAGGAGCCCACCCAAACTCTCCACCTAAGTTCTGCTGCCCCCAGCACAAGAGGGACATGAAACTGCTGGACATGGTCCAGAGGAACCCATGAAGATGGTCAGAGGGCTGGAGAACCTCCCCTATGGCGACAGGCTGGGAGAGTTGGGGCTGTTCAGCCTGGAGAAGAGAAGGCTCCAGGGAGACCTCAGAGCAGCCTTCCAGTACCTGAAGGGACTCCAGGAGAGCTGGGGAGGGACTTCTGACAAGGGCTGGGAGTGACAGGACAAGAGGGAATAGATTGAAGCGTGAGGAGGGCAGATTGAGACTGGAGATTAGGGAGAAATTCTTGCCAGTGAGGGTGGGGAGACACTGGCACAGGTTGCCCAGGGAGGCTGTGGCTGCCTCCTGCATGGAGGTGTTGAAGGCCAGGCTGGGTGAGGCCTTGAGCAGCCAAGTCCAGTTGAGAGGTGTCCCTGCCCATGGCAGGGGGGTTGGGACTGGTTGATCTCTATGGTACCCTCCAACCCAAACCATTCTCTGATTGTATGATCTGTTTGAGAGGTGAGGAGAAAGGGAGGGCCCAGCTACTGCCTGGCAAGGCTCCCAAAACCTTGGAGGATTCAGGGTAAATCCCTTCACTGAGGCTGCTGATCCAAACCAAGCTTCCTCTCTTCTCTGGTTTGGGATCACTCTGTTCTCACTGATACCTACTCCAAGCCTCCAGGGGAACTGAGAAGAGCAGGATCTTGAGGCAGATTACATCATAGTATGTCCACAGAGGCCAAATTTGCCCCCAGCTGCAGCAGCACAGCTCTTCAATAATGTATTCCCACCCCCAGCCTGGCTGCCACCAGCAGCTGGCATTAATCTAGCACCAGCTGGGACAGACAAAGCCTGGCTTTGGGGCACAGCTGAGGAGAGGTGAACTGACAGCAGAGAGACTCCTGCCAGCTCCACTCAGAAGGATCTCCCTCTGAAAGCATCTCCCTCTTAAGAAGGGATGTCCATAAAAAGCCAAGGGGTGGGTTTCAAGGAGGGGGTGCCAGACTCCCCTCAGCAGTGTCCTGTGACAGGCCAAGGGGCAAAGAATACAAACTGCAGCACAGGAGGCTCCACTTCAACATGAGGAGAAACTTCTTTGGTGTGAGGGTCCCAGAGCCCTGGAGCAGGCTGCCCAGAGAGGTTGTGGAGTCTCCTTCTCTGGAGCCTTTCCATCCCCACCTGGCTGTGTTCCTGTGTGCCCTGCCCTGGGTGCCCCTGCTCTGGCAGGGGGGTTGGGCTGGGTGATCTCCTGAGGTCCCTTCCAGCCCCTAACACTCTGTGATGCTGTGATCTAGAAACAGCAGAGTGGTTCTGTTCTGCACCACAAGAAGGAAGATTTTGGCAGACTAAGGATTCAACAGAGCAGGTTTCTATAGGCTGAAGTATTAAAACCATCCACAGGCCCTCCTTACAGATGGGTTATTGCCTGAAAGATCCCACTGGGATTGATACCTCATCATCCTGTGACCAGCACTTCAGTGTGCTGTAGACACAGCAACTGACTCATCCATAACTGACCAGGAGGGTTCACAGGATCAGAGCCTCACAGGATGCTAAGGGTTGGAAGGGACCTCTGGAGATCTTCCACTCCAAGCCCCCTGCCAGAGCAGGACCACAGAATCCAGCACAGGTCACACAGGAACACAGCCAGACAGGGCTGGAAAGGCTCCAGAGAAGGAGACTCCACAACCTCTCTGGGCAGCCTGTTCCAGGGCTCTGGGACCCTCACAGGGAAGAAGTTCCTCCTCATGTTCAGGTGGAGCCTCCTGTGCTGCAGTTTCCATCCATTGCCCCTTGTCCTATCACAGGGTGCAACTGAGCAGAGCCTGTCCCTGTCCCCTCCTTCCTGACCCCCAGCCCTCAGCTATTGATAGACATTGATCAGATCCCTCTCAGCCTTCTCCTCTCCAGACTAAACACCCCCAGGGCTTTCAGCCTCTCCTCACCAGGCAGTGCTCCACTCCCTTCAGCAGCCTTGGAGCCCTCCCTTGGACTCTCTCCAGCAGATCCCTGTCCCTCCTGAGCTGGGGAGCCCAGAACTGGATGCAGTATTGCAGGTGTGGTCTCAGCAGGGCAGAGCAGAGCGGGAGGAGAACCTCCCTGGATCTGCTGGACACACTCCTCCGAATGTCCCCCAGGAGCCCACTGGCCCTCTTGGTTCATTTACAAGGATTTCACTGCCAGGTCCTGTTGACAGCAGAGAGGTCAAGAAGAATTTAATGACTGAGTATTTTGTGTGCATCTTGGGCAACAGCACAGGCAAAATTTGGATAAAGGATTCCCTTTGCCAACGAGGCCTAGTCACCCTCTGTCACCACGGGGTTTAACTCACCCTCTGCATTTCACAGCTGCCAGTTATGGAGCATGATGAATACCAGATCCAACTTTCATACTCAGCTTTGCTTTAATCTTCTGCAGAAGAATGATTCCTCCTCTTTCTCTTAAGAGAATTCAGTGACACAGTCTCATCAGGAATAAATCACTGCCTCCTCCAACCCTGCCTCCAGTTCTGGTGTCCCCAGCAGAAGAAGGACACATTGCTGCTGGAGTGAGGCCAGAGGAGGCCACAAAGATGAGCCAAGGGCTGGAGCAGCTCTGCTGTGAGCACAGGCTGAGGGAGCTGGGGGTGTTCAGCCTGGAGAGGAGAAGGCTCCAGGGGCACCTCAGAGCTGCCTTGCAACAGCTGAAGGGATCCTGCAGGAAGGCTGCAGAGGGACTTTTGCTGAGGGTGTCTGGAGACAGGCCAAGGGGGAATGGTTTGAAGCTGAGGCAGAGCAGGGTCAGACTGGAACTGGGGGAGAAGTTCTTCAGTAGGAGGGTGGTAAGACCCTAGAACAGGTTGCCCAGGGAGGCTGTGGCTGCCTCCTGCCTGGGGGTGTTGAAGGCCAGGCTGGATGTGGCCTTGGGCAACCTGGGCTAGGTGGGAGGTGTCCCTGCCCATGTCAGTGGGGTTGGAGTGGATGAGCTCTGAGGTCCCTTCCAACCTGAGCCATTCAGTGATTAACCCCCAGTAGGCTGCTGCAGACAGCTGCTTGTGATTCCCCAGCATTGCCACAAGATTCCCCTTTGCATTCCAAGGCTGCTGGGCTGTGTCCCCACATTCAGTCTAGCAGGGGAAGGAAAGCCACCAGCACAGACTCAGTGACTCAGCCCCTGGAGCCAGCTCCACTCCTGGCCTGCTGCCACAGCTTCTGCAGATGATTCACACATGCTATTAGACAAGTGCCTCATACCAAATAATAATTAGCAGCAATAACAAACATCCTACCACAAAGCACTGCTGCAGCATGAAATGGACTTCCCTGAGTTATTTCACACTGCACCTTCCAGTGCCTTCATTGTACTCTAATTAAAGCTGCATCAGAAGAGAACTTAACCTAGCAGTAACCTCATTAGAGACCCAAAGGAGAAGCAATGTTAAGTTCAGCAGGGATTGCAGATGGCAGCTCTCCAAATGAGGTTCTCTTCAACTCAGCACCTCAACAAAGTTCAGCCCTTGGAAAGGCTGCTGTGGCACTGTAAGATCCCACTGAGGAGATCACATCTGTGCCGCACCATCACCAGGAGGAAAGAGTACAGAGAGCTACAAGCATGATGAAGGGACTGAACATCATCTGTGAAGAGAGACTGAGAGCCCTGGGGCTGCTCACTCTGGAGAGAAGAAGGCTGAGAGGGGATCTGACCAATGTCTATCAACAGCTGAGGGCTGGGGGTCAGGATGAAGGTTCCAGGCTCTCTTTGGTGGTGCCCAGGGACAGGACAAGGCACAAGAGATCCAAGCTGGAACCCAGGAGGTTCCACCTCAACATGAGGAGAAACTTCTTTGATGTGAGGCTGCTGGAGGCCTGGAGCAGGCTGCCCAGAGAGGTTGTGGAGTGTCCTTCTCTGGAGCCTTTCCAACCTCACCTGGCTGTGTTCCTGTGTGACCTGCCCTGGGTGCCCCTGCTCTGGCAGGGGGGTTGGACTGGATGATCTCTGGAGGTCCCTTCCAATCCTTACCATTCTGTGATTCTGGTGCTGGAGCAGCTACAGAGAAGGGCAAGGAGGCTGGGGAAGGGTCTGGAGAACAGGGCTAGGGAGGAACAGCTGAGGGAGCTGAGGATGTAAAGTCTGGAGAAAAGGAGGCTGAAAGGAGACCTCATTGCTCTCTACAGCTCTCTGAGAGGAGGCTGGAGCCAGGTGGGGGTTGGGCTCTGCCTCCTAGGCACAAGGAAGTGACAAATGGCTTCAGGTTGCTCCAGGGGATGTTTAGGTTGGAGGTTAAGAAGGACCCTCTCAGGATTCTTGAAGCCTGGCACAGGCTGCCCAGGGAGGTGGTTAAGTGCCCATCTCTGGAGGTGTTTCCAAGAGGCAGAGCTGTGGTGCTGAGGGCCAGGTTTAGCCCCAGCCTTGGCAGAGTTAGGGAATGGTTGGACTGGAGGATCTTTTCCAACCCAAACCATTCTGTGGTTCTGTGAACTCCAAACAACTTCTACAAGATCATCTCTACCCCACCAGCAGTGCAACCTCTACAGAACACGATCACCTTGCAGACTTTCAGCTGCCACTTGCTTCCTCCCCTGCCTGCACAGCAACATAAGGAGAGCAGGGGTAGAAACCCCTCCAGGTGCTGAAAAAGAACAGCCAGCAGCACGGAGCCCTAAATATTGTCCCTGGCTTATGACAGCCATCAAGTAAGCAGCTGCCTGCCAGCCCCCAGGCACAGCCTGAGCAGGGAGGCTGGCTGCAAACACAGAGCACTGCTCAGCCATCTGTCTGAGGAGGAGATGCCACGGGGATGTGTGTGTGCAGGCAGCAGCCAGACAGGGGCTCAGCCACCCTGCCATCTACAGCAGCAAGGAGGAAGGGGGTGGCACGGGGGGAGGTTGCTCAGTTGATGATCTAAAGGAGGAGCTCCAGCCCGAAGCTTGGTGTACTCTAACCCACCCCGGTGCTGAATCACCGGCCTGGTGGTGGTGTGTGGAGTGAGAGCAGCAGTGTGGATGATGAAAGTCTGCTGTCTTTTATGCTGCTGCTCAAGGCTCATGACTCACCGAGGCTTTGGTGCTTTGTCTGCTGCAGCCTCGTCAGCTGCACGCCAATGAGCTCAGCAAAGCAGAGCAGAGGAACAGGCAACACAAACTGAGGCCTGAGCTAAGGCACAGGGAAGCAGTTCAAAGGCAGGGCCAGAGCACCCCCACCTCCCTCATTCATGTGGCTGAGAGGTGCCTGAGCTGGGAGGCTTTGGGAAGATTTCTTCTGGACCAAATCCATGTGGTGCAAGGCAGATGTTATGGAGGGGAAGCAAGGAAGCACTGAGGGCAACACACAAATGCAAAGGCAGGGGCCAAATAACCACAGAGAAGACCAGGAGGAAACTCCACAATGATCCTCACAGTCCTGGGATTCATGTAATGGGTTGGTTTGGAAGTGACTTTAAAGATCATCCAGTTCCAACCCCCTGCCATGGGCAGGGACACCTCCCACCAGCCCAGCTTGCTCAAGGCCTCATCCAACCTGGACTTGAACACCTCCAGGGAGGAGGCAGCCACAGCCTCCCTGGGCAACCTGTGCCAGTGTCTCCCCACCCTCACTGGCAAGAATTGCTTCCTCATCTCCAGTCTCAGTCTGCCCTCCTCAAGCTCCTTAACCCAGGCCACATCAGTGCAGGGAGCAGAAGATGGCAGTGGCTGTCCCAGCAGCAGTGCTTTCTCCTAACACAGCTACAGAGCATGCCCTGCAATGCTCCAGGCATTAGAAACAAGTGGACAAGACACAAATCCCTGCCCACAGCCTCCTGCTCAGCTTTCACTCCAAACTGGCCATGGCACATGCAGTAGGCACAAGCTGCATCCTCTCAGCAAGTCTGGCCTCAACACTAAGCAGAGCCCTGGAAGCAGAGCACAGAACACAGGTCTTCATTTGACAGCACCACCATCCCTTCTTGCCCCTCCTCCCTGCCACCAGGCACAGAGGATTCCCCAGAATGGATTTCTCTGATGTCAGGTCACAGCAGCACCAACAGAAGCTTCAAAGGCAGGGAGGGAATGAATTCAGAAGCAGTCAGAGAGGATGGCAATCAGGGTGGCTGGATCTTGGATGCTCTGACAGCAGTGCAGTGACAGCTGTCACTGTAGAGCCTGTTGGGGCCAGGAAACTCCAGCTCCTCTCTCTGGCACACTGTCACAGGGTGTGGATGGGAAAAGGCTTGAATGAAGGCAGACATGGAGGGGCTGCAGAGGGTCCAGAGAAGGGTAAGGAAGCTGGGGAAGGGTCTGGAGAAGAGGGCTGGGGAGGAGCAGCTGAGGGAGCTGGGAGTGTTTAGTGTGGAGAAGAGGAGGCTGAGGGGAGACCTCCTTGCTCTCTGCAGCTCCCTGAGAGGAGGTTGGAGCCAGGTGGGGGCTGGACTCTGCTCCCTAGGATCAAGTGAGAGGATAGGAAATGGCCTCAAGTTGCCCCAGAGGACAGTGATGTTGGATATGAGATGAAAATTCTTGGCTGAAGGTTTTCAAAGCCTGGCACAGGCTCCATAGGGAGGTGGTTGAGTCCCAAAATGGTCCTGTGGCTCTCCCAGGGAGCACATGAACAGTGTGGTGAACCTGTTTCCTGCTCTGGAGGCTCCCCTGGAGCCTGGACAGGCCTGCTCCCTAGGAACAAGTGATAGGAGCAGAGGAAATGGCCTCCAGTTGCCCCAGGGGAGGTTTAGGTTGGAGATTATAGACTCAAAGATTAATAGAATGGTTTAGGTTGGAAGGGACCTTAAGGACCCAGGGCAGATCACAGAGGAACACAGCCAGGTGGGTTTGGAAAGGCTCCAGAGGAGACTCCACAACCTCTCTGGGCAGCCTGCTCACAGCAAAGAAGTTTCTCCTCATGGGTAAGTTCCAGTTTGTGCCTTTTGCCCCTTGTCCTGTCACCACTGAAAGGAGCCCAGTGCCACCCCCTTGGCCTCCACCTTTCAGGTATCAAACAGAAGTGAAAGTCACCGCCAGCAAAGAAGCAAATTTGGAAGTACAAACAGGACCACAGGAAGCTTTAAAGCCCTCTGAGGGATGTCATTTCTCATTGCTGTCTTCTGCCCCCATCCTCTAACCTACAAACACTGCTCACAGCTGGGCTGGAGGGAACATGCTCCAGAGCCTGTGGGTGGCTCAGGGTGTGAGGCTCAGGGCTTACTGGAAGCTTTGCAGCCATATCCCCTGGGTTCTCTGCCACCTCCCAGCCATGCAGCTCAACTGCATCCCCAAAGGCCTAAGCTAACCTGGGGAGCCCACACAGCACCATGCCACATCAGGCCTGTCCTGGTGGGCTGGCACAGGCTGGCCTCAGTCTGGCTTCCCAAGGCTTTTTCGTTGCTCTGTCCTACTCAGACATCCTTCATGGTTTAAATTGGGATTTGAAGCCACTTTCACAGCTCTTTGCCACCCACACATGAGTGACGCAGCTGACAAGCTGAGACACCAAAGGCACTCTGCAGCCAGCAGGGAAGGACAGCTCTGGCTTTACATAACAAAACCCTCACAGACAGCTCCTCTTTGGCCACTTGCTGGCCACACACACACACAGCTCTTGGGTCATTTGTGCAGCACCTCCCTTTGGGATTCCAACTCTTCCTTGCAGCAAGCACTGAACCCAAGGACGTTTTGTTCTACCAGCTCAGCTCCCAGGTCTCGCTTTGGGACATGGATCTTAGACGCTCAGCAGTGACAGAGCAAGATCTCCGCCACCTCAGAGTGTGCTGACAGACTGCAGCAGAGCCAGGAGTTTATTCATTGCCCTAGGTGAGACTAATTTTCCCCTGCATCAGAATACCACCAGGACATATGAGATGGAAGCTTGGGGATTTCTTTTCACAGAACCATTCAGGTTGGAAGAGAGCCACAGGGTCACCAAGTCCAACCCCTGACCCTGCTCTACAAGGGTCACCTCTAAACCATAGCCCCAAGCACCACATCCAAACCTGCACCATAGCAAGACCAGAACACCAAGCTGCCCTGTTATAGTATGAGTTTAGCAGTGATGAAAAGCTGCCAACAAGTGTCACAGAATGCCTTAAGTTGGATGGGACCTCAGAGACCATCTCCTACAACCTCCAGTGCCACGGGCAGGGACACCTCCCACCAGCCCAGCTTGCTCAAGGCCTCATCCAGCCTGGCCTTCAACACCTCCAGGGAGCAGGCAGCCACAGCCTCCCCAGGCAACCTGTGCCAGTGTCTCCCCACCCTCACTAGCAAGAATTTCTTCATAACAACCCCTGCAGCTCTGCCTGCCTCTGGACTCTCTAAAGAAGCCCAAGAGAGAAAATGAGGATGGTGTTCCTCTGCTGCACATTAAGTGGCACTAAAATTCATCAGGAAGGCAGAGGACAGACACCCTGCCAGCCTTCTGCAATTAGTTTGGTCACAGAATCACCCAAGTTGGAAAAGACCTCAGAGATCAAGTCCAACCTAGTACCTAATACCTAACACCTCCTGACAACCAAACCATGGCTCCAAGTGCCACATCCAAGCCTTTCTTGAACACCTCCAGGGATGGGGACTCCACCACCTCTCTGGGCAGCTCATTCCAATGGCCAATCTCTCTTTCTGGGAAGAACTTTCTCCTCACCTCCAGCATAAACTTCCCCTGGCACAGCCTGAGACTGTGTCCTCTTGTTCTGGTGCTAGTTGCCTGGGAGAAGAGACCAACCCCCACCTGGCTACAACCTCCCTTCAGGGAGTTTTAGACAACAATAAGGTCACCCCTGAGGCTCCTCTTCTCCAGGCTGAATACCCCCAGCTCCCTCAGCCTCTCCTCACAGGGCTGTGCTCCAGACCCCTCCCCAGCCTTGTTGCCCTTCTCTGGACACCTTCAAGTGTCTCAGTGTCCTCCTTAAACTGAGGGGCCCAGAACTGGACACAGGACTCAAGGTGTGGCTGCAGTTCAAATAGTGACCCAAGGTGATGAGTAAAGGGGCAGTGCTGCCCATGTCCCACAGGTGAAGAAGATCCTCTCCATCACAGCCACTGCTGTCTGTCCAGCCCCTTCCAACCCCACAGTGACCTCACTGAATTGTTCCTACAGCTCCTCAGCTTCAAAATAATGACAAAATTAATCAAAGCTAGAGATTAAACAGCAAAACCCATTTGGCACAGGCTTCCTCTCCCTCAGCCTCAGGGACACTTTAATTTCCTCTCTCTCTTTCCTGAATCCTGCACTTTCATTCAAGCCACATCCTTTCTGCTGGCACTACAGCAGCCTCACACAGAGCCACAAGCACAGAATTGCTCAGGCTGGAAGGGACCTCAGAGATCCTCTACTCCAACCCCCTGCCATGGGCAGGGACACCTCTCAACTAGCCCAGGCTGCTCAGGGCCTCATCCAACCTGGCCTTGAACACCCCCATGGAAGAGGCATCCTCAGCCTCCCTGGGCAGCCTGTTCCAGAAGTCTCACCACCCTCACAGTGAAAAACAACTTCCTCAGCTCCAGTCTGACCCTGCTCTGTCTCAGCTTCAAACCATTCCCCTTTGGTCTGTCTCATGAAAAGTGCCTCTGCAGCTTTCCTGTAAGATCTCTTCAGCAATTGGAAGGCAGCTCCAGGTGCCCCTGGAGTCTTCTCTTCTCCAGGCTGAACACCTCCAGCTCCCTCAGCCTGTCCTCCAGTGAGGAAGCAGCCACAGCCTCCCTGGGCAGCGGGTTCCAAAGTCTCACCACCCTTGTATTGAAGAACTTCTTCCTAAGATGCAGTCTAAGCCTGCTCTCCTGCAGCAATGCACAAGCACTGCTAGCTGTGATGAGAGCAACAGAAGCTCAGGCTGGGATGACAGCTCAGGCTAAGAGAAAGAAGAAATGGCCCACAGAGACTCTTCCAGCACAGCCACAGAGCAAGGCAAGGCTAAAAGACCCCAGCCCCACTGGTGGGCAGATCACAGCATGACAGACTGGCAGGGGCTGGAAGGGGCCTCTAGAGATCATCCAGCCCTACCCCCCTGCCAGAGCAGGGGCACCCAGAGTCAGTCACACAGGAACACATCCAGGTGGGTCTGGAAAGCCTACAGAGATGGAGACTCCACAGCCTCTCAGAGCAGCCTGTCCCAGTGCTCTGCCACCCTCGTGGGGATGAATTTGCTCCTTCTGCTCCTGTGGCACCTCCTGCATCCCAGTCTGTGTCCTAGGTACTCATCACAGCTCCCAGTGTGCTGATTAGTGAAAGCACAGGAACTGGGCTCTGCCTCACAGCAGACAACTGGAGAAGGATGAATGAGACCTGAAGCAGAGAGGAACTGTTGGTGCAAGCCACCTGTGCTCTGCACAGAGCTTTATGGTCCTTGTTCCTCACGGCCAGGCTGCTGCTGGCAGGGAAAAGCAAACCATCCACAGCTGCTCGTCTCCAGCAGATGGAGCTTTAAGAAAAGCCACAAATGCTACATGACAACAAATGGCTGTGTGGCTGGCCCAGAGCGGTGGGGAATGGACATGAATCCAGTTGGCAGCTGGTCACAGTGCTGCTCCCCAGGGCTGGGGGCAATTCTCATCAATGTCTGTATTAATAATCTGGAAGAGGGGACCCAGGCACCCTCAGTCAGTCTGCACATGGCACTGAGCTGGGAGGCAGTGTGGAGCTGCTGGAGGGCAGGAAGGCTCTGCAGAGGGACCTGCACAGACTGCATCCATGGGCTGAGGCCAGTGGGATGAGATCCAACAAGGCCAAGGGCTGGGTCCTGCACTTGGGCCACAGCAACCCCAGGAAGGCTGCAGGCTTGGGGCAGAGGGGCTGGAAAGTGCCCAGCAGAGAAAGCCCTGGGGGTGTTGGTGGGCAGCTGGCTGGAGATGAGCCAGGGGGTGCCCAGGTGGGCAAGGAGGCCACCAGCAGCCTGGCCTGGATCAGCAATGGTGTGGGCAGCAGGAGCAGGGCAGGGATTGTCCTCCTGCACTCAGCACTGGGGAGGCCACACCTGCAGTGCTGGGCTCAGTTCTGGGGCCCTCAGTGCAAGAAGGACATTGAGGGGCTGGAGAGGGTCCAGAGAAGGGCAAGGAAGCTGGGGAAGGGTCTGGAGAAGAGGGCTGGGGAGGAGCAGCTGAGGGAGCTGGGGGTGTTTAGTGTGGAGGAGGCTGAGGGGAGACCTCCTTGCTCTCTACAGCTCCCTGAGAGGAGGCTGGAGCCAGGTGGGGGTTGGACTCTGCTCCCTAGGAACAAGTGATAGGAGGACAGGGAATGGCCTGAAGTTGCCCCTGAGGATGTTTAGGTTGGAGGTTAGAAGAAACCTCTTGTCTGAAAGGGTTCTCAAAGCCTGTGAGAGGCTGCCCAGGGAGGTGGTTGAATGCCCATCCCTGGAGGTGTTTGAGAGAGGCAGAGCTGTGGTGCTGAGTGCCACAGCTTAGCCCCAGCCTTGGTACTGTTGGAGAATGGTTGGACTGGATGACCCAACCCAAATGATTCCATGACTCTAAATGTTCTAACTATGAAGTCAGCTCTGTGGCACCTCAAAAGCAGACACAAGGCTGTGTGCAGCCTCCTTTTAGACATGAATTCCACCACTGGTTTGGTCCCAGCACATCCAACCAGACACTCAGTGAAGCCCTGCACTGAAGGACCTGCACCTCCACCCAGGTGCCTGACCTTCTCACTCACAGTTTACTTCTGCCATTTAAAGCCTAAGCCAAGCCTTTGAGCCTCATGACCAGGAAGCACCAGAAAACCACTCTGGGAAACAGGAGGATCAGAAGCACAGCAAACATCAAAGGCAGATGCAGGGCAAACATTTCATTGAAACCTGGGCCAGCAGGGCTGGGGAAGCAAAGCCAATAAAATCCATCAGCCTGCCTGAAATGAAGCCTCACAGCAAGAGAACACAGAGGGATCACACTGAAGGCTCAGCACACAGCACAGCCTGAAAGAGCAAATATTTTCATCCTGTTTCAAGAACCATCTACTGGAGAGGGGGGAGAGCAGGGAGAGAGGGAAGAAGGGGGAGAGGGAGATGAGGGGGGGAAGAGGGGGAAAAGAGAGGGGGAAGAGGGGGGGAAGAGGGGGGAATAAGGACAGGAAAAAGACCATCCCTGGCAGCATGGCTGAGGTCAGTTCTCTGTCAGCATATTTCACCTGAAGTAGCTGCTGGGCATGAAACTGGCAACTCTTCAGCCATGAGGTCTCCTCCTCAGCACCAGGCACTAGAAAGCAGCTATAGTTTGCTAGCTGGAAGAAATGCAAGGCTGCAATGCACAGCAAGCTCCCAGTCCTGCAGGCAGCTGAGGTGCAGGTGAACTCCACTCATGCAGCTCACTGCAGGGCTGTGAATCTGCAATCCCAAACCACTATCAGCTGGCATCACAGGGAGCTCTGGATTAATCCCTACCTGAGAGGGTTGCTGCCCAGTGCCACAAACAAAAACTTCCTCTCTCTCATACTTATTAGATCTGGAGAATCTCTAAATGCAGCATGCATCATCAGGAAGAACCCCCAAACCCCCTACCTTCCACAGATCATAGAATGGGAGGGGTTGTAGGGGAGCTCTGAAGGTCATCCAGCCCAACCCCTTTGTCACCCAGGGCAGGACACACAGGAACACATCCAGGAGGGTTTGGAAAGGCTCCAGAGAAGGAGACTCCACCACCTCTCTGGGCAGCCTGCTCCAGGCCTCCAGCACCCTCACACCAGAGAAGTTTCTCCTTGTGTTGAGGGGGAACCTCCTGGGTTCCAGTTCGTGCCCACTGCCCCATATGCTACCACAGCACACCACTGAAACGAGGCTGGACCCTTCTTCTTGACACCACCCTTCAGGTACTTGCAAACACTGATCAGATCCCCTCTCAAGCTGCTCTTCTCCAGCCTCAGCAGCCCCAGGTCCCTCAGCCTTTCCTCCTCAGACAGAGATGCTCCAGTCTCATCATCATCCTCACAGCTCTCCAATGAACACTCTCTAGTATATGCCTGTCCCTCCTGAACCGGGCAGCCCAGAACTGGACACAGCACTCCAGATGAGGCCTCAGCAGAGCAGAGTAGAGGGGGAGCAGAACCTCCCTTGACCTGCTGACCACACTCTTCTTAATGCACCCCAGGATGCCACTGGCCTTCTTGGCCACAAGGACACATTGCTACCCCATGCAGAATGCCTACAAGCAGAGTGCTGGGATCCTCCTTAGAATAGGATGAATCTTCTCCCCAGGACTCTGAAGAACAAAGCACTGTCTTGTCCTCTTCCAAAAGTTATTTTTGGCTGCAAGCTTTTATGTAACACAGCCCTGAAAAATTCATTTGGGCAAGATGGAAACCCTTCAGCTAATAGGTGGTGCTGAGAGCTGTAGTTCTCCTGTCCTGCAGCTTCCCTGCCTTCCTTTCATGTGTGCTGGCAAGAATTTGACCTTGCAGGTTCATTCATGATGCCTGGAAAGCAAACACTGCCAAACTCCCCAGAGCTATCTGGTCACCAGACCCAAGGCTTTGCCCATAGCTTCAGGGCAGCTCCATAAATTTCAGTCCCCTGAGCATCTGCCCCACTGGACCACAACATTCACAGAGTCATGGAATGGGTTGGGTTGGAAGGGACCTCAAAGATTAGCCAGTTCCAACCCCCTGCCATGGGCAGGAACACCTCCCACCAGCCCAGGCTGCTCAAGGTCTCATCCAGCCTGGCCTTCAACACCTCCAGGGAGGAGGCAGCCACAGCCTTCCTGGGCAACCTGTGCCAGTGTCTCCCCACCCTCACTCTCAAGAATTTCTTCCTCATCTCAAGAAAGCTGGGGAGGGACTTTTGAGGGTGTCAGGGAGGGATAGGACTGGGGGGAATGGAGCAAAACTAGAAGTGAGGAGATTCAGATTGGATGTTAGGAAGTTCTTGCCCCTGACGGTGGTGAGAGACTGGCACAGGTTGCCCAGGGAGGTGGTGGAAGCCTCCTGCCTGGAGGTTTTTGAGGCCAGGCTGGCTGTGGCTGTGAGCAACCTGCTGTAGTGTGAGGTGTCCCTGCCAATGGCAGGGGGGGTGGAACTGGCTGCTCCTTGAGGTCCCTTCCAACCCTGACAATTCTGTGATTCTATGATCTCCAGTCTCAATTTGCCCTCTCCCAGCTCAAAGCCATTGTCCCTCATACTGTCACTTGTCAAAAGTCCCTCCCCAGCTCTCCTGGAGCCCACTTTCAAGTACTGCTCTAAGGTCTCCCTGGAGCCTTCTCCAGGCTGAGCAGCCCTAATTCCCATAGCATTTACATGAAATTGTTAGGATTGGAATCATCTCACCTTTTTCCCTTTTCCCTCTTGAGAAGACTGGAGTGCTAACACAAATCTATGATCTTGATCATACTTGAGAGTTAAAAACCATCAATAAAAGCCCCCAAACGTGCACTCAGTTCCAAAGGGTTGGCTAAGCTAAACAAAGCCCTAACCTTAGCAAACAGCTGGGTGTTGATAGCAGTAGTAGAGATAAAAGAGAAAGCTGCTAAAAACAGAGCTTTGGGAAAGGCTGGGATAAAAAAAAAACCCAACAGCTGCACCCAAAAACCCCACAGTGAGCAGGCTTTAAAGCCTCATTTCCATAACAAAAACGGATCCCAGCACAGCTGGAACTGGAACAGACAAGAGGAAGAAAACACTTCCCAGGCAAAACCAAACGCTTCACCAACAGGCAACATCAGCCTCCTGGTGCCAGGATCCAGGAGCAGCCAACACTCCTCAGAACTGCTCCCACAGCAACCTTGGGAACTGCTCAGCACCATTTCTCAGCAGCAGGAAACCAACACAGGTCTGAGCTGGATACATGGAAACACAGAATACTTTGGTTTGGAAAAGCTCTTTCAGCTCATCCAGCCCAACCAGTCTCTAACACTGCCAAGGCTGGGGCTGAGCCATGGCCCTCAGCACCACAGCTCTGCCTCTTTCAATCACCTCCAAGGGTGGGCATTCAACCACCTCCCTGGGCAGCCTCTCACAGGCTTTGAAAACTCTTTCAGTAAAAAAGTTTCTTCTCATCTCCAACCTAAACCTCCCCTGGGGCAACCTGAGGCCTTGCTCCTGGATCACTTGTTCCAAGGGAGCAGAGTCTAACCCCAACCTGGCTCCAGCCTCCTCTCAGGGAGGAGAGAGCAACGAGGTCTTCCCTCAGCCTCCTCTTCTCCAGACTAAACACCCCCAGCTCCCTCAGCTGCTCCTTGCAGAGCCTTTCTCCAGACCTTTCACCAGCTTCTTTGCCCTTCTCTGGATCCCCACCATCAGGTGAAGAAAAAATTAATTAACCTCCAGCCAGCATTCCAAGCATGCAAGGCTGAAGGCATCAGAAACAGGCAACATTGCTCAGCAGAGGGCAGCAGAAAATCAACCAAATCCAAAGCAAAGCAAAATCCATTCAGTCCCAAGAGAGGGGCCACCAGCTAGGATTCTGTGACTTCACCCCCACCATGGCAGGTATGGACAGGTCATCTGCCTTAAAAAGCAACGATGCCTGGGGCCTTGAGCAACCTGGGCTAGTGGGAGGGGTCCCTGCCCAAGGCATGGGGTTGCAACTGGATGACCCTGGAGGTGTTTAAGACCAGGCTGGACGAGGCTCTGGCCAGCCTGATCTAGTGTGGGGTGTCCCTGCCCATGGCAGGGGGGTTGGAACTAGATGATCCTTGTGGTCCCTTCCAACCCTGACTGATACTATGATACTATGATACTATGACCTTTAAGGTCCCTTCCAACCTAAACCGTTCTGGGAACCCATGAACCACAGCTCACACCAAAGTGGGAGAACATGGTCACTTCCTGCAGCCACAGCAGGTTCTATCACCACAAAGCACCTTTGCACAGCAGCCCTCCCCCTCACCTCCAGAAAGGTAAATATTCTTAGGGTCTCTTTGGTAAAGGGACACCATCAGATGCTGCTGTACCTAAGCACAGCAGCCTGGAGTTCAAGTAGGAGTTCAGGGTTGGGTAGAACCTCTGCACATCATCCAGTCCAGACTCCCTGCCTGAGCAGTGTCACCCAGGACAGGGCACACATCCCAGGTGGGGTTGGAAAGGCTAAAGAGAAGGAGACTCCACAACCTCTCTGGGCAGCCTGCTCCAGGCCTCCAGCAGCCTCACACCAAACAACTTTCTCCTCATGTTGAGGTGGAACCTCCTGGGTTCCAGCTGGGACATGTTGTGCCTTGTCCTGTCCCTGGGCACCACCAAAGAGAGCCTGGAACCTTCATCCTGACCCCCAGCCCTCAGCTATTGATAGACATTGATCAGATCCCTCTCAGCCTTCTCCTCTCCAGAGGGAACAGCCCCAGGGCTCTCAGCCTTTCTCATGTTGAAGCCAAACATGAGGCTCAGCTTTGGCTCAAAGTGATTTGAAGTATCAGATGTGGTTTGGATTTACCATGCTACACAGAGCTCTTACATGAGACCAGACAGAAAGGCCTTGAGCCTTTGGGTTGTCTTCAGCATGGCCAAAAAGCCACTCTGGATATTCTGCAGCTTTGGTAGCAGTACATCCCAGGTGGCCAAGCTCTGATTTCTGTCCCAAGCAATGGACACACCAAGTTCTGGCCTGAACTGAACCTGCAAGCACCCATCCAGCAGCAGCCCTGCCAGGGAGCTGCTGGCATGGTAAGCAGAGCCTGCTGCTTTCCTTCCAGCTTCAACGTCAGCACTTGTGCACCACTCCCACAGAGAAAAGCACAGCTCAGGCCAGCCCTCTTCAGCAAACACAACCCACCCCTGCAGCAGTGATGAAGCAACTCCTGAGAGGCAAGCAGGCATGGTACACAGCAGAGAGCATCTGAGGACAAGGCACAGCACATGCCTTGTCCCTAATGTGACTCCTCAGACAAGTAGCTCTCAGAGGGCATCTTCTCCATGCTCTTCAACCTCTGCTCAAGAGAATGGGACCAGGCTCTTTAACCTCATTGGAGATCCAAAGGAGAAGCAATGTTAAGCTCAACAGGGATTGAAGATGGCAGCTCTCCAAATCAGGCTCTCTTCAACTCAACAAAGTTCAGCCCTTGGAGAGGCTGCTGTTGAACTCTAAGATCCCAACAAAGAGATCACATCTGTGCTGCACCATCACCAGGAGGAAAGCATGATAAATGGACTGAACATCATCTGTGAAGAGAGACTGAGAGTCCTGGGGCTGGAGAGGAGAAGGCTGAGAGGGGATCTGCTCAATGTCTATCAATAGCTGAGGGCTGGGGGTCAGGATGAAGGTTCCAGGCTCTCTTTGGTGGTGCCCAGTGACAGGACAAGGCACAACAGGTCCCAGCTGGAACCCAGGAGGTTCCACCTCAACATGAGGAGAAACTTGTTTGATGTGAGGGTGCTGGAGGCCTGGAGCAGGCTGTCCAGAGAGGTTGTGGAGTCTCCTTCTCTGAAGGCTTTCCAAGCCCACCTGGATGTGTTGCTGTGTGCCCTGCTGTGGGTGAACCTGCACTAGTAGGGAGTCTGGACCCAACTCTGAACTCGTACTTGAACTCCAGTCTGCTGTGCTTAGGTACAGCAACATCTGAAGGTCTCCCTTCACCAAAAAGCTCCAGGCCACCCTAAGAATATTTTACCTTTCTGGAGGTGAGGGGGAGGGCTGCTGTGCAATGCTGCTTTGTGGTGGTAGGAAGAGCCTCCTTTGGCTGCAGGAAGTGACCATGTTCTCCCACTTTGGTTTGAGCTGTGGTTCATAGATTCCCAGAATGGTTTAGGTTGGAGGAAGCCAAACTGCCAGCTCCAGAAGTGCCAGCTCCTTCCCACTGTGGAAACATAGACCCTTGGCTGGCCCAAATGAACCACACCACTCCAAAACCACAACAGCTTTTCTTGGAAATAGGGATCCTCTTGATCTGAGCAGCAAGTCCAGCAGCAGTGCTGTGGCCCAGCCTCCCTGACTTCTCAGAGGCCAGCCCAGTCTCCACACAAACAGCTCTGCCACATCTCCCCTAGGCTCCCATGGCTGGTTCCAAATGGCCTGCTTTTGAAGGAAGCCTACAAAGGCCAGAACTGATTGGAAAGAACCTACAGCCTGGCTGCCCAGAAGGGAGAAGAGAGTTGTTCATGCTGCAGAAAGCAGCCTCCTGGAACGACTCAGACCCACATGAGGGACAGGCCACGTTGCAGGCAGCTATATTCTGGTGCCAGAAAGAGCACCTGTCCCCAGCTCCTCCACAGACATTCACATGGCCCAGAAAGCTGGGCCAGGTCCATGAGCTGACTGCTCACGTGGGCCCTGGGGAAGGAATAAGAAGGTTGGTCAGGGACATCCTTGAGAGGTGAGGGCAGGCCATGGAAATGAACCAGAGCTAAGGCTGGGCTCGAAACTGAAGCACACTGCAGGCACAGAAGTGGTGCTTCTGAAGAGGAAACTGAGGGTTGAATACATCTGTGCTCCCAGCCTGCCTTTTCTCAGGGGTCTTAAGAGCCACCCAGCTTTTAGACAGACACAGCTCTCTGCAGCCACACTGTGCATTGTCTTCCTTCACCACTCATCTCTCCAGCATCACAGGAGCCAGAAGGCCAAGGGCAGCCTGGGCTGCATCCAAAGCAGTGTGGCCAGAGCTGGAGAGAGGGGATCCTGCCCCTCTGCTCTGGGGAGACCTCACCTGCAGAGCTGTGGCCCTCAACACAAGAGACCACAGACCTGATGGAGTGGGTCCAGAGGAGGCTGTGAAGATGATCCGAGGGCTGGAGAACCTCTGCTGTAGGGACAGGCTGAGGGAGCTGGGGGTGTTCAGCCTGGAGAAGGCTCTGTGTAGAGCTTAGAGCAGCCTTCCAGTACCTGAATTGGGCTACAGGAAAGCTGGGGAAGGACCTTTGACAAGGAGGACAAGTGACAGGATGAGGGACAATGGCTTTGAGCTGGAAGAGGGCAAATTGAGACTGGTGAGGAGGAACAAATATTTGTCAGTGAGGGAGGGGAGACACTGGCACAGGTTGCCCAGGGAGGCTGTGGCTGCCTCCTCCCTGGAGGTGTTCAAAGCCAGGTTGGATGAGGCCTTGAGCAAGCTGGGCCGGTAGGAGGTGTCCCTGCCCATGGCAGGGATGTCAGAACTGGATGATCTTTAAAGGTTCTTTCCAACCTAAACAGTTCTGTGTATCTATGAACCCTGCCTCCTGCACATTTATACATAATTAGACCTTTAGTAGTATTCCCACAGGACTACTGTTTGCTGACTTGCTCTCAGGAGGCCCTGAAAGCACCTGCTAGCTTTTCCTGGGCACTGATGGGTACTATCTGCTACTGTTTCAAGTGTGGAGCTTCTCCAGGCTGAGGAACAAAGGAGCTTTCATGCCCAAGACGTGTTTGACACAGCTTGCTTCTCCAGGAACATCTGACACAGGCAGACTGCTTCTACAACCATCCTCCTGCCTCTTCTGCCACTCTGACCTAACTCAATGGCCTCGAAGGCTGAAGCTGCACCAGAAAAGAGAGCCTCAGTGAGCATGAAATTGCTTTGAGGCTGTTAGAAGGAGAAAGGAACTGAGATGCCCAGAGCAAGATCTAAGTTGGTTATTTCACTTGCAGGAGCACAGGCAATGAGATTGAACACATCTAAGTGCTGGGTTTTACACATTGGCCACAACAACCCCAGGCAGTGCTACAGGCTGGGGTCAGAGTGGCTGGAGGGTAGCCAGGCAGAAAGGGACCTGAGGGGTCCTGGTTGACAGCAGCTGAACATGAGCCTGCAGTGTGCCCAGGTGGCCAAGAAGGCCAATGGCATCCTGGCCTGGAGCAGGAACAGTGTGGCCAGCAGGAGCAGGGAAGTCATTGTGCCCTGTGCTCAGCACTGGTTAGGCCACACCTTGAGTCCTGTGTCCAGTTCTGGGCTCCTCATGAAAGATGTTGAGATGCTGGAAGGTGTCCAGAGAAGGGCAACAAAGCTGGGGAGGGGTCTGGAGCACAGCCCTGTGAGGAGAGGCTGAGGGAGCTGGGGTTGCTTAGCCTGGAGAAGAGGAGGCTCAGGGGAGACCTTCTTGCTCTCTACAGCTACCTGAAGGGAGGTTGTAGCCAGGCAAGGGTTGGTCTCTTCTCCCAGGCACCCAGCACCAGAACAAGAGGACACAGTCTCAAGCTGTGCCAGGGGAAGTTTAGGCTTGATCTTTGAAAGAAGTTCTTCCCAGAAAGAAAGCTTGGCCATTGGGATGTGCTGCCCAGGGAGGTGGTGGAGTCCCTATCCCTGGAGGTCTTTAAGAAGAGCCTGGATGAGGCACTTAGTGCCATGGTCTGGTTGATTAGTTAGGGTTGGGTGATCAGTTTGAATTGGTGATCTTGGAGGTCTCTTCCAACCTCGTTGATTCTGTGGTTCTGTGACTCTTTGACAGTTACTGACAAGTGGTTTCAGCTGCAGGGAGTCTCTAAATCAAGTGATGAAGGAGAGGGTTCAGGAGCCAAATCTGCCCTCCCCAGCACACCTGGAATACCTGCTCACACGAGGGGGTTTTGGAGACAGTAAGGAGGCAGGAGCTGGCCTCTTAGCATAGCATAGCTTGGTCCTGTTGCACACAAGCACTGTAAACAAGTTGCCCAATGCTGTCACTTGGGTTGAGAGCTGCCTGCCTGCCCTGCACGTCACTACCCTGTTGCCTCACTCAGCACACTCAGTGCCCGTGCACCTCTGGGCATCACCTTCACCAAAGCAAGCCCAGCTGCCCCAAGCCACACCAAATGGGGTTTGAGCAACTAAGTCACCCTGCAGGCATCTCAAGAACTGCCTGACAGCACCCACAAATTATACCTGTAACAAAGGCCTTGTGAAACCTGAGCAGACAAATGCCTTCTGGCCTGCCTCACTCTTTAGAGGAGGCACCTAAGAGAGCAGAAGAAGCTTGCTCAGGACATTCCTCCCAGCAACAGTCACCATTTCTCAGCCACAAAACACCAAAGCAAAACCTCCAAGCAGATCCACTATTCCCCTAAGATGAATGTGAACTGGGGCATGGCTTCAAGCAGAGATTACTAGAGAAGGGGTGAGACCCCACCTGGATGGAGAACTGTGTCCAGTTCTGGAGCCTCTGTTACAAGAAGGATCTGGAAGTGCTGGAAGGGGTCCAGAGAACGGTCACCAGGGTGAGCAGAGGGCTGGAGCTGCTCTGCTCTGGAGACAGACTGAGAGAGTTGGAGTTGTGCAGTCTGGAGAGGAGAAGGCTCCCAGGAGACCTTCTTGTGGCCTTCCAGGATCTGAGGGGAGCTCCAAGAAAGCTGGGGAGGGACTTTTGAGGGTGTCAGGGAGTGATAGGACTGGGGGGAATGGAGCAAAACTAGAAGTGGGGAGATTGAGATTGGATGTCAGGAAGAAGTTCTTGCCCATGAGGGTGGTGAGACACTGGCACAGGTTGCCCAGGGAGGTGGTGGAAGCCTCCTGCCTGGAGGTTTTTCAGGCCAGGCTGGCTGTGGCTGTGAGCAACCTGCTGTAGTGTGAGGTGTCCCTGCCCATGGCAGGGGGGTTGGAGCTGGATGAGTCTTGAGGTCCCTTCCAACCCTGACAGTTCTGTGATTCTATGATTTGCATCATTAGCAACATTAAGACATGCCACTTCCTGCTCTGCACAGGAAAACCAATGCAAGGATTGGCACCTGCAGATGTCCTTGTGGAGCTGGGTGCCCACAATTACAGGTGAGGACAACTGCACAGGCAAGTAGTTGACATCAACAGAGCTAGGTTAGCTCATACCTGGTTAACATGCCAAAGAGTGGAACTGCCCCTGAAAGGAAACCATCCTTTGAGTTCCTAGCTCATTTCTTGGAACTAGGCTGGAGTAAACTCCCCCAGTGCCAAGGGAAGAAGAGAAGCCAAACTCTGCTTTTACACTACTCAGGACTCCAAACAGTGAGAAATGTCACCAGTGATGTTTTACCTGCTCAGCTGCCTTCACAAACCATCTCCACACAATAGTTGCTCATCAGATTTTGTCTCCCCCCATTAGTCAAGCAAAGAGTGGCCAGCAGGTCTGGGGAGGTTCTTCTGCCCCACTGTCTAAAGAGAAAATGCACTGCCTGAAGACACAGCAGATGAAGCAGAAGCTCTTACCTGAGGGCAGAGAGGGCAAATTATTCACAGAGCCAAAAAGCTCCTCGCTGCTCTCAGAGCCATGTGGAGGCAGGAAGTGCTCCACCAGGTCACCAGCAGAGGGTAGGTCCAACATGCTGCTCTCCTCTGAGTGATGGCTTGGGGACATCTCTTCTCCCTCCATAGTCCTGCTGCAGAGACAGTAATACAACTGAGCTGGATGTTTAGAGCATGAAAATCCAAGCATTAAGTCAACAGAAATGCTCTGGCATTTTTGCACTGCTGAGAGGAGCTGCTCTAGCATGTTTAGGTTCATCCACTGATAGGATGGCTTGGGTTGGAAGGGACCTCAAACATCATCCAGTCCCAACCCCCTGCCATGGGCAGGGACACCTCCCACTAGCCCAGCTTGCTCAAAGCCTTATCCAGCCTGGCCTTGAACACCTCCAGGGAGGAGGCATCCACAGCCTCCCTGGGCAACCTGTGCCAGGGTCTCCCCACCCTCATAGTGAAGAACTTCTTCCTAACCTAAACCTGCCCTCCTTTAGATGGTGAATCCTTCTGCTATTTTGCTGAAGAGTGAAGAGACAGGAACCAGATCCAGCAGCCAAGCAATGGCTTGGGACCCTGCAGGCTCACATTTATTTCCTCTCCTAGAAAAGCAAGAAGGCAACACACTCTGATCTAGGGAGAACTGAGGAATGGTACAGCCACAGGGGCCAAAGAAACCTCTAGAAGGGGATTGGTACTGAAAAATGAATAAATCCTCCCAGGCAGATTTCTGCTCTTTTCTTAAACCCCACCACTCCTTGGGTGCTTCTGTGTTGGGTAACCTTGTAGGCCAGATGCACCTCTGACCTTTGCAGGAGGCTAACTGGTTAAGCAACAGAGTGGAAGTGCTGGCTGTGACAGGCAAGGTCGGTGCAAGTTTCCAGGAACCACAGAGGAGAAGGTTAGAGACCGAAGAAAGTACACAACCCTCTGGCCCTCAGCTGTCCCTGCTCCTCCGTGGCTCTTCACGTTGCAAATGACAGCTGGGCTGTGCCTAAGGAGCACTGAGGGTAGGGAACCTTCCTCAAATATGGTTTTTAAGTACACAAATGTTTTGGAGAACAAAACTGCCTCTTTCAGTCCCTGGTCCCACACTAAAACCACAGCCAACCCTATTCCATCCCTCCAAGGGCAGTTGGGAGGGTGTGGTACCACAGCACCTTAAGGATGCTCACTGGCATGAGCTTCCAGGATCCTGGCTGTCTCTGCCAGCTGCCTGTACTGACCTCCTTCCTGGTGTTGCCATGCCAGGGCTAACAACATGTGCAGACTGTGATGCTATGGAGACAGGCTGAGGGAGCTGGAGGTTGTTCAGCCTGGATAAGGGAAGGCTCCAAGCAGACCAAATAGCAGCCTGACAGTACCTGAAGGGGCTACAAGAAGGTTGCAGAGGGACTGTTCCCAAAGGCCTGCAGGGACAGGACCAGAGACAGTGGTTTAAAACTAGAGAAGAGCAGATTTACACTGGATGTGAGGAACATGTTCTGCACTATGAGGGTGCCCAGGGAGGAGGCTGGGGCCCTATCCCTGGAGATACTCCAGGTGAGGCTGGACAGGGCTCTGGGCAACCTGATCTAGTGGAGGATGTCCCTGCTGAGTGCAGGAAGTTGGACTGGATGATCTTTGGAGGTCCCTTCCAACTCAGACCATTCCATGGTTCTATGATCTGGTTTTAGTCCTCCTAAGTCAAGGTGTCCAGCAGTCCTACTCCCAAAACTGATGGTGAGCCTTGTTTGTGAGGATAAGCAAGACCTCAGCTCAGCCCTAGGCCTTCCGGGTTGTGCCATACCTGGGAGCAGCACTGACGTGGGAGCAGTCTCCTTGGAGAGAGCCTGGGAGCCAACAGTCTGTTATTGCTTCAGGATCCTCACCTTCCTCCATGGTTTGTCACTCCCAGCTGCCTGGAATGAAGCAAACAGGTCAGTGAGGTGACTCACATCAGCTGACCGGGCTTGTGGCCAGCGTGACCTTCCGAAGCACGCCAGCGGATGTCAACAGCCAGCCAGCAGGGATGCCACTGCTCCTGCCAGCTCTGGGACACCGAAAAGCTTTTCTAGGAATCAGCAACAGCCTAGCAATGCCTTCAAACCTTTGGAGAGCAACAGGGGCCTCCTGGAAACAGGCTCCTGACATAAAGCCAAGGCTTTCTTTACAAGCAGCTGCCAGGTGGGCTCATTCAAAAGGGACAGAGCAGAGCAGAGGACTCCAGCTGGCCTCCTCCCCTGCCTCTCACAGAGGAGCAGGTATTTTTTCCCCAGCAGGTCTATCAGGCAGTACTTTGATAACCTCCAGCAGGAAATGTGTTCTCAGCCCATGGAGCAAACCCAAAGCCTGTTTCCTACTCTCTGTCGTCACATCATTATTTGCAGTGAACAACCAGGACAAACATCCTGGGTTTTTAGGGTGAAACTGGATGTTCCCCTGGGCCACTGTCGACTGGTGGCACTGTGCTGGTGCTGGGGACTGACCTTACTGCCTGCTCTGGGAGACACAGCAGAGGGGGTTCTCTTCCACCCGGTCTCATTCCTTTCCTGCAAGCAGAGACGTTTTGTTATTCCCACACCTGCTCCCCTGGCAGCAAAGAGGAGCAAGAGCAATGCAGGGCATCCCCCAGCCTCTCCATGACTTCCCCCACACACCAGACTCCACTATGACCTCCCCATGGCTTCCCACACCAGACCTCACTACATCCTCCCCATGGCTTCCCACACCAGACCCCACTACATCCTCTCCCTGGCTTCCCACACCAGACCTCACTACATCCTCTCCATGGCTTCCCACATCAGACCTCACTACATCCTCTCCCTGGCTTCCCACACCAGACCCCACTACATCCTCTCCATGGCTTCCCACATCAGACCCCACTACATCCTCTCCATGGCTTCCCACATCAGACTCCACTACATCCTCCCCATGGCTTCCCACACCAGACCCCACTACATCCTCTCCATGGCTTCCCACATCAGACTCCACTACATCCTCCTCATGGCTTCCCACACCAGACCCCACTACATCCTCTCCCTGGCTTCCCACACCAGACCTCACTACATCCTCTCCATGGCTTCCCACATCAGACCTCACTACATCCTCTCCATGGCTTCCCACATCAGACTCCGCTACATCCTCTCCATGGCTTCCCACACCAGACCCCACTACATCCTCCCCACGGCTTCCCCCCACACCAGACCCCGCCCGGTCCTCTCCACGGCTGCCCCCGGCGCTCCGCCGCCACTTCCTGGGAAGCAGAGCAGAAGAGCGCCGTGGTGGGGAAGGGGAAAGGGAAAGGCAGAGGCGCGCCCGGGCCGTGCCCTGGCAGCTGCCCTCAGGCCCTGCAGCTGCCGCCGCGCTGCCCGCCGCGGGAGCCCGAGCAGGCAGAGCTGCCCCGGGGGCGGGCACGGCGCTGCGGGGCGGGGCAGGCCTGGCGGAGGCCACGCCGAGCCAGCGGGCACACAGCGGCCGCCGAGGCGCCGCCGCAGCGGGCAGAGCGGCTGCGCCGGCCCAGGGCCGCCCCGCGGGCTCCGGCGGGGGGCAGCGCAGCGAGCTGGGGCTGTGCAGTGAGGAGGAGAGGAAGCTGAGCGGAGACCTCACTGCTCGCCGCAGCTCCCTGCGAGGAGGCTGGAGCCGGGTGGGGGTTGGGCTCTGCTCCCTGGGAACAAGCGATAGAACGAGAGGAAATGACCTCACGTTGCCTCAGGGGAGGTTTAACTTGGAGACTAGAAGAAGCTGCTTGACTTGAAGGGGTTCTCAAAGCCTGGCCCAGGCTGCCCAGGGCAGTGATAGAGTCACCATCCCTGCAGGTATTTAAAAGACACAACCACAGAACCATTCAGCTTGGAAGAGGCCCTCAGGAGCACCAAGTCCAACCCCTGACCCTGCTCTGCAAGGCTCACCCCTGAACCATAGCCCCAAGCACCACAGCCAAACCACCTTGAAACACCTCCAGCCTTGGGGACTCCACCACCTCCCTGGGCAGCTCAGCCCAGTGCCTGACCACTCTGGATGGGGAAAAATTCTTCCTCCTCTCCAGTCTGACCCTGCCCTGCTGCAGCTTGAGGCTCTTCCCTCTTGTTCTGTCACTAATGACCTGGGAGAAGAGACCAGCACCAACCTCTCCACAACCTCCTTTCAGGCAGAGATGTGGTACTCAGCACCATGGATTAGTGGTGGACACAGCACTATGGTATATGGTTGGACTGGATGATCTCGAAGGTCTTTTCAAACCCAAACCATTCTGTGATGCTATGATTCAATGCTCTGAAGTCAAAGGAGAGAGGTTTTGGTACCCGTGCCCCTCAGCTAACAAGGCAGCAGTGGAGCTGCCAGTGCCACCATCCTGTGCCTGGCACATAGGTGTTTCCTCAGCCCACTCAGGGTTTGATCCTTTTACTCCACTGTTGTACACACCCTGACCCTAGGCATGGCCTGGAAAATCCCTCAGCAGTGGTGAGCACAGGGTCTGCAGAGTGGAAACATCATAGAAAGGTGGAATCATTAAAGCTGGAAAAGCCCTCTAAGGTCATTGAGTCCAAACATCATCCCAACACCACCATGCCCACTAAAGTATGCCCCAAAGTGCCACTGCCACACATTTCCTGAACACCTCCAGGGATCGTGACCCCTCCCCGGGCAGCCTCTGGACCCTCTCCAGCCCCTCAATGTCCTTCTTGCAGTGAGGGCCCCAGAACTGAGCCCAGCACTGCAGGTGTGGCCTCCCCAGTGCTGAGTGCAGGAGGACAATCCCTGCCCTGCTCCTGCTGCCCACACCACTGCTGATCCAGGCCCGGCTGCTGGTGGCCTCCTTGCCCACCTGGGCACCCCCTGGCTCATCTCCAGCCAGCTGCCCACCAACACCCCCGGGGCTTTCTCTGCTGGGCACTTTCCAGCCACTCTACCCCATGCCTGCAGCCTTCCTGGGGTTGTTGTGCTGTGCAGGACCCAGCCCTTGGCCTTGTTGGATCTCATCCCACTGGCCTCAGCATATGGATGCAGAGGGACCTGCACAGTCTTCCTGCCCTCCAGCATCTCCACACTGCCTCCCAGATCAGTGCCATCTGCAGACTGACTGAGGGTGCCTGGATCCCTTCCTGCAGATGATGAATACAGGCACTGACTTGACATGAGAGGATGATTCTTATTTTTGATGGGATTAAAAGGAACCAGTGTCTTCACAAAGGAAGAATTGTTGAGGGGGGTTGGAAGAGGAAGGGAGGAACCAGACAGTTCCCCTTAACTGTGTGGATAAACAGCAAAGGGTGCTCTGCAAGACACCCTTGTCTTACAAATCATGGTAGATCAGCAGGAGTCTGTCAGAGGCTGACATGATGCTGAACACAGCCTAAACTCTTGAACTTTCAGACCAGAGTGCAGGCTTAATAGACTATAAATATTAACTTCTCCACCCAGAGTCCTGAAGAACCTAATTTAAGTGCACATATGATGTGTGAAGCAGGGGGGTTGCATGTGAAGGGGCACATGTGGACTCTCCCTTTATTTGAGGAAAGCCTTACTAACCTCCTCTGTCTCCATTGTGAACAAGAACTTCTAAGTGGAGAATTTTTCCTTACACTTTCCCCTAGAGAGAAGCAGAGGCTGGGCTTGGGGCTGCCCATTTGGGATCCTCTCCATTGAAGACTGGAAGCCCTTCAGAGATGTTTTGCTGTGGTGAAGGGGAGGCTGGTCTAGCACAGCACACACAAACATGTGTAGTGCTCTTCTTTCAGTTGCTTCCCCTGTGGTCTTCTAATGCCTGACTGGAAGGCTGGAGAAGCCTTGGCAGAGCTTTTTGCCAGCTAAAGGAGGTGAGGCTGGCTGCCAGCTCCCAGCACTGGCAACCTGGGCTGGTGGGAGGTGTCCCTGCCCATGGCAGGCAGTTGGAACTGGATGATCTTCAAGGTCCCTTCAAGGTCCCCTCCAACCCAACCCATTCCGTGCTTCTATAACCATCCAGCCCAACCAGACTGGTGATGGACACACAGCTCCAAGAATTAGACTTTGCCATCTGCAAACTGACTGAGGGTGCCTGGATCCCCTCCTCCAGATGATGGATACAGACATTAAAGAGAACATGGGGACAAGAAAATGCATTTTCTGGCTTCTGCAGTGTGAGTCTTCAGGGTGGTGACAGTGTCAGGACCAGTCAGGCTGCACAGTTCCATGTCATTGAAGCTGATCTATAGCTGCCCACTTAACATCTTCAAACCTTACTATGTAGCCCCAAGGAAGAAAGTCTGCTGTCATAAACAGCAGGGCAGCAAGTTCAGGGCTTTCCTACTGCCACACCACAGGGAAGCAACTCTGCCTACTCCCTTCTTTCACAACAGCTCCAAGTGCTTTTAGTGCTTGAAAACAGAGTAATGGCTGAGTAGCTTCTACTCAGCAGGAAGTGCCCAGGGCAGAAGGGATGGGAAGGAGATACAAACAAGGCTGATTTTCTCACCATTGAATGATACAAAGATGTTCTGTCGTTTAGTTGAAACGATTAATTCAGAGTTTGGGAGTCTGCATTCTGCAGTGTGTGGAGTTCACTTCCTCCCAGCAAAGCAGCCCCTTGTGCTCAAAACTGAAAGCAAGAAGCACCAAGTGTGCTCTGACCTGCTCTTTGCATGCAAGTTTACTTCCCAGCTCTAGAGACTGTCACTAAAAGTGGCTGGAAGACCAGGCTGAACTGGATTTGTGTTCATGCCCTGCTGACAGTGCTTTGGTGGGCTCTGCTCTTGGAAAAGCCTTTTGCAGTGTGGTGGGTTTGAGAACCCCCAAAATTGAGAAGAACAGATGCTCCAAAATCCAAAACACCCTCATGTTTGCTGGTCTGGCTCGAACAAGCAATAAATCAAGCTAATTATCCTCAAGCCCCACGTTGGGCG